>NC_133975.1:129683407-129991463 GCF_047716275.1 Strix uralensis
AGCATTTCTGAGAAAGCAAACAAACATTAAGCCACTCAAAACAATTCTTTGAATACTACCTAAAATGGTAGTACGAACAGGGAAATAAAATAAACTGAAATGGTCTTTGCTAAAGACACAGAGGTAAGCTAAGTTACTTCTGTACGTTGCAGCTATAATAACAAAAGCTCCTGGTAGTAGAAATTCTGTGACAAAGGATATTTACAGAACCATATCCTTTGAAGCTTGACCTAAGAGTGTTTTAGCATAATCCCATTGTCTCACTGCGCATATGAAAGCATAATTCATTCACCAAAAAGAAAACACCGGTTTTGTCCAAGCATAAAAAACAGTATTATGAGAAATAAACTCTGAAAAGGCTTCACTCCAGGGGTATACAAGCACTTAAGTGGGTTTATTACTCTATTTAGATACTCATAGAATTTAAAAGTCTTAATGTAGAGCATAATGAAAACACAAATTCATCACTACTTTGGTCAAGGGGACTTAACAATACATTATAAATATTTCTTCCAAATGCATTAGAGGCAGGAAATTGAGTTAGTCCCGACAGCTGTACACTGTGCAAAATAAGTAGGCAAGAATTTAGCAATATACAGTCCAAAGGAAACCAAAACCCAAAAGACAACAGATGCCACAGATGTTCTGAACAAGAACAAAATGTCAGTACTGGCTCCAGACATTAGTCTTCAGTGCTCTTCAAGAAGCCAGAAAGGTACAGTTTCCAATGGGATTGAGTCTGAAAACTAAATATCTGAAAGATGATGTCTCAGATTAAATGTTTTCTTTACACAAGTACATGAACTACTTAAAGAGTGATTCTGGCGATTTCCTGACAGCCCTTCAAGGCTTTTAGAACTAACAATGCAAGATTATTCAAATATTATGCAAAATTATGTAAAAAAGTAATCTATTAATGTAGACTGAACCCAAGCAGAGGTCTCGTTTTAAGGCATTCATTCATCAGATGTGTTTTCCACTGTCTGAAGCACCCAGCAGACAAATAACAACTGCAAGTTTCTTTTTATCAGACCAAATACAAGAATTTTGCTAGGAAAACAACTGATGATGCCAGAGCTGGATAGATTAACAGCACTCCTTGCTGCTAAGTATTTGGTAGCTTCTACAGAATAAGCAACAACTCACTGGAAGACATGATCTTCAATACTCACAAGACACAAAAGTAAAGAGAAGGTAAACAAAAAATAACGCCCACAACTCCAAAGTTTTAAAGAGGAGCCACTCACCTGGGACAGATCTTCCCAGACTAGACTGTGATCCACTGACAGATAAGTTTAAGAGACTCCTCAGCTGTTTTGCTGAGGGTGTTCACAGCATGTTATCAGCTGTACATTGTATTCGCACAGATGAAAGGCCAGGGACTATCTAAAGCACTTCAACTACTGCCCCAGAACAGAGCGAGTAGCAAGAGAAAAGGGAATAAAGCACATGTCCGAGCCCTCCCGCCCCCATCTACAGCCAATCCCTAGCTGGAATAAATTGAAGATATTTATGAATAGGCAAGACTTCTCTACACTACAAAGAGCTTCTTGGTAACCAATAATCAAACTACATCAAGAATTACTCTGCCAACAGTTATGGTTATTTCATCAATATTTTGCCATAGCTATAGCTTTTCTCTAGAGGAACAGTTTAATGGCAAAAACCCCCGACACCTCACATCGACATGTGCAAATGCATGTACACGTGGACTTTTTCCTGAAAGAGTGACTTGGCTAGGACTTAATATAAAATTCATATAATTAATTTTTTTAATTAGTTTAACAGCTCTGACACTGAGAATTGTCTATGCTCAAGATCTGCACAAAAGCAAAGACTGTGGTTTTTTGAAGACAGCACCACAACATACCTCGTGCAATCTGCATATGCCTCACCGGAAGGAATGTAGTGAAATGGATATATGACTGCTCAACTGGTCCTTAACTGACAGTTTAAGTCTGAAGATCCATCTAATTTTCACATATAAAAGGTATATCCTAGTCAGTCTTTGCCAAAGCTCAGCTTTGGTTGAAAGGCAATCTGCAGTACTGCACTTTCATTATTATGGTTAAACTCCTGCTGCCTTATAATTAGCAAAGCCTGCAAACCACAGACTGCCCCAGATGAAGGAAGAAGCTCTCAAAGGTGCTAAAAAAAAACACCAGTAAAATAAATCAGATCAGTAGTTTAAAGAAGAAGAATCCAATACCAAGAAATATCTTTTCTAGATTGTAGCTGCTGTCCCTTATCTGCTCAGCATCACCGGGCATCAGCCACCATCTGCAATGTCTCCCCTTGCTTTCAAGACTGTTACTCAAGTCCTTTTGAAAAGCTGCACACAAGTCCCAGTAAAACCTTCCTGACCACTCCAGGCTTCCGACCCTTTTCCAATGCTCGGACAGCTCTTTTGTTGTTGATTGATAGCATCGCTTACCCCTCTGTACAGCTTTCTCTTCCCATCGCCATTCATCACAGCAAAGCTTCTGCATGATTGATCGTTCCTCATGTACCTCAAAAATCTAGAGCTGTCAGAATCCTCTTGCCTAAATTTGCTTCCCTGTCTAGTGGAATATTCATATAAGCTATAACACTCAGAAGTCTCTCCTGCAAACCTGGTGCAACGTTCTTCCACAAGTTGTGAAATCAAAGCTGAAGACAACTGTTACGGCAGTGACAGCCGCACATTCTGCTGACCTGCTTCAATTCCTTCATCTGCTCTGGCGAGCTGATCTCCTCCTTATAACTTTGTACTGTTCTGTACAGGAAATTAAAATTACAGTGTTATATCAGAACAGTCAGAGGGCATGATTATATTAACTGCCAACACCCCTATCACCCCCCCTCAGCAGGCTACAGCTTGGATTGTGGATGGGTCCTGATCCCTTAATGATTACCTTGACACAAAAGCTTTATGCTTAATTCTGAGGCAGTTTTAATTCTAATTTACACAATGAAATTAGAACATATCGTGGTTTTGAAAGTATTCTAGATGGTATTTTGAAAAAAACTCCCAGCTGATATAGTCCAAGAAAAGGGGAGGAGGGGGACATTATCATTAAAGACCTGCACAAAAATAGAGCTTTGGCCTTTGTAAAACGGAACAAACAATTGTCAAAAGAAATCATGAAATACTGAGGTAGTAATAGAGCATACTCATTTGCTATCTTTTAATAAGAAAACAAGACAAATTAAATGAAGTACTGAAAACATATTCAAGAAAAATATTTTACTGAAAGCTGTCATGTCCATCACTGTGAAGCACGCTACTTTAAGGGTCTCAAAATTACTACAAGCAAGAACAAAATGAAAGGCTGTGTCATTAGTTTCAGTCATGCTTCATGTTCTTGGACAGTTATTCCAGCTGGAAGCATTTTTATATATATATATATGAAAAATAGAATTATTTCAGTTGGAAGGGACCTACAACGATCACTTAGTCCAACTGCCTGACCACTTCAGGGCTAAAAATATAGATATATATAATTTTTTTTTTCAGGTAGAAGTCCTAGTGCAAGTATATAAAATATAAAAAAACGAAACATGGTCTTTTTGTTCCGTCAGGATGCGGGCATGCCACCAAGAACAGAGCTATATTAACAAGGTTAAGAAAGGCTTTGACAGTACTGCTAACCCAAAGCAGAGGCTGGTTAAAGGCTGAGCTTACATTCCCACCCTTGCCCAGTTGTTTAATCCTACACCTAGGAAGCTATAATGGCCCAAAACTAACAGCTTTTTTAGCAAAGCTGGTTGTCTACCGAGTAAGCTCCCTGCTCCAGGTCACCACAGGTCAGATAAGCATTGGGACAAAAACGGTGACAACACTGGACGGTTGGCAGGACACGTAAAGCCACTTTTTAGCAAAGCCAGCTATTAGATGGGCTTTGCTGTAATGGCAAGTCCCCCCCCTCAGTCACAGATCCCACTTCGGTCAGTCTCAACACTAGTAAACATGGGCTGGGAAGCGGTGTTTAACGGTGTTTTCTGTGTATTTGTAAAGAGTACTCAGACAATGGGAAGTCCTCATCGTACAGACATTTTTGGTTTGGAAAATACAAAGGAGTTCAAAAGCAGGAAGGTGGAGAGGAAAAACAATAGCAGGTGGGAAGGACGGAGCACATGGAGAAAGGAAGAAGCATTCAACAGGAAAATTAAGGTTATTTTAGCAGGGGGAAACCGCCACAGAAAAGGATAAAAGGTAGACTAAGGCAACTAAATGGAAAGTAGAAACATAATACAGGTGAGAAACAAATGTTTCTTATTTGTCCCACTCTAACACTGGTCCAAAATATACCTCTACTAGCTTGTTAAATACCAATTAGCACACAGGATTGTCAGCACCAGCTTTTATTAAAGCAGTGGAGGAAGAATTCTTCAGCTTATATGAAGCACATAGACAAGTGGCAGGACTACCACACTTCTTGTATTATTTTCTTTTTAAGTAGACTTGCACAGAAGCTGACACTCATCTGCATTTTTTTCTAGTAGTATTTCTCCTGCATTCACCCCACAGCATTTCTACCCACTACAATAAAAGGTCGTGATGATTCATGTTTTTTACAAAGAATCTGTAGAATGAGCACTAACGAACAAAGCTTTACTAGTAAAGGAAAAATTGTATTCAGATTATCAGAATTGTTTATAATGGTGCAAGTATGTAAGTATGTACTTTTTCATGGCCTTTGGTTTTTTGGTTTGGGAGTTTTTTTGTTTGTTTTAACTACAGCCTTGTGAGTTGGGCCATACTGAGACAGCCAAGGAACACACAGGTCTCTTCACAATCCTCATTTAGATAAAAAAAATAAATGCTTTAAGTCCCCAGTTCTACAAACTGCTCCAGTTGTGAGCCACCTTCACGTCTGTGTGGATGCCTGTGCACTTCAACAGACTTCCCACGGATGCAAGGCATAAGTTAATCACGACTGACAAGACTGCTCAACTTCAGCTGCCACAGTGCACTTTTGATATATGCAAAGTAGTCTGATAGTATCCTACAGAGCTACAATCAAAATCTGTCACCTGATTTACATTTCCCAGTATATCATAGCATTTGTTTCAAATTTCTTTTGCTCTGTTCTGTGGGCAGGTAAAATAAAATAATACAGGCTTCCTACTTATTTTGAAGTCTGCAGAGGAGGAGAATCACTATGTTTAAGGGGGTTATTTGTGTTTCCTATCCAAAGTAAGTAAAAAAGTTTAAGAAATTTGTTCCACCTTCAGATGGACTGAACTACTGCACAGTTTAAAAAAAGCAGTCAAAAATACATTAGCATTTCAGACTAAATATAGCTGTCAAGAAATGTAAATTTCTTCCAAAAAAATTATGTGCTAAAGAGAGCTCAGTTTTTACGCATAATAAAAAGGCAAATATGACTGTTTAGTCAATAAGCTGATAATTCCATTACAAAAACCATGGAGAGTCCTAAAAAAAATTCTAAACGCATCATGAATACTAGTTTACTCAGCCTGCTTGCAAGCAAATATGCTAATGTTTTAACAAAGAAACGAACTGGTAATTATTGCTGTGTTCCCATTACACATATCCTAGTGCTGTTCTCTGGTTTGTTTCAAATTTAATGGGAAAATAATTTCCCCTAAATTCCTTGAATTATTCCAGTCCTTATTTACCATCTTTCCAGAAGTGCTAAGCTGTCTCTAGTACTAATATACCAGATGCACTAATTGTTATTAACCCAACTCTTAGCCATACATGTTCATACTGGGGGGGCGGGGGAACCCAAACAAAACACAGCACTTCTCAAATGTAAGGAAGTTCGAGACCTCATCTTGGAAAATGTGCCAATTTTAGAAAGAGACATGTAAGTCTAAACTTAGAAATGTACCATCGCTATTACTCATAAGACTTTGACATGTTCAGTATCGCCAATCTGCAGAAGAACAACGTTCAGTTTACAGACATTCATGGCATATACCAGAAAAACTTTGCAAGAATGGCGAGTTACATGTTGAACATCCAAAGATGAAAAGTAGAACACACTCCCATGGCATAAGGACCTGTGAAAAAGCTTTTAACTGCCACGAAGCTGGTTTATCCCAGCCTTCATCAGCTCATCTTGCAGAACTGGACAATTCACCCAGACTGCAGCCAGCACACGAGCATGGACTAGAGAAATCACAACAAGCCAGCACTGACACACGCTCGTACCGAAGCGGGGCAGGCGCTGGCGAATACCTGTCTGTGCTTGACCTATAACAAATACGGTTTCACCACCGGAATGAGCTTTAAGTACACACAGACTGCAGGAGGGGAAAAAAAAAGAAAAAAAAAAAAGGAGTGACACATGTCGCTAAGAGTACTCAGAGGAATGAAATTCTGGTCCGTCAGTCACTGAGATGGTATCAGATTGGGAATGCAAAGACAGCACAACTCTTTCCAACTGGTAAATATCACCAGCGTTTCTTAACGTGGCATTTCACAAGTTCCAAAAAGAACCAATAACCAAGTAGTTTAAAAATCCAGCAATTTGTAATACTACATATGGATTAGGGACATTGCAAACAATCTACAGGCCAGAAAAGTGACCTCTTTATCTAGAGTACATGTCTGCAGTCTGCCTAAATCAATCCAGCCACAGGCTGCTGTCACCCCCTCAGCAGATAGCCTTGCCCACTCTCTGACTTCTCCTTGTGCCAGCACTAGGGAGCGTGAAGCTGTGCAATCAACCAGATCAGCTCACTGATTTGGCTTTTTTTTTTTTTTAATATTATTATTTAAGCTGTCACATGGTTACTAGTGTCAGCCAGGAGAAGGTTGCTGAGGGGTAGCAGTTAGATTGCCTTAAGATGACCACAAAGTTGTGCTTACTCTTGAGTGGCCTACATCAGGAAGTAAACCAGGGATTCCCCAAATTCTCCCTCCTCCCCTTCCCCCCCAGTAATCTGAAATCAGCAGATCTACCAAGAAAGCATTAAACCATACATAACCAACTTCCTGAAATAGTATTAGACAGTACTGCTCATTAAAGAACCTCCTCGCTGCAATACACAAGAGATGATCTTCAGCTTTCCATGAATAACTACATTTTGTGGGCAGAATGATTTTAGTTTCCTTAGTTTGCTTTTCCAAAGCATCTTGTTAAGGATTGGGCTGAAGGTTTTTATGCTGGAAAAAAGCTCTTACGCTTTGTTTAACAAGTTAGCTCCACAAGAACTCTGACATTCTCACACTGGCTTTAACTTTCCTGTTTCCCCCCCAATACTCCAACTATAATGTATTTAGATCAGGTCAGACACAAATGTGAGATGCTGGAAAAGAATTAACTTACAGTCTTTAAAAAAAGAGTCCTTGAAATTCTCCACTACAGTCTTGCAGCATGTGAAGTTCTAACATTCTGTACGTTATAATACTGAGAGATAAGAGCATGAAAAAAAAGCAAAAAATAAAATCTACTCTGAAGGACACCATATTATAATTTCAGGTTTTCCTCAGCTAAGAGTTGTTAAGACTGGCAGTGACCTCTGTTTTTAAAACTATTTTAACCACACACTCTTTTTCACCCATTCTAGTTATAAACAGGTTCAAAAAGCCATCCAGGCTAATTTAGTTAACCATTTTCAGAAGTAGCTGTAGATAATATGATTGGTTTCTCCAAAAAGAAAAGATATTTAAAAGCAAACAAATTATAAACCTCACAGGGTGGTATATGATTTGTGTTCAGATACAAACTGATAACAGCTTTCTGAAAACAAGATGACTTGTAAACACCTCCAAAGCTCTGAAGTGAAGAGGGCATTAAATCTTGACAACAGAACCAAAAAAGAAAAAAACGCAGTAACTTCCGTATTTCAGGTAGCTTGCCACAATAACAGCATTCAACAATAACTCCATTAAAACAGAAATAAATGCTGATGTTATGAAACATGCAACAATCTGTAGACATCTGAAGAGTTCAGATACTATCAACTTCCTGCACGAACACTGCGACATTCTGCATTAAGTATCTGACACTATCAAAGCAGGACACTTAGGGCTGGTCGTGACACATAAAAACACACCACCAGTATCCAGGGTCAGAAGTCAGAAGCTAAGCCAAGCTCAGAAATCAGACACCACACTGGCCCGGCTCCTCCTGACACCACGCAGGGTGCAGTTTAGTCTTAGCAGATATTGCCACCTGTCTTAGTTTGCAGAGAAGCCTTGGCAAACCGTAAAAATGCCTCCCCAAGAGACTCACCGGAGCGCCAAATTGTTTCTTGAGTATCTAAGAGTTACTGTGTGGAAGGGGACACGCAGGTACTCACTACTAGCAGCTCGTTACCTTTCTGCATGTACAAAAAAAAAAGGGCAAGCAGGCAGGCAGCAGCAGATGGACGACAGGACTGGTGACCATATAAAGGGATGGGGAACAGGCAGGGGAAAGCAAAAGGGCGGCTAACAGGGAGGCTGTGACCCCCCTGAAGCACAGAAGGGGGGACAGCAGAGCCGGCAAGGTGAGTGGGGGCCGCTCTCAGAGGGGAAAAGCCAAGGGAGCGGGGAGATAAAGCGGGGGGGGGGGGGGGGGTGGGGGTGGTGGTTCTGTGAAAGCAAGCACCCTCTCTTCAGCTGGCAGAGCTGGCTAACAGCCCCGGGAGCGGGCGGGAAAGGCCGGGGGCACCCGAAAGGGGCGATGCGGGAGGGAAGGGGCTCTACGAGAGCAATGGAGACGGCAGGGCCGGAGGATGGGGCCGGTGGTCTCGGGGGGGCGGGTGGCACAGAGCCCGGCAGCGGGGCCTGCGGACCGGGGTGTCACCGGTACGGGGAGGGGAAGTGGGGGGGAGAAGACGGCTCTGCGCCTCGGTGGGGACCCAGCGAGGCCTGCGCCGGGATCTCAGCGGGGACCCCGCGGCCAGGGGTGAGTGGGAGACACCCCACCGAGGCGGGGGGGGTGTGTGTGGTGTGTGTCAGCGGGGGGACAGGGCCCCACAGCCGGGGGGGGGCGGTTCTCCTCAGGCGGGGCCAGAGCGGCGGCCCCCGGCAAGTCTTCGTCCCCCCCCAGCGTCGCTCACCTCCGAGTCCTCTTTGGCCTGCGGCAGCGCGGGGAAGGCCGGCTTGGCGAGCTCCATGGCCGGGCGCTCTCCGGGCGGGGCAGGACCGGGGCAGGGCGGCTATTTGGGCAGCGGGCCCGCGAGCTCCGGCTGGGGAGCGGCGGCAGGAGGAGGCGGCGGAGGAGGCGGCGGCGCGCTCAGCCGCTCGCGCCCGGCCGCCATGCTGCTGCTGCTGCTACCGCTGCTGCCTCTTCCCTCCTCCTCCTCCTCCTCCTCCTGCCGCCGCCGCTCCCCCTCCCGCCCCCGGGCTCCGCTCCAGCGGCGCCTCCGCCCGCTCCGCTCCGCTCCGCCCCTCAACGGCCGGAGGGGCGGGGCCCGGCCGCGCGCTTCCCGCCGCCGCCGTGAGGCGCCAACCGGCGCGCGCGCGCTTCCTCCCTCCCCTCACGGGGCCGTTTCCCCAGGCCGGGTTCGGGAAGCGGCGTTAGCTCCCCGCTCCCCGCCCCGCTTCGTTAATTAACTCCTCGCAACACTAATTAGAACTTCTTCAACGGGCCCTTTTGCTGCCCCGGGTTCGCGGCGATCGAGGTCCGGCCGAGGCGCAGGCCTGAAGCGCCTCACGCCTGGGCCGCCATGTCGCGGCCATGAAGGCTTCCAGAGGTGTTCATCTCATCACCTTCCCCTCACCCTGCTCTTCCCTGTGGTCTCTTCCTCCTCGAACGCAGGTCAAACCGCATCCATTTTGGCGAGCAGGCACTCGTTTTCTCCGCCATCAGAAAGTCACCGCCTGCCTCAAATTTTAGCCGACGCCACAAGCGGGGTCATATTCAAACAGGTCTGCTTTGCACATGGGAGACGCTCTCTGACACACCAGTCTTGGGGCAGGAATCTATTTTTCTACTTTTTGAGGTTCCCTGATCCCATGTTCTGCTGGACTCCCAAGATCCTACCCCAAACTATTTAAACATTATGCTCATCTCCCCCTTGAGAAACCTTCCACAGTCACGTTTCTGCAACTGTTCCTTCAGCACTGCAATTTCCTTTCCGTGACAGATGAAAAATGAAACAGCGAAGGAGAAAGCACCAGTAAGACTGCAGCTCCTACTTCCAGCTGGCGTCGAGAACAGAAACAGGGGTTGGTAGCCTGAGCTTACGGCTCAGACTTCAAAAACTTGCTATAACCACTCCCAGGGCTTCAGTTTGCAATCTTTTGCCTTCTCCAAGGTAATGCCAGAAGCTCAGCTCACCGTTTACATCACCATAGTGCTCAGAAACTGATTTTTATTGAATTTTCTAATTGTTCCAAGTGCACTGGCTGTAGTGGCCAGACCTAGCAGCTCTGTGAGCTGCACTCAAAAAGGTGTTAACAGTGAACTGAGATTTGCGTCTTTACACTCATGACATGATCATGATAGGAAGTTCTCATACTAAGCAGTAAAAAAGTTCCATAATAGCCAGTGAAAATATTGTTGCCTGTCTTGTTGTAACTGTTCTACACTTCACACTACCAGTTTTGTCTCATAGGAATAAGAAAAAAAAAATACAACCACAGCTATTAAAATTGCCAGGAAGATGCTGTGAAGCTGTGTTTCCTGGTAAATCTAGAGTTAAGCTGATGTATTTGTCTGCCAGCTGAGCATGCCCAGAGTAATCCAATTAGGGTAATTAGAAGTGGCCAGAAGTACAGTCTAGTACACTCCTGTTCCAGTCCAACAAAGGGAAGGTGCACAGTGCAGGGATCCACGCACACCCCTCGGGGTGGAACTGATTAGAAAACAAAAATAAGGCGTAGTGAGAGATGCCCCTAGGAACACCAACATCTTCACCTCCACCTTTTTATTGCTGTTTCAGCGATTACTCAAACAGCCGCAGCCATCAGCTCCCAGGCAACCCCCATGCATCCAAATTCCAACCTCCTGAGGCGCCCGCAAAGCCGTGTTCAGAGCTCCAGAAGTATTAGGTACACCGCCTCGCGTGTCTAGAGCGGCACGGGTTCAAATGATCTTGATCAGTTCCTGTCTAATTAGAGCAGCTGAAAGGGAAACTTGGAAAGGAAATCCATCTCGCGTATCTTCCTCATCACCCCAAAAGCTGAAATCAAAACTTAGATATCAAACTGCTATCAGTTTTTCCACCTCCACTCAGATGCTTTTGTCTGCAACTGGCTTTCAGGATAGGAGTTATCCCAGCATAAGGGAAAACAGCAAATATTTTAAAAGACTTGTTTACTTCTTACAATAATTAAATGCTAGCTTAGCTAAACCCTCTTCCCAGAGCCC
This sequence comes from Strix uralensis, assembly GCF_047716275.1. Lineage (NCBI taxonomy): Eukaryota > Metazoa > Chordata > Aves > Strigiformes > Strigidae > Strix > Strix uralensis. The sequence continues at coordinate 129,694,666 of NC_133975.1, forward strand.
AGCAGCAAAGGATTAACCACCACTTGTCCCTCCTCTGTCCAAGGGAAGGGTTGCCTCCCGTTGGTTCCTAAGGCATAAGACCCCAATGCACTCCCTACGCCAGAGAAAAGTTGCTCTTCAAAGGCTGAAGACACATAATTTAACTCTCTTCAAGAGTTACAGAGAAGGAACACCAGGATAAGCAGATTTAAACAACTTTTATTCATAAACTGTTTGGGGAAAGGAAATTTACCGATATAAAAAAAGTCAAGAAACAAACTGACTTTCTTAGTCTAACTCATTCAAGCACATGTATAAACTCACACCGTAATTGGTAAGAGAACACATTTCCACACATTTTACTTAACCTGGGCTGTAGTCAATTTTGTGTTTCAGAATTATACAGAAAACACACTTCTGTGGCCAACCTGCAACTAGTGTTACCAAATTACTAGCTACATGTTACACAAACACAATAATAATCAAGAAGTACATTATTTCTCTCTTTTTATACAGTAACCCAGTATGATGTGTGCAGCCAATCACAAATTACATGGTTAATTTAAACAGGTTTGTAGTCAAGCTTGGACTCCAGCTTCTTAGAATCAGCCACTTTTCTAACAGCTTTCATGAAGTCTTCCTGAACTACAAAGTCATGATCGGCACGGATCGCAAACATACCTGTGAAGAATAATTTAACAGCAAGAATAAGTTGGTGCTCCTTGCAGCAGCGGTAGAGAGAAGACGGCACGTAAAGATTCACTCAAATTAAAGTGAAAACAGATCCACGTTACGCTGCCTGCATGTAGATGTTCACATGCAGGTCTTGGATGTTGGGAAGAGAGTAAAAACTTCAGCGAGGTCACCTTTCTGAACTAGGCAATCGCTAACGTATGACTTGTTTTAAACTACGAGTGTGTTATTTACTGTGTTACTCAGCCCGGCCATGCAGGCAAACCCTACGCGTACAATGAAAGTGTAAAATAGTATTAACTCTCCAGTCATCCAGGTACTCCTGCAAAAAGGAGAAAAATGTCTGTTTCTGGACTGTATCTAGTTCTTATGAGACAGTGTGATACTCAGCCAACAAGTGGTTAGAGGCCAGCTCCGGCTCAGAAACGCTACAGCTGGTTTTTCCCCTCCCATCGTGCTGAACCCGAACCACAGAGCTCTTTTATACCTCGGGTGTCACAGGACAGCGCCCAAATCCACCCAACTCCATGCGGATCCAGCCTGTGCACGGCCGGGGATACAAGCAGGCGTAACGTCACACGAATGCAGCACTGCCGCTCCTAACTGGTGGCAGATCTGCAGGTACCAGCTGGACTGGTGCTACGCCGAGCTGGTTTATCTGCAGGCCGGGCAAGAGACTTGTCTAACCTCAGAGGGAGGATGGAAAGAATCAAGCTCTGCGTGACTGTACAAGTCATAAGGAAACTTGGAAGAAAGAAAAGGGATTTTGTTCAAGTTGTTCCATCAAAGCTTCAGGGCGTATCACCAGGCTGCTGCTTACGCTTAACAGTCCCCACATGTGACATGCTGTGACATATGCAACTGTTTTGGCATTTTGGTACTGTCCAGATGCTTGCATTTCCATTAAATAAATGCTACCTAGCCCTTAAAAAAGGGGAAAAAAAAGTGAGCATCAGTGAACAAGCGCTGTGTTCCAGCAGAACATTTTTAGCCTCCTGATTTTAATCCATTGGCAGAAGTATCGGAGAAAGAGCTCAAACGTTTAGCGCTAACCAAGACTTAGCACATCAAAATTAAGAGTTAAGAAAATACCTGCTTCAGTACAGACGTTTCTCAAGTCTGCTCCGTTAAAGCCATCTGAAAGCTTCACAATTGCTTCATAATCTATTCGTAAAACATGAATGCCAATTAGAAATAAATTCACACTTCCCGTTATAGATGCCAACAAAATACATATTCAGCTGACAAAGAAAGACTTTGATTTCAGTGCAAATAATCATCAGCTGTATTAAAACAGAAATGTATTGCAGCCAAAAGCTTGTATTATATAATTAAATCCCAAAGTTACTAACTTGTGGTTACAGGCATCAACACGAAATGCAAGAAAAGCTACATCAAGGCAATGTTCTTATTTAAATGATGTAAAGAACCAGAAAACTTATCTCCAAGTGATCATAACTCAGTCCCTTTCCGCTTATAACAACTGCATCTACTAAAGGCATTTAATGTCTTGATATATTAAGCCTGATAATTTATGCACATATATTTACTAAAAAAGTGGCTACGGTTATAGTTTCTAGAATCAATTTCTAAAACACTGGGTCTGTTGAGCCTCCAGCAAGTTCTGATTTTAGCAAGGCTGTTATTAAAAAAAGATCAACTTTCTGCAGAATTTTTCAAAACGGTTCACCTTCCGTATGAAATTCAAAACATTTGAACTGAACATTATCATTTTAAGAATTCAAAGCCCCCTAGAGATTAGAAATTCTTCAACTGTATTTTAATTCCATGTAGCACAGTGTCCTACGAACAAGTCATCCCATAATTGGAAAGTCAAAAAACAGTAAGCGAGGGGACTAAGCAGTGTCAAACACTGCAAGGTTTGTAAGTTCAGAGTCTTCAGCAGACACCAGCGCTAGAGCAGGAGAATCTCATGCTGGAACCTGAAACGGGTCGTTATCTTTGGATTTTAACACAATTCACACCCCACCTTGCCGATACGTTCTGGCCTTCCTTTCAGGATCTCAGAGCTGAGCATTGCAGTCTTCCCACATCACGTTCAGAAATTTACCTAGTGCCCATCTGACATCTCACCTTGCTAAACGGCGTAAGGGAACGATCCTGCCCTGCTTCCACTCCAGTGCCCGAAGATACGGGAAAAAGGATGCAGTACTTTACCTCAGGTTCATGATTTGCTTTGGAGCTTCCTCTCTATCTCAGACTATCGTTGCGCGCATGTTTAAGCCAACACTGCTGCTAAGAAAGGCAACCCTCCTCCCTCTCGCCCTCCCCCAGCCTCCCCCTCTGCTGAGCTGCAGCTGTTTACGCAGCCAGATGGTGAACGAGATCAGTTCCACTACCCAGATCGTGCTGCCTGGCTGCAGGAATAGCTCGTGTCAGCAGAGAGGCGGGGAACAAGCAGGCAGGGTCTGCGGGGCCATACTGAAATAAATAAAAGGCAGCCGGCGTCGTTTTAAAGGCAAATCACAATTAGCTTTCTTGAGGAAAGCTCTGAAGGGTCACTGCGAAACTAAGACTCTGGTAGGCTTAGAGTAACACAGTCATTAAATAAACCTTCCTATCGGATAGATACTTCTGCCCCTTACGCTCTGGAGACACCACTAACCAAAGACAAGCTTTGTTTCACACAGTAGGGTTTTCATCACGCCATCTCCAAACTCCAAAGTAAGTTTCTCCATGACTTTTCAAGATTCTTTATTGTTTTTCAGACTTCTGCAGTAATAAGTTTTCCTTCTTTTGGGGGGGGTAATGAAAATGCTGTTTACTTGCACTGAGCTATTCCTTTTGAAACAGGAAAACACCGGATAAGAATCATGTTGATTTTCCAGTTTACAACTGTGCTCCAAGGGTTTATATTCTGTTTTCCTTTGCAAAGGAAGGCTTAGCAACAACTCAGTCAGGATGCATTAAAAAAAAAAAAACCACCAAAACAACAAAAGAAGTAGAATTCGAAGGGGAAGTTGTGTAGCCAGTGTAAGGGTAGGAATTAGAAGGGTAGAGTCACTGTAACAACTCACCCTCTTCACCTTTTTACACACAGAAGTAGGAAGGATATCCAGATAGCTTCCCACTTACCTATTTCACCGTGTTTAGTGATAGGACCTGCATGAATCTTCAAAATATCTAATCTGGCTTGTTCATTTGGTAAATCAATATCTAGAAAAGAATTACAGCTTTAATAAAAGCAGAAAACCACAACTCTTATGGAGAATACCCTGCTTCCAGCCACTGTGAAGTAGTAACTCACGGATTTTTCTATCCAGTCTTCCAGGCCGCAGAAGTGCAGGATCCAGCGTGTCTGGTCTGTTAGTAGCCATGATCATTTTAACTCTGTGCAGAGTATCGAATCCATCCATCTGATTCAATAACTAACAGAAAACAGAAGTTTATTTTTAAACAACCCAAAACCTTCCTAGTGTGATCTACTGTACTTAGTCTCTGTGTATTTTCATTAAGATGTAAAAGCAGTAAAGATAAATCAGGAAAAAAAAAAATGTAACATGAAAGGCCACGAGTGCCCTGCATATTCTATAAGCAATAAAGAAGAGCTTGGAAGAGTCACTGAAAATGCTTTGCCCAGAGAAAAAGATCTTGAGCAAAGCAGAGCTCAAATGTGAAAGACTTGGCTAAAATAATAAGGCAATGAAAACAGTGCAAGTACTAAAGGAGCCAATGCTTGGCTGACACATTTTGAGTGTATTGCACCAAGTCCAGGACATTCAAATTAGACTTGGAGAACAGCCTCTAGAATACTAATACACACATACGGAGACATTTCATTGTGAAGATTCAAAGTCCTTGCTCCCTGATCACAGTGATTTAATTCTTTATGTAAGGCAGACACATTCTTTTGAACCGGGCAAACTGTTTGCAAACATAGGCCAACGAAGTTTCCCATTAACTTCAGAATTTAATTGTCACCAGTGCTTTTAAAATTCTCTTCACACAACCCAGTTTACCAGAGCAATTAGTACAGAAACAACAAAACACAACTACTTCTAGTTTTGAAAAATCAAACTGTAACAGTTCTAAAATTTTACAGAGTTAAGTGTTTTTTGGACTAAGAGAGACAAGCTCTGCTTTCCCTTCTTGAGGAAACAGGGGCCCTCCAAACCTTCAAAGAAGATGCAGTAAGCAGCAGCAAAGTCAAGTCACAGTAAAAAGAGAAAATATCCCAAATAATTTAGCAATTTTAAAGATTCTTTCAATTAGTCTCCAAGTTGAATTCGCAGCTGGGTTATCAGGATGTGCAGCTGTCTTTTGTAAAAGCAGCATCTAGTTCACTTTTAGCTTAAGGTTATTAGTTCAGAAAAAGTTCTGTCAAGGCAGATCACAGTGTAACAATTCACATCTGTATTATTATTTAATGTGGACTGTACGGTACCTAGTCAGGGTACGGTACCTAGTCAGACACTCACCTCCATCAGAGTCCTCTGGATTTCTCTATCAGCTGAGGTGCCTTCAGAAAACCGGCGACCACCTGCAGCATACCAAACTCCTAAGTTATAGCACTTTATTTTTGCCTCCATGATACTAAATCTGAAGACATTTTAAACTGGGGGGGGGAAGGAGGGGTGGTTTTTAAAGTTTAAACACACACAATTTCAAAATGCTTTTTCATCTAGTCAAAAATATCCAAGCCAGATATGAACAGGTATGGCTCTCAGCTAGCTGCAACAGCTCCAGGAGGAAGCTGAACCACTTGTCCTGTTATGTTTCTTCTGAACAAACATGCACACTCCCTTTTGAGAAGACAGACTGTGGCTTTATAGCTAATTTCAGCATTAAAAGGAGATTCTAGCCACCCTCCAAGCATTAGCCTTACCAATAGCATCTATCTCATCCATGAAAATGATACACGGCTGATGATCTCGGGCATAATTGAACATCTCTCTGATCAGCCGAGCGCTCTCACCAATGTACTTGTCCACTATCGAACTCGACACCACCTTTTGAAAGACAAAAGACACGTGAATGAAGAGGCTGGAGTGCAAACGGATTAAGCAGGTGTGTGAGTGCAAGAATAAAATTACACTACCTTTAGGAAGTTGCAATCCAGCTGGCTAGCAACAGCTCTGGCCAGAAGAGTTTTCCCTGTACCTGGACAGACAAAGAGATTGAAGCTGTTTAACTAGTAACACAACATTGCAGGGTAGCGACTGGAGGGAAAAAAAAAAAAAAGAAAAAAGAAGGAAACAAGGGTATTGTCACAGTTTGAGCGCACAACTAAGCAATTCATTAGCCTTTCATGAGACTCACCAGGGGGGCCATAGAGCAAGCAGCCTTTTGGAGGTATAATTCCCACACGCTGGAATAATTCTGGGTTTGTAAGCGGCAATTCTATTACCTGTGAAGACACAGACAAACAAACGGAGGCTCTGTTTGAGTTTTATAATAGATCAGCAATCCCAGGAAGCTAACGGGATACTTGCCACCGTGTTTTCCAGACACCTGTACTCTTATTTTTCTGTGCAGCATATTTTGTACAAGAAACAGTTAAGTAAAAAACCAACAGACTCGTCTAGTGGATCGATCCACAACCCTGCCCTTGTTCAGGCTTCAGCTCCACAACGGCTTGTTTCTCTCGACGCTCTTCGCTCAAACCATGTTTTGCTACTGCCATAATACCACCACCCAGAGCGATTCTAGCAGTTTTTGTGCAAAATTCAAGTCTGGTTTGCTGGTTGTCAATCCTAACTATGCCCTCCCACTTGACTCTGTGGCACTCCCTTAGCCTAAAGGGATCCTTCAAACCCTCTTCTTTAGAGGATTTTCTTCATTTTCATCTCAACCCAAGCATCTGCAACAGTAGCAATAAGATACAACCCGTTTGAGAATCGGGTTTTGGTGTTTAGAATAATCTTTTTCTGCTACTACAAGGTGTGTGTGCAGCACACAAACAATCTCTGTTGCAGTCAGCGGGCTCCCAGCAGCACAAGCTCGTCTTCAAACACCCGCATTCCTGGGCAGGCTCGCACAGCCTGCAGCACCGATGCCCAGACTAACAGGATTACTTCAGTGTGAGCGCACCAGCACCCCGCAATCACACTGCTGTTTGCCACAAAGACAGTGACAAAGCTGGAAAACATTTAAACACTTCACAAATTCTCTTCTAGTCTAGGAAAATGTGGTCTAAGTTAATGAAACATGGAAAGCGCTAATCTCATAGGATCCTTCAACAGCCCATCTCATGATGGTTTAGGATAAACATCAGTAAGACATTTTTGTACTGAAAAACTTCACTCAGAACACATCCCAGAATTTGATAAATGTTTTTGAGATACTGGATACCTCTCGCAGCTCTCTGATTTGTTCCGACAACCCTCCAATCTCAGAATACGAAACATCCCCTGGGTCTTCATGAGACATATTATAAACCAACGGATCCACTTCCCTCGGCAAATATCTGGAATAGAGAGTAAAGAGTAGACATTTGTCATCGTGCAGACACATTTGTAAAGTTATTGCAATAAATTTTACAGCAAGTATGAAAGTTATTTCTTCTCCTCCCACCTTGATAAGTATGTTTGTTGAAAAAACAGAATAAACGTCAAACCTAGCAAACTTTTTCAAGTTTTAAACCAAACAAAAGCTTAAAAAACTGCTAAAATGCTGAGTTGTAACTGAATTTTTTTGAAGACCGACAAACTTTTTTTAAAATCTTATACAACAGACACCAAGCCTTCCCACAAAGTAATTGTCCTTATTAAAGCACTGCTTTGCAGAAAACATTTACACAATATTACAGAACTGATGATTCAAACCTCTGTGTAACCTACTCAGATCACTATTTTCCCCCCTTTATACGAGGAGCAGAAAAGCAGCTGTAGAGTGGAAACCTACCTCATAATCGTCAGAGTGGTCATATCCAGAGCAACTCTTGTCCCCGGTTTCAGCTTACTCTTGTCAAGCTAGTCACAAAGAAGGTATTTCTGTTAGAGCCACACTCCAAAACAACGTCTGGTTTTAGCCAAGATGTTTACTGTAGCTTGCACTCTTTGCTCAATCACGCACAAGAAGAAAACAAGGCTCCTGAGCCACATGCCAAGCAGCTTGTTTAGTAAACACTGTGTTCCCGTCACCACCATTTTTGGGAATGCTTAAACTGGGAAAAAGCTCGCCCACTGTTTCATGGGAACATGATCTTGAGGAGAAACGATCCAGGAGCTGGCCTAGACCAATGAACCTGATGGCTGTCACAATTGGACACAACCAGCAAAGCTAAACCAGACCACGGCAAGAATTTTTGTTAACATTGAAATAGATCTTGAACAGCAAGTCATTAATTTACCTCTACCACTTTTGAAAATAAATACAACTTTCTAGACTGTAAATTTTTATTTATTTATTTATTTTACTGCTGTCAATCTGACTGGATTAGTGAGAGATCTAGTCCTCCCCTCGGCTTGACACAGGGCAGAACCAGCTGGTCCCAAACAAGGAAGCAATCCTCCTTTGAGGACACGGGGAACAGCCCACCCACTTCAGTCCAACCTTGCCACCCTTCTACTCCATGGCTTTCTCACTTCTGGACTGACAGAAATGGTGAACAGATGTTCCTAATCTATTTTTCTCCAAGCCTGCCACCATTCGCACATTTTCACACATCCAGTTATACCCCATCTTCAAAGTCAGCAGTTGTTACTCTCTTGCTATCATTTACCTCAGATGCCCTACTCATCTGCCTCAGCAGTTTTTGTCTGCTTACCCCATTTTTATGAGAATTTTAACCATATCAGCAGTCCTATTCCAGTTCCCCCTGCTAAATTCTGCGGGGATTAAAACTAACTTGCATTTCTCACCTTATTTTTAAGAAACCTGGTCTAGGAGAGCAGTTTCACCTCTAACACAACACAACCTTGAACAACAATCACAGAATTACCTTGCCACTCTAATTTCTTCTTTTTTTTTTTTTTTTTTTAAAAAAAAAAAGGGTACTCAATCCACATGTGAAGAACATGAAAGCTATTTATTCTGAGCTTTACTGACGGCTAATACCACCTCTTTCCAGCTGCCTAATCTTAAGAGATCTGTAAAAGCTTGAAATTCTATCAGATTCAACATTGCCCAACAGATTTAAGTGGGAAGAAAACAAAGAGATACCACTTGACCTTGAATTCCTTAGGAAATGCACTTCAGACAGGGAAGTAATTTGGTTTCAATTTAAACAGTGTTGCTCCCCTTCCTCAGCACAGGACTTTGATCAAAAGTCAGTTCTTCTAGTCTGTGAAAACACTCCATATGGGAAATTATTTGCCTTAATATTTTGACATTTTGAAAAACAATCATGGATATGTTTTTTTAGTCTCTGGTACCAAATCAAGGATTTTTTAAGATCAAAGAGTGTTTTTACTGAAGAATAAACTTGAAAGTACGTGCTACAATGTCAGGCTCATTGAAGCACAACCTATTCCTTAGCATTCATCTGTTTCAACACAGAACCTCAAGACTATCTCAATGTCCCAAAGCCGAATTAAGTATAGTTATGTTCCAGAAAAATATTTTGGTCATTCTGGTGAAAGAAAATAGTGAGTTTGCCCCATAACGCCTTGAAAGGGATGAAGCTTAAAATGATGTATTTAAAGAGCATTTCAATGTTAGCAATTCTCGCAGATGTTTTATGCAAACAAAAGCATATCGCATCGGTATGCTCGGGGAAAGTCACGGATATCTGGGTATACACTACACAAACTAACACGCTTACAGGTACCCACATTTCCCAAACAGTTTGTCTCAAAAAGGAGGAGAAAATATCCATCCTTACTGAAAAATATACAGTCCATTGACAGAGCCAACACCATGTGAAAATACTTGGTGCATGAGTTTTGCTCCCTGCTTACTGCTAAGTATTGCTAATTGTGGGCCTTCACCTGGAATTCCTCGGACAGATAGAAACCCCTCCTCCCCCCCCTTCTTTTTCAATTCTTCAGAGTACAGCAGGGTCCCCACTCTGCCACCTGCTTGTTGCCTCTCGGCTCCTGCAACCACCACAATGCCATTACAGCTGAATCATCTAAATAGAGTTGGTTAACTTTTGTATGTTGGAGTTCCGTTACATTGTTCTTCAATTTAACATCCACATACAAACCTTAAGCTAATCCAGAGATTCTGGGTACTGCAAAACATTTGCACGTTTGTCCTGCAAACACATTTGGTTTCCATAGAATCCGTAAGAGTTTAAAATTCTGTAATCGGCATCAATTTCTCTTCAGGAAGACAAAAGAAAAGCATCTCTAACATGAATACCACACCTGTGCTCCTTTCATTGAAGGAGTATTTTTCACAACTTCCATAAGATAGGAGAACACGCTACAAATGTGACGTGTTACAAGCTCAGCTGCAGTTCTTTCTCCACCATAAAGGAATCCGTTCAAGATGCACTGAGAGGTCACAGCTGTTAAAAGATCTTACACTTATTTGTGCATTAAAATAACTATTAAATAAAATGCTGCTGCCTTCTCAGGATACACGATCCTTCCCTGGGGTCGCTATTCCCTGTTCAGAGATACTTTAGTCTCACATTTTATAAATATTCTTCTTTGCTTCCGTTTCTCAAAGTCAGGGATGAGTGTAATGAAATCTAACTAGAGATTTACTTTTGCTCCCCCAATGGCTCTGCAGCTGCAGAACACTTTCACTAAGTATTGTGGTTCCTACTTCATAGGCAGCTTTCATAAGGAATAGCCCCATCTATGGAGTTTAATTCCTGTAACTGGGTCACATTCAGTGTTCAATTAACCAACAAGCAGTTTTTAAGTCATGTCTGCATTACATCCCTTATACTTTTGTATAAAATAAAATGCAAAGAGTACCTCCTTCTGGCTGACTATAGCAGAAGATGGATTACGATGTAAGCAAGGTTCTGTATTAAAATAACTTCTGTAGAATTTGGTGTAGGTAAAAAAGCTGTTGTCTTGTAAAATAGAAGCGACAAAGCTTTTTTTAAGATAATACAGACAAATAAAAATCCCTCAGACCGTTTAGGACAGGGGCCTTGCCTACCACAATTACTTATTAGAGTGTAAAAGCAGTAGAAAAAAAATACATAAAGATATATAACATTAAATCTAAAGCTCAGCACTATGACAGTAATGGTCATACGTCGTGTTCACAACATAGCAACGGAGACCCTACAGAGCTGATTCACTTTCATAGCGATGACAAATTTTCAGAGTTGAAAATGAGGCAGAAAGACAGAGCTTCAACTCAACGAAAAGAATAAAACACATACAAGGTTCCAGGAATGTTGCGGACCCCTGTGTCTTTACTAGAGTTACACTACTACCAGCTACGAAGGGAGGGGGTGAGCAGATACCAGTATAAAATAGCTGTATACACCTTAAAGAAGAAAATACTTAATCCCACTAAGGACCCAGTTTATGAAAAGCAATGCCAATGCTCAAGACCAAAGCAAACTTTTAATGAATTTTCACATAGATCAGCTACCTGACGACGACAGCCAACCACGTATCTTGGTCCATTTGTAGCCTTCACAATGACTGGAGAGAGAAGATCAAAGAAAAAAATCAAAATTACTTGATTGACTGATCTGAATTCTGCTTCTGAACTATCCAGTATATTATTCTGCCAGTACCCAGATCACCAATATTCTAATTCTTTACTCCTCCAAATCTTTAGCCAGATTTTAACTACAAAATCTTATTTTCAAGATCTCAAAGAACGTAACAGTCCAACATACTTACATTTCTCTTCTGTTAGCTGTTTAAGAACCTCACCAACAATCTGCAAAATAATAAATGCCGTATTAGCCTACAGATAAATTACCATTGCAAAACAACATTTAACATGTTAATGTCACATATAATGTAACATGTAAATGTTGATGTAACATGGAAGATGGCTGTCAGCTTCGAAACTCTGTTGCTTCATGCTGTTTGCCAGCACTTTTATTTCCTTTAACACATCTCTGCCAGCCAGGACAAACACAGAAAACCTCTCTAACCCATATGCTGGTGTGTCTGTTGCTGGTGGTGAGGCCCAGTTTCTGTTAGCTGTACCATTCCCACCCACTCTTCCTCGATACCAAAAATGGACTTAAATGCTACTTCCAGGCAAGTTCACTGTCAACCACCACCACAGGCTGCTATGAACTCATTTCTCTTACGTACCTGCCCAACACTCTGCAAGGCCTTGAGATCATTTTCTGATTTTTCATATTGCTTGGTGAGCTCTTTCAGCTGTTCCCTTACTAGAAAAGGAAAAAAACACAAGATTTTGCTAATATTCAAACCAACAGTAACTCAGGAGCAGGCCCTTTTACAGCAGGAAAGCAGCAGGTAGAGCTAAACTGTGGGAGATCTGCACGCCCTCCTGCAAGCACAGCAGAGCCCCTGCTCAGCAACTCCAGGGCCTGCACACCTTCAACACAGTGACGTCTCTTATTAGCAAAAACGCTCTGCAAAAGGCGTCTAAAAATCCCAACGCAGAATTTAAAAACATCAAATCCAAAGGTATTAGTGCATCTGTACAGCACTGACGTTTGTATAGGAAGCCACGCTACTGCCAGAACAACATAACAGAGGACACTAGCAACAGGAAAATAAAAACCTGACAGAAAAACCTTACGGGGGAAAAGGCTGAGAAAAGAGAACTGCCCGGCTCGGCTGGCAGGCGGCAGGGCCTGACCCTCCCGCCCACCCCAAGGCAAGGGGGGTCCCCAGGGCCCGGGCAGCCCCGCGGGGCTCTCCCAAGAGGAAAGAAAGACAGCCGCGGCGCTGCCAAGGGGAGCCGCGACTCAAGGCCCTGCCGCCGCGACCGGCAATGCCTAGGTCCGCCCGCCCTCCCCTCAGCCCGGCCAGGCCCATGACGAAGCGCGGGCAGCGACGCGGCAGCCGCCGGTCTCCCTCAGGGCTCTCCGAGCGCTCAGCGGCGACGATCCCCACAACGACGACGACAACAACAACCCCCCGGGACGGTTCTCACACTCCTTGAGGCGGCCGTCGATCTCTTTATGCTCCAGCAGCTTCTTGCGGTAGTCCTGCAGCGCCTTGTCTCTCGGGTCCGCCATGATGAGCAGCCGCCGCTCATAGGGAATGCCGGGAAGGGCCATGGCCGCCGGGGGCAGGGCCGCGCGCCCGCCCCGCCCCACCCCGCCCCCCGCGCGCGCCCGCGCCCGCCCGCCCTTCCCCGCGCCGCAGCGCCCCCTGCCGCCGTGGAGGGGTCACCGCGCTCCGACACCACTGCGCATGCGCAGTGCGACGGGCGCCAACAGCCCGCCGCCTGTGAGGGCCGCTCGCCCCGCGACCCAGAGGGGTACCTGGGGCAGCCAGCCGGCTAAGCAGGAGCCAGCAGTGTGCCCAGGTGGCCAACAAGGCCAATGGCATCCTGGCTTGTATCAGCAATAGCGTGGCCAGCAGGGACAGGCAAGGGATCTTACCCCTGGACTCGGCACTGGTGAGGCCGCACCTCGATTCCTGGGTTCAGTTTTGGGCCCCTCACTCCAAAAAGGCCATTGAATGACTCGAGCGTGTCCAGAGAAGGGCAACGGAGCTGGTGCAGGGTCTGGAGCACAGGTGTGATGGGGAGCGGCTGAGGGAACTGAGGGGGTTTAGTCTGGAGAAGAGGAGGCTGAGGGGAGACCTCATGGCCCTCTACAACTCCCTGAAAGGAGGGTGCAGAGAGGGGGGATGAGTCTCTTGAACCAAGGAACAAGCGCCAGGACAAGAGGGAATGGCCTCAAGCTGCGCCAGGGCAGGGTCAGACTGGCTCTTAGGAAGGATTTCTTTGCAGAAGGGGTTGTTGGGCGTTGGAATGGGCTGCCCAGGGCAGGGGGGGAGTCCCCATCCCTGGAGGGGTTGAAGAGTCGGGTTGACCCAGCACTGAGGGATCTGGTGGAGTTGAGAACGGTCAGTGTGAGGTTCATGGTTGGACTGGAGGATCTTCAGGGTCTTTTCCAACCTTGATGATTCTGTGATTCTGTAAAAAGTGCGTGTCTGTATCAATCTATAGGCGTCTATACCTGTGTATACGTGTGTGTATACCTGTGTGATGCAGTGTCTGGCACAACGAACAGCCAGGCTGAGCCTCCCGCGGCTCCTCTCCTCAGCCGGGGATTCCTGTCAGAGGCAGCTCCCCCTGCGTTTAGGCCATTTGGGAGCTTGGAAGACATCAATGAAAAAAGACAAGTCACTAGACTACAGCTGAATTATAAATTGCAGTAACCAAATGAGCAAGGATTTGGTTTTGGTAGTAGTTTCTGGATTAAGGAGCAGCCACGGCCTGTGGGTACAGAACCCAGACCCATCTCTTGCGCAGCCAGAGCCAGGACAAAAGGCCTGTGGGTCCGTGAGGAAATGGGGGTCCGTGAGGGGATGAGTGTGGGTGGCAGCAGGCTGGGGGCTGTTCCCTGTGCTGCCATGCTGTATGCCCTCACCCTCCTGCTTGGAGGGAGGGAGGGAGAGCACCTTGTTGCCGGCACCTTCTGCAGAGCAGGGCCAGCTGCTGCCCTTTGCTCCGTGCGGGCCAGGGAACACCCAGGGCACTTCCTGGAGAAGACCCGCACCGATCACATCTCCCTGTTGGGACACCGGGGTGGTTTAGATGCTGGCACTGGAGGCAGAACTGGGGGGCCGGTGCCCACCCAGCAGTGCCAGGTCACTGGAGAGGGCTCCTGGCTCTTGCCAGCGGTCAGGAGGTACCTCTGCGGACGTGGGGCCCCGACTTTGGGCTGGCTTTCACCGGCAGGGCCACCCCATCCCGGCACGAATGAGTCACGGCGGCCCAGAAGTTGGGTAAGCCTTCCCCGGGGCCACCTCCCCGCTGCCCTCCGAGGATCCGGACGCCCTTCCGCAGCGGGCAGCCCCGCGGGCCGGGCCCGGCCGGGCTGCGTGCGGCTAGGCGCGTAGCCGGCGGCAGCCGCGCCCCCGGCGAGGGGCGGTACGCGGCGCTGCGCGGCTTCTTCAGCCGGTGGCGGTGACCGTGGAGGAGCTGGCGCGGTGAGATGGCGGCGGGTAGCGGGCTGCTGCTGGGGGCGCTGGGATTCGCCGTTCTCCTGCTGCCGGTGGTGCCCCGCGGGCCGCCCAGCGTGGCGGAACGACGCTGCTTCTGCCAGGTGGGTTCTGCGGGGAGGGGGGATGGGCACACACACACGTGGGGCGGGTGGTGGGGCTGGGGCTCCTGCTCTCGGGGTTGGGGGGTGCGGGCCCTCCTGTGAGCAGCGCTGGGTGCAGGTACCTCAGTGCTTCGACTCTTGTGCGAGCATCAGAAAGTCTGTTGGGAGGTGGCTAGAGGAAAGGGGGACTTTTGCCCGCTGTGTCCTCTGCCTTGCCTTCTTAACTGTGTTGTCTCCCTGCCCCCAGCAGGAAAGGTGAGTGTTTCAGTCAGGGGAGCAGTTCTCCCCTAACCACCCAGGTACCTCTCATTGGATGTTTGTGGGATGTATGTTACTATAAAGTCTGGGAGCTGCCTCATCCCCTCTCCTGCAGGTCTGCCTTGCTGTTCCTCCCAGCTCCGCTGGCCAGGAGGGAGCGTGGCTGCAGCAGGTGCCTGCTACCCTGCCATGCCCAGGGGTGAGCTGAGCTGCCCTTCTGTAAAGCTCTTCCAGGGTTAATTCCCCTTGTTAATGTGACAGGTGTGTTACCCTTCTCTGTTGATGTACAGGAATGAGCAAACGCGGTACAGTCAACTAAGTGAGGAGGATTTGGGGGAACAGTCGCTACGCAGATTCTTTTTGACTTAACTTTGCACAAGCACATTTGCAAGGTCAAGGAGTGAGTATGGCAGAGTGTATTTAGTGCTTTCTTTTTGTTGCCTTTTAAAAAAGGAAGCGATTGTAAAGCCTCCTCTTGCTGGATTAAAATTTTAGCGCTTAAATGTGAGTTAGAAATTGAGAGCAGAGAAGGAAAACAAATGCAATTGTGCACTTGGCTTTGGCTTTGCTTTCAGGGAGGCTCCTCACACTTCAGTTTCATGTGGAAATGGGAAATACAAGCTATGCTGATAAAGAATTGCAAAGCATGCGTTTTGATTCTCTATCTCTGTAGGGTTTCTGCTTGTATGCTTCCTGCTTTGCAGTGAAGTTTGTCTCCTGAGGGCTGAAGTCTGAGTGAGGAGTGTGGTACAGGATACGAAGCCCTAACCACTAAATAAAGGGGCACTCTGGCATAGCAGTGGCTTGCAGGCTGTTTTCCTTGGGTAGGAGGAACTTCCATTGTATTTTGTAAACTCTTGGTTTGTTGCAACACACTTCTTGTTTATGAGGTAGCATGTGCTTTGGTTTAGTTTTCAGTACAAGTGTTCAGGTTCAAGATTTTTTTCAGACTTGATTGCCTTTGTGACAGTGTGTTATGCAGGGCAGCATTTCTCGGCCTTACTAACCACCTAACCTTTAAAAAACACACCCGAGGGCTGCCTCCTCTTTCTGTAGAAAATAATCTGCTGATCATCTTGTGCAGAACTGGTCTGTTGGTTCTTACTTACCAACAAATAAAATACAAGGCAAGCCTTAAATGGTGTGTTTTCCCCTCCTTTGTTTGTATACTTGAAGGCCTGGGTATAGTTTTTTGCTTCCTCCTGCGAACCATCTCTTGAGACAGCTTGTCAGATTAAGAAACCTTGACGTAGGGTGAACGGAAGAGCCTTGGCTCATCTGTCAGCCCTTGTTGGGACAGTTGACAAGAGGCACTTTTACGAGCGCTTGCTCTAGCAGTATTTCACATGCTGACTTCAGCGGGCCGTCATTCTGGAATGGGTGTTGCGCCCTTGTCTGTACTAAGAGCAATGCCTCACCTGCTTTTTTTGACTGTTACTTTTAGCTCTTCATTTACTTGGAGAGGTTGCTAACCAGTCCTGAAACTCTCATTAGAATCGTCCATCTGTTACTAAAAACACTTCAGTTTTCAAATACTGTTTCTGCTTTCCAATCTGTCTCACTAGCGCTGAGTAATATTTCAATATCAGAGTTCCCTCGAACTTTACAGACAGCTCGTCCCCCACCCAGATATTCCTGTTTGCATTAATGCTTTCGTCAGCCATGAATCAATTCTCCATATTCCTAGTAATTATTACTCATTTGCTGTTTACAGACTGACGTAGCTGCGTTAAAGATGTGCTGCAGGTGTTTGGCAGACTTGGATTTTGATGAGGTTTCTGGGCTGGCCGAGGGCCGCTTTCCTTCGGGGGTGTTTCTGTAGCCAGTACACTGTCATTAATGGGGAGTCCAGGCACTGAGAGTTACCTCGCTGTTACCTGAACAGACTTTCAAGCTGCTTTTGCGTTCTTGTTGAATTGGTGTTCGCCCAACAGCCTTCAGGGCAGGAATTCATACCTAGCACGGTTCCCGATCTCAGGGGGGTGGCTCAAGAGGTCGCTTCGCAGCACAGAGCAGCTGCAGATCCTTCTTTGCTAGCAGATGCTTGGAGGTACCATCTGACAGCACTTCAGCCTCTGCGGTTTGACCCCATCCTGAGGCTCCCATGTGAGGTTTGCTTCTGTGTGAGCTCTGGAAGCCCCAGTCCTTGTTTTCTGGGCAAAAGATGGGGGAGAAAGCACCTGGGCCAACATATACATCTTCCAGGGCAGATGCTGGGCATGACTGGCTAGTGGCTACTTGCTCCAAGTGTGCTGGCAAGGATGAGAGGGAGACCTACCTGGGCTGGGTGCCGTGGGCAGGCAGAGCCACCGAGCGCTTGTGCAGGGCGACTGTAGGGAAATTTCTGCTGGGGCAGCAGGGAAGGCGTCTGATTGCCAGCAGCCTGGGAGTGGTGTGGCTTGTTCAGAAGAGCAGGCAGCTGCCGGTGAGGTTGGTACAGGCTAAAAGCAACTCTTCAGCTACTGTGGTAGTCCCTTCGCTGTGCCCTAGGGTAGCTGCAAGCAGGAAGGCAGAAGAGTTTGCCCTCTTTCCTGCCCAGCTGTGCAGTAGGTGGTGGTGTGTGGGTCTGGGACGGAGCCCCCATCAAGAGAAGCAAGCCCTCAATCCACTGCCCAGGGATCTGTGACACTGCGGGGAAACAGAAAGAGGTGGGGAGAGCAGACCCATCAGGAGCCTGGGATGGAGGTAGAGGAAGATGAAGCAAAAGCCAAACCCAGGCATTATGCAGAGTCCACGTGTGGTGGTGTTCCAAGCCGTGTTACGCACACGAGGTGGGTACGTCGGTGTTAAGAGATTGAGAGTGGCTGTTGCGGAGGTTCCAGGCGAATACCTTCCTCCCTGCTTACTCAGCAGCCGGAGCCTCTTGTGTCGCGTCTGTCCCGGTGGCTCCGTTGCGTCTCTTCCCACTGGGCAAACCCAGCCCTGCCCCTCGGTCTCATGCCAGGCTCTCCCACCTCTGCTGGGTGGAGCGAAACCCGTCACAGCCGTGCAGCTCAGTGATTCACGGATGCCAGCAAGCACATGGCATATGTTTGGGACTGGATCAATTTCTGTTTCATCTTAAAGAACTGTTCTAATTACTACAGGCTGAAGATGTAGATAAGTATTTTAGGGAGGTGGGGGGAAAGTGTTTTAAGGCACCACCCATTTCAGGGCACGTTTGACACATGCTGTAGCTCAACTGCTCTGACAGCAGGAATTGAAGTCCAAAACAAATGAGTGTCTGGCTGCGTGCAGGGATGAAAGAAACAGGTTCTGGGGTGGCAGGCGGTCAAGGAGCAAGAGGGAACTTCTGGGGTGAAGACCATGCCCTGCCAAGTGATCTGATACTGCCCTCTTCCCTGTGTCTTAAAGCGGGTCAGTGCTGTTTGGTGGTAGCATCGCTGGGGCTTTCACCTTGGTCTCTGAGGAGAGTGGATATTCTGCTTTCTGTACTCCCTTGGCTGTGAGCTTTGGTAGACTGGGCATGCACCCAGGCCTGGCCGAGCTTTCTCAGCAGCCTTAGGAGGCAGAGCAGGAAGGTAAGCCGGCTAGAGAAATTGCCTCATTCTGCACAGTCTGACTGAAATCCTCAGAGAAAGAAGTTTTCCCTCTAACTTAAGCAGAGCTCAAGTTTTCCCCAGCACCCCGCTTTGCCTGTGCTGCCCCCCCCAGGCATGTTCTTGGTGGTGTTGTGCCTGATCTTCCCACCAGTGCTTTTCTAAACTGAGCAGTGGATATTTTGAGATCTCCAAAGCATGACCCCCATCGACTCCTGAATACTGTGGGAGTGCTTCACCCTGGATTATTTTCAGCATGATGTTTTGCCAGGTTGGTTCTGGCTTGAATTGGCAGCTAGACAGGCCTGGTGCAAATGGTGTGTGTGTTTGCACCACGTCTGGGCGCTCTTACAGGGATGTCGTCCCCTTGGAGTGACATGTTTGTCTAGCGTGGATACAGAAAGCAGCTGAAGATTATCCACAAATCTTTTTGTAGGCCACTTTTAGACCCAATCTGTAAGCTGCCTGCCTCAAAGGATGCCAAGTTTCCAGGAAATAAAAAATGTGCTTGGTTGGGTTTTGTGTTGTGGTTGGTTTGTTGTTTTGTTTTGTTTTTTTTTTTTTGATTTTGAAACAGCTTTAAATTGGGTAACTGGATTAGCAAATTGCGGCTGTTTTTTTTTTTTTTTTACAGGGGTGATTCAGGCTAGTGGAAAGCTTAATTGCTATGCTGTTAACACCTGACAGAATACAGTACGTGTGTGAGGATGAGGACGAGGTGGTGGGCTTCAATGGGAACAGTAGAAATAGAAGTCATGGTGCCTTAACCAAAACGATTTGCTCAAGTGGAGTAGGGCATTCTGGCACGCTCGGATAGATTTCCCTTCACTCCCCCTTAAAACCAGCGGCAAAATATCAAAGCCCTTTTGAAAAAAACCTGTTTCCAAAATACTGCTTCCTGCTATGGAACAGCCTGGGTCTAGATTCCTTCCCTCTCTGTCCAGGCTGGCAGGAAGAAACTTGCTCTTGCCTTTAAGGTGCTCTATGCTTAATCCAGGCTAATTTTTTTTTTTTTTTTCCCCCACCTCCCCATTTCATGTGACTGAGTGCTTTGAGGGCAAGTGTTCCATTTCTGCCCTCCTTCTCGGAAGGAGGGCCGGGAGCTTTATTTCCACAGTAGTAATTATAATAGTTTTGCTTAAGTTGATGTGTAGCTGTTGCTGAATTATCTGAGGGCTCTCCGGAAATGCGTCAAGGCAGGTGGCTCATGCTTCTCACGTGGCGCTCTCTTTTCTCTCGGTACATATTTTTCCCTAATTGCGAAGGCAGGAGTAGCACCTTTGCTTTGGATTCAGGGAGGCTTTTTCCTGAGGCTTGCAGGATTTTACTCCTTTTCCTGGGTCTGACTGCTGAGATGCTCATGCCTTTGGTCATCTGCTGCCTTTCCTTCAAGAAGAGTGTTTCCTGCTTGTTTGCTGTCCCAGGGTGTTCAGCAGCCCTCAGGCTGGTTGGGTGCTTTAAAAGTCAAAAGAGGGGGAGCCCCTTAAATACAATCCAGCACTTCTTAGATCTTGTGCATCACCCCATCGCCCCGTTTGTTCCTGGCCTCCCTGGGGGAGCTTTTATGCCACCACTGGGCAGTGTGCCCTGTCACACTTCACAGGGGCTGCCCCTGACGATGTTTCCAGGGTTATTCTGCTTGTCTCTGCTTCCAGCTTTCTTGTGCACAGAGAGAAGGCAGAGCCTGGGCTTAACCCCCTAGAACAGCATCCTGTGGGGTACGTCGTTTCTGTGCTGCCTGCTGGCAGGATTTTATAGGCTTTCTGGGACAGAAGTGGCAAGAGGATTTCTTATCACAAACTCTGGCAAACATCCCATTCTTCACTTCATAAATTAATATTGATTTAAAACAACTGCCTGATCTTAAAACCCTGAATTTATCCGATACTGGGGAATAGCAGCTTGCCACATGTTGTATTGCTACATCAACATCCAGGAAAAAAATCCCTGGTGTGTTGTTGAGAGTGAATGAGTAGCAATACTTGATTTTGGCCAGGGTGATTTCCCCAAGCACTTGTCAGGGGGTGTGGGGGAAGCAAAACTACTTCTGAGTTGTGTGGCTTTGTCATCCAGACAGTAATCTACGTGTCAGAGAGCTGTAGCTGAATTGGTGCTATGTTGTTGTGTTTTGGTGTTGTTTTTTTTTTTTTCTTCAGGGCTTGCACACAGCTTATTGAGTTGTTCAGGACGATGCAAGAAGTATTGGCTTTCTACATCAGATTTAGAACAAATGTTTTCTTGCCAAATGGCTCTCTCAGGCGGGGAGAGAGACTGTTGCAGTTGCTGTGGTTCTGATTAAATCAAACAAATGGCTGCAGCGCAGCTGGTTAACAACAAGGACTTTCTTTGAGCGCTGTAATCTTCGGTGGCATTATTGTTGCCTAACTGGTCCCTTATGCAAACGCCAGCTCTCACCTGTACGAGAGTGACATCCTGAGGCTGGTCTCAAACGGGAACCTGAGCTGGCGCTGCGTGTGGCGCAGAGCTGTCACAGCAGCCGGTACGCAGCGTCGTGCTGGATTTGGCCCTGACAGAAACATCTGCCATCTGCACAACCGTGTCTGATGTGTGGACAAAGGGGTGGTGGGGGGGGGGTGACAGTCTAGTTCAATGTGTCTGTCATCTCTGCTTTTTAGAGACGGAAGTGTCCATCTGCCTGTTACTCTGACATCAGTGAATTCTAATATATCAATGTGTGTTAGAGGAAAAGTGTTCCCAAAGCAACAAGTATGGGACACATCCTCAAGGGTGTGTCAAAAGAAGTTCTCTGCCAATTCAGCAGAGCCAGGTTTAATGTTGTTTAATTCTGGTTAAACTGAACTAGTTGATTCACTGGTAAAAGAAAAAAAAAATGTGAATTTTTTCATTGTCTGCAGTGTTTAAGAGTATTGGCTAAGTTGTTCATATTCTTTTTTTGTTGTTTTGTTTTGTTTTTTAATCCAACAGGTTACTGGTCATTTAGATGACTGCACCTGTGATGTAGAAACCATTGATGCCTTCAACAACTACAAGCTTTTTCCTAGATTGAATGAACTTCTGGAAAGCGACTATTTTAGATACTACAAGGTAATTTCCTCATGCAAATTGTATTATTGCCTTAGTTTTGTATGCTGCTGCTTCTTATTTAAAAAAAAAAAATCTTCCTTGAAGTTATTGCTGGTCTTTTTAAAATCAGGTACCCCCATTTTAATGCTGATTTTTGACAATGCAGTCAGCAAGTGTGACTCTTCTATTGTCAGGAGAATCTTAATGTGATACAACACTTCTGAAATAAATTGCATGGGTTTTTTTAAAGATAGAGAATAGAATAGTTCCAGTTGGAAAGGATCTACAGTGATCATCTAGCTCAAACAAAATCTTGGTAAATGTTAATTGTTTTGGAAGAATGATACTTGATACCAACTCACAGAAAAGAAAGACTTAAGATTTGTCCAAGAAGTTAAGGTCCTTTCCCCTTCCAGCGCTGGGATTTGTAACAGAAATAGTAAGATTGGTCTGAATGATGCATGTTTGTGTATGAAAGCACCAGAAGAAACAGCGGAGCAAGGATTAAAAGAATAACCAGTCCTGATAACAAGGACAGGAGCAATAGCAATCAGTTTGGTAAATGCCAAGGAATTATTTGTTCCCGTCAAGCCCTTGCACACCGAGAAGCCCAGCACACAGATGACTTGACAGCAGAAGACCTGTGCTCTGGCCACAGGAGGATGGCAGCAAGGCTCCAGCACATCCTCCTCCTGCTCCTCTAACAGGAGGCAGGCTATAGTCCTAAGATGCCCAGAACAAGGATACTAAATCAGTGGGGAGAGAACTTCCCTTAAGATTCCCAGAGAATGAACTGAGCATCATTTCAAGGCCAAAGATTGCCCCAGAGTAACTGTTGGCCCCTAAAGGGTACAACCCCCCTGCCCAAACCCCAGTTTGTCATTGCTCAACAGGAGCCTCAGGATGTGATTAGGAATTGGTGGCCTGTGTGTCCTGTCCCCTGTGTTACCACAAACAGCCCTGGCCAGGCTGCGTGGGTGCACACATCTCGCTCCCTTTAAGATAAATAACTACCTGTTGCCACTCTCACTGCACTCAACCGTGCACCAAGTTTTGTTATCTGAAGTCTTGCACTAAGGCACTGAAGATGTGTGTTGGTAAACTGTGGTGTGGAAGGTTGGCTTGGCTGCATGGAGGAAATGTGTAATAGGATAATATGTTATTTGTAGGTAAACCTAAAGAAACCTTGTCCTTTTTGGAATGACAACAGTCACTGTGGAATAAGAGACTGTGCCGTAAAACCCTGCCCATCCGTAAGTACCAAATCTGTTCTTTTACCTCTTTTCTATATTTGGCTTTTGCAGGCCAAGAGAAAGAAGCAGGCGAAGGACTGATTTTTCTCATTATTGTAGCTATAGCAAAGCTGTGGCTCTGATGGAGCTTTCTTAGGTGCAGTCATACTGGTACCCATGAGAAAATCCCAAATGCTGAATTCTGAAAATTTAAGGAAAAGCTAGGCTTTTAATAGCTGACCCTCCATGAATGGCCAAAAACTTGTCCTGGTCCCTCTATTTTTGGTATTAGTGAGACAGTTCTTGGGCAGATCCACTGTCATTACAGGAAGTGCCTCTTGTGTTAATTGCCAGGATGTTCACACTGTTGGCCTGTGAGCTATGCTGTGGTTTGCAGTTTTGGCTGACAAATTTGACCTTTCCAGCCCTCTGTATGTGAAATGGCTCTTCCAGAGTCCTCTGTTTCCCAGTACAAAAGCAAACGCTCTTGTCCTCCTATCCTGGAGAAAAGGGTTTTGTTCGCTGAGCTAAAAGAAAGCATCTTGACTGCAGGTGTCTGCCTGAAAAGAAAGGGATGAGAAAGTCAGTGAATCAGAACTTGGTCGCTGGGTTGATAGGGGTGGTGAAAACACCACCCAGCCTGGCTTCTGCTCTCGTTCCTGGGTCTCTAGAGCGGTCGGGGTGGACACTAACGGTGCGTGGGGTACGCCCTGCCGACGGGGCGATGGGTGTTCTGGGTGAGAGAGCCCTCCTGTCCCTACCTGCACCCATTTTTCCAACTCGCTGGTTTCTTTTCACGTACTATTTAAAGTATGCCGCAGTGAAGTGGGTGTCTGTCCCCCTCACCTGGGAATTCTGCGATAACCTGACAGAGTGTAGTTGTTGGCTGAAAAAAAGATCTCAGCTGATACAACACCTTGAAACAGTCTGGTACAGGCATGTGTGGGCATCACTTAAATTCTGATACATATGTTAAATTCATTTGTCTTCTCGGCAACTACCCTACCCCTCAAACAAGTGCCCTCTGCTTCCCTGGTCTTCAAAAAGCACCTATTACAGACCCAAAATGGAATGATGATTATTTTTGTGTTCTCAACCCTAAATATTGTTTACTTTTTTCCTTAAAAAGGATGTTTTTGGTAATGAGTATGACCAATGTGACGGAGTAATGTTACAATTATGTTAGTAGTGGCTAGAAATTGTTCTTATTTTAAGAACTGTCTGTGTCACTGCTGGTTTTAATTATTTTGATTTGGGTCCATTTCATTCTGGAAGCAACAAAAATAACTCTTATTCATTGCTTAATCTTTCCCTTCCTGTGCTGCTTGCCATCTTAGTATTTGCTCCTGCAGCGTAGAAGTGGTTTTATTGCCTTCCTGCTGATGGAGGAAATGGAAGCTGAGGACAATTTAGGGCCTGATTGTCTTGTGTGTACTGCTTGGGCTGTGTGGGGCTGGCAAGCCTGACATTACATGATGAAGTGGTAAAAAGGAAGTATTTGAATGACATGTGGCAGGGGCTGGGAGATGCAATATCTGAGGAGGCGCCTGGGCTCCTGCCAGGAGCAGCAGCATCACTGGGAGACAGGACATCAGCCACCAGCTGACCAGAGGCAACTCCAGCTCCTCTGAAGTTTATGTTAGCTTCCCAACCTCACGCTTGGGTAAGCAAAACATAACCTGGCATAGCACCTGTGGAAGGCTGCTGACCTTTTGAGAAGAGGAGACTTGTGAAAAATCAAAATAAAACACCAAGAATATTGCTTAACCTTAGTCTGTGGAGGAGCCAGAAACAGGAATGTGTTGTAAGCTGAGCTGAGCACTTTGATTACCTTCTAGAAACTGTGGTAACCTTCCTAATCTTTCTCAAAGATCACACATCAGCCCCATGTGTAGCACAGGCTTAATTTTGTCTTTCAGGATGAAGTCCCTGATGGAATCAGATCTGGAAGTTACAAGGTAGGTGTGTCTGCATGCACAAAATGACACAGATTTGTGTCACTGCAGCTGATAAAAGCAGCCTTAATCAGATGGGCAGTATTTATGGCTAAATTTTTTACCCTTTTTAAGTGTTTGGCATGCTGTGGAGCCTTTGAGGGGGCTGTCCTGGAGTCAGGTATTCCCCTCCACAAACACAGAGCAGTTTAGCAGACTTCTCCAAGACCCCGTATCGTCAGGCACAAAATGCTCCTGTGGCAGTGCCAGAGGCTGCTGTGAGTCCCTGCAACAGTCATCACAATTGCATAAGCCTCTGAATATCTGCAGACATCCTGTGGAAATACAGGGTGGGATGAATCATAAAAGTGTTTCTGATGCTTAAACTGCTTAGTGCATTAAAGGTGGAATTGTAACAGCAGAAAAACTGCTTTTTAATCTTCCTCTCTCCCCACCCCTTTGCTTTTCAACCCAGTACTCAGAAGAAGCCAATAACCTTGCTGAAGAATGTGAAGAAGCCAAGAGGCTCGGAGCTGTTGATGGCTCTCTGAGGTTTGACTTCTTTTTCCACAATCTTCCCTTGTCTCAAAGGAAACCTAGTATCCGTGCTCTTTCTGACAGTCTTTTTCCACTTTTCTTGCAGCAAGGAAACCCAGCAGGCAGTGCTCCGGTGGACACGGCACGATGACTCTTCCGACAGCTTCTGCGAAGCTGATGGTATAGGGACCTGTTTGATCTGACAAGTCTTGTAATGGGATTTTAAACACCTCTGCAGAACTTTCAGGCCAATGTGTGATATTTCAGCAAGCCTGGAGTGTAGATAGCATTTCTTTTTTTCCACCACCACCCCCCCCCTCAGTATTTTGGAAATAATACGGTGCAAATATTTCTGACAAAGCTTTGTGGCTGCTCAGGGTCTTGCTGTGTTTAGCAAGTTAGCAGCTTGGATGGGACACACTCAGAGTTTGCTTTGCCATCAGCAGCCTTGCACTCCGATCGCTCCGAAGGGCAGAGCTTTGCCCCGCCGCAATGGGGTGATGCGTAGCAAATATTATTCACTTGCCTGGAGAGGGAGGAGCTGGTGTCTCTGCAAGACTGTTGGGGATATGAAAGGATCAGCCTGGGAAGGTGGCATTTTCCTGCAGAAGTTTTTGTCACTGACTCTGCACTCTGCTTTGCAGATGTCTATTCTCCCGATGCGGAGTACGTGGATTTACTCCTGAATCCTGAACGCTATACTGGCTACAAAGGACCGGACGCCTGGAAAATTTGGAACAGTATTTACGAAGAAAACTGCTTCAAGTAGGTGCTTTGGGAGACAGGTTCCGCAAGCCTGCAGGCGCTGACTCTTACAGCAGGGCTGTAGGTGCTTTAGCTGCTCCGTTAGTTCCCATCCTCCTATTGTGGCTGAGATGCCTGTGCAGCGCGGGCCGTCAGAAGAGGGGACAAGCCGTGCAGCTGCCCCACGAGCCCCCCTTGGCTGTCCTTCAGACCACAGCTTGCCCTGGTTTGGGCTCCTGATGTGAGCCCTGCCATGGGGTGCACCAGTGATGTGCTCCTGGGCACCCAGTCCTGTCCTCCCTGGCCGTTGCAGGGAGCACTCTCCCCAGTCTCTGCCCAGTTTGAATTCTGCTGTGGGCACCTCTGGGGCTGACACACTGTATGGGTGGGTGCTGGTCTGTGGTCTTGCCTGCTGGGATCTCTCTAGTGATTTCCTCCCCATTCGTAGTAACGTATCATGTTGCACCCAGGCCATGGGATAATGTCCACTAGCACCTCTGCAGACACTTGGGTTTTCCTAGCTGTTCTTTATAAAGAAAGAAGGGGGGGTGGGGAAGAAAGCCACATTTTGGAAAAAAAAAGAGAAAGCCACATTTTGCTCTACCCCTTTCCTGTCTGAGCAAAGCTAATGCACAGAAGGAGATCTAAGAATTCCTTAGGCTGACTGCAGAGAAATAACTACTTCTGCTGTGCTGTGTTTCTGCACAGCAATGAGACAATCACTTATTTACCTATCTTAGTGAAATTGTTATTTTTTTTTCCTCTTAGGCCTCAGAATGTAAAAAGACCTTTGGCATCTGGTAGAGGTGAGTCATCTATCTCACTAAGTGGTTTAGTAGTGTACTGATCCTAGCTCCAGGAACACTAAATGCTCTCCAAGCTACTTCTACTGAATGTGAAATATGTAGTAGCGCTTGATCAAGTGTAGAATTTTATAGCTAACACAAGGGCACCTGGCAGTGTGGCGCTCTAGCATCCATCACAGAGAAAGGAAGTCTCCTCCACTCCTGGAAGGAATGTGAGTTTTGGAGGGACTAGGAGCAGGACTGAACCCTGAGCTCTTCCCGGGTCCCTGGTTTCTGCGCTTGGCAATGCCAAGCCCTCTGTGACAGTCTGAAATGAGAACCTGGCTGGGATCCTCTGTGGAAACCATCCAGTAAGAGAAACTCTGCCCTGGAGGCTAAAGCCAGACAGCGTAAATGAAAGTGGGGAAGGGTTTTGTAAGCGTAAGAGCTTCTTGCCCAAGGCTGTCAAGAGACCCCATGTCATCCTGCCCAGACATCTGGAATGTCATCGACCCCACTCCCTGTTCGTTTGACCTGAACACCACTCCAGCAGTACCCTCTGGGGTGATCTCTTGCTTTTCCCCAAGCTGTGGAGGTGCTTTCCCCCCTCCCTTGACCCCTGTGCAAAGAAGAGGCGCTTCAGGAGCAGCCCTGGTGAAGGAAATGTACAATGTCCTTTAAAACATCGGTCCTTCCCTTGACCAGCTCTGTTTAGGGCAAGATCAGTATGAAATAACACAGGTACGTTGAGGGGAGAGGGAAGGACAGCTGCTTTGCAGATGAGGAAGCAGGAGGACGTGAAAATAGAGGATCTGACACCTGCCAGAGTTGTTGCAAGCAACTAATAAACTGCAAGAAGCGGGGATGAGGTCTTTGAGCATCCTGCCGGAGGTCATACAGGAGATCTCTGGCAGAGGGAGACATTTGCATCCCTTGTTTTCTGGTTTCTGCTTCAGCTGCGTGGTGGTTTTACTTCCTTTGCAAATATTGATCCCTCCTGCGTTGGTCAGGTTATTCAGTAGCATTGCTCATCTGGTATGTTCACTGCAGCCGTTTGAGATGATGTTTTCTGTGTTCAGAACATTTCTAAACCTCCCCGGAGAGGCTCGTTTTCTTGTCAGAGCAGATTAACAGAGCAATCTTAATGCTTGTGCTTTGGAGTTTAATTTTGGTCATGTGTAATTTTTATTTCCTCTTTTCTCTCCCTCCACCACTTGTGCCTTTTTTTTTCATCCGGAGATGACGGAGGTGAGTGGCACTCTGTTTGTTTTCACTGATAACAGAAACAAATGTGGTGTCTTTATCATGCTGTCACGAGCTGTACTGTTAGATAACGCACCTGGTTAGCAAAGTCATTATTCAGGCAAAATCAGAAATTGTCTTGAAATTCTGCTGTGTTCAGAATCCTGTAGAGAGATCCCTCGGAGCTCCCTGTCCCTGAGGCCAGCCCAGCCTTGTGTGGGGGCCTTAAAAACCACCAGCAGGTTTTTTTTTTTAAGAGTACAAGTCCCATTTGAAAAATCAAGTCAGTGAAGTGTCATAACCCTTCACAGGACTTGTGTTGTGGGTTTGGGTGTTTTTTGGTTTGGTGGTTTTTTGTTTGGGTTTTTTTTTTTTTTTTTTCAGTGCTTGTTATTGCTGAGAAAGCAGCTCTCAGGCTGGAGCTTTGCAAAGACTTGTAGTCCCAACAGCCTCTGGATGATGGCTGGTAGGAGCTGGGTGCCCAACTCCCTGAGGCCCTCTGGGGCTCTCGTTTGGGAAGAGCTGTGCCCCGCAGCTCTTCGCCCTCCGCAGCACTGGGCCTGTGTATCTGGCACGTCTTTGTCTCCAAATTATCTCCAAATCCATCTTTATGTTCTCCAGATGACTTTCAAGCATGTATTAGGGGGCAGTGTGAAACACTGGCTTGTGAGATTGTACATGCTTGGTTGCAGTGTTTTATTTTATTTTTAATAAAAATACCTGTCTCCCCATCCTGCCAGAAGATAAGTGACCCGTGGTCCTTGTTTCCCCCTATGCTGTGCCGTTCTGCAGCGCTTCTGCCCCTGCCAGCCCTTACTGGGAAAGGCCATGTGCTGTGTTTAGCTGCTGCCACACTGTTATAGAAGCATCAGTCAGAAGAGTGGGGAGGAAAACTATTTTCTTGCTCTTCTAATGCTCCTCTCCCTGCTTCTACAAACCAGAGTGGGCAGAGATCCTCTGGGGGCTGGCCTCAGAGGTGGTTGCAGGCTTGGGTAGTACTCTCAAACTGATGTGCTTGTTTTCCTTTTATTTCCAGGGCATATGTTTTACAAGTGGCTGCAAGGTAATCCTTTTCCTAAACTTGACTCATTTCCTGGGATAAATGCAAAACGGCCAGGGAGGGGGTGGGAGTGACTGGCTGCCCACAGGTGGGATTAGATTTCTGTCTGACAGCCAGGAGAGGAAAATTCAATGTATGTTTTCAGGCTCATGAAGTGCCCATTTCTTTTCAGGTGTCTGTGTAGAGAAGCGAGCTTTCTACAAACTTGTTTCTGGTCTCCATGCAAGCATCAACATCCATTTGAGTGCCAGGTACCTTTTACAAGGTAAATACAACTTTCTGCCTTGGCTCTCCTGCCTCGCTCCTAAATTGACACTTCTGTGGCTCTGCTAAATGCCAGCTGGAGCCTGTTCCGGTGGGGTTCAGGCCTACTTCTGGGCTCCTCTCTTCCCTCCCTCAGCAGGGACTGTGTAACAGAATTAGCAAAGCAGTTACCACAGGCCTTCAGGTCTTAAAGTGGCTGGACTGTGCTCTGTACCAAGACTTCCAGCACGTATTCCTGCTGTTCTTCCCCTGAGGTTATTTTGGAGTGGGTTTCTAACTGCGTATCAAGACTGTCCCTTCCTAGCCTGTCTTTATGACGGTCAGTTTAACAATAATCTCCTCTAGACCATGAAATGCTCAACTGGGCTTTCCTGAGACCCTCAAGCCATTTCCACCTGCCATTTCTGTTTCCTTTGTGTGCTTTCAGTAGTGATCTGAAGAATCTAAATTTCAACCCTGGGGTTGAAAATCGAGGGGGGATGTGAAAACATGATTTGCCTGTCTCGCGTGGCCAAAGGCT
This sequence comes from Strix uralensis, assembly GCF_047716275.1. Taxonomy (NCBI): domain Eukaryota; kingdom Metazoa; phylum Chordata; class Aves; order Strigiformes; family Strigidae; genus Strix; species Strix uralensis. The sequence continues at coordinate 129,724,590 of NC_133975.1, forward strand.
GCGTCCTGCAGCATGGGGTGCAGGTTCTGGGTGACTTCCCGAAGGATTTAGTCTTGGTAGTTTGGAGTGGTACCTGTGGACCAAGCCTACCACCTTTATTCTGCTAAACCTTACAAAAATCAAGGGTGGATTTAGAGATAGCTGTTGGAATTTGGAGAAGTCATTTAGGTTTAACTAAGTAATTATAGTTAAGTCTCTACGGCCCACGTAGGCCTCGCCTTGATGTGAGTTAGACTAGGTTAGAGTTGGGAGATACAATAACAAGAGAAACATCAAAGGCAAGAAGTGAGCTGGGACTGCAGAGAGGATTAGGAAAATAAGGTTGGCTACAGGCAGCCAAGTACACGTCATTTATCTGGCTGGTGTAGAAAGGGATCACTTCTGTTGGGGAGCAGCTATGGAAGATGATCTCTGCTTGGAGAAGACATCCCTTGGCACAGCTTGGGCCCACGTAGGGGTTTGGAAGGGGATCTCTGCTCGGAGAAGACATCCCTTGGCACAGCTTGGGCCCACGCAGGGGTTTCCACCTGCAGGCCCTGTGGTCGCCTTGTCGAGAGCCTACCTGGGCTCAAGAGTTGAGACTGGTTATCCTTTGGGGATTTGGAAGAGAAAACTTCTCCCATTTTTTCATTTTTATACAGCAGTTTGATATGACTGTATTATATCTTCCACTACATACTTTATATAATCTTAAGTACACAATAGGATGAGCAAACAGAAATATTCTTTGTGAAACCCGTGGGCTTGATAATGGAAAATAGAGCCTGGTCTTCTCTGATCCTTGGCTGCTTTTGTTCTCCAGCATTTCCATAGCAGAAGGAATTCTCCCGATGTCCCCGTTCGTTAGGGAGCCTCCCAACCTCTGGCCCCCACGCTGTGCTGGGAAGCAGCCTGATCCAGAGGCCTGCCCAGTCTGCCCCTGCAGAGGCTCAGCCTAAAGCAGAGACCGTTTCAGAGTTCTGCAGTGGGTTGGTGGCTTTTGTGGGCAGGAGTGCAGGAATGAAGGGACCTTCAGAGCCTGCCTGCGACTGCCATCCAGCCCTCGTCACTCACAGCGAATGTTGAGCTCTTGCCCGCCTCCATAGGTTTCAAAAACCATCAGCTCACCTGATCAGAAACTCTTCAACTGATTTAACTCCGTTTAAAATAGGAAGCTGCTGTTTTTAGCTTTTGCTTCTAAGCCTGGCTCATGTTTTCAACCAACCAACAAAGCTCTGCAGGAGTTCTGCATTTGTTGGCCTTTGAGTTTGGTTAAAAGCACGATTCTTTTGAACAATTTGAGGTTCGTGAAAGGGCTGTGACTATTCTAAAGCTCGGATCTCCCTGGTTTGAGTTACGGGTCCCCGTTCAGTGGGATGGTGGGAGGAGGTGAACCAGAGCTACGCCCATCCGCCTCACGCCGCTGTTTTTGGTTTTTTTTCTCTGTCAGATACGTGGTCAGAGAAGAAATGGGGCCCCAACATTACAGAGTTCCAGCAGAGATTTGATGAAGTCATCACCAGAGGGGAAGGTCCCAGAAGACTCAAGAACCTGTATTTTCTCTACCTGATAGAGCTGCGGGCCCTATCCAAAGTGCTGCCGTTCTTTGAGCGCCCCGCGTTCCAGCTGTACACGGGGAATAAAAGTTACGACGCGGAAATGAAAAACCTATTGCTGGAAATTCTCCATCTGGCCAAGTAATTACGTTCAGTACCCGGGGAGAATGGTTCTTTCAACCCTGGCATCTCTGAGCGTGCTTAACCTTTCGCTTAAAGCCCCTAGAAGAGCAGGTTCTGGGGTCATTCTCGTAGTGGGATAGCGTGATTTGTGTGGTAGTGTAGTATTGCTGGGAGTATGTTGGTACCTGTATTCAAATTGCAAAACAGGGTAATTAGGCCCCCAGTGTAATAGTCTAGGCTGCCTTTTTGATTTAGCAGAATTGAATTTAATAACTGCCTGCATGTCAGCCCTGAAACTGGCCACCTGTTTGACTCATCTGTGGAATACCAGCGCCAGCTTTGTGGTTTTGACTAGAAAAAAAAAAATCCTAAAAATGTTGGTAACAGTTTGGGCTATTGGATAGAATTTGGAGTAAGAGGAACGGAAGATACCAGAACCAGAGAGAAATGGGTGTCTCCTAACGTGATCAATGTTTGACTTTTATCTTGTCACACTCCTGTGCCTTCAGTCCTTAGGTCTGTTAAAAAACAGACTATAACTGCTTAGAAGCCATAAAGCAATGGCTGGAAATGTCTCCAAGGGGAGATGTAAGCGAAAATTTAAAACCTCCAAGAGATGTAAGAAACAAGCAGCTTGCCCTTCAAATACATCTAGAGCTGTCCAGTGTCTGACATGAGTTTCACCTGCACGCCTAACCAGATACTTCTGTGGGTCTGCACTTCAGCCATACAAGCTCTGGAGAGAGAAAACTCTTTTCATTCTGTTTCAGGTCCTTCCCGCTGCATTTTGATGAAAACTCATTCTTTGCAGGGAATAAAAAGGAAGCCGCAAAACTAAAGGTAATTGGCCAGCCCTTCCCTTTGGGGCACTTGCTACCTAAAGGGTATTTGCAGGTGTGTGTCTGGGATAATAGTAGATCTGAAAGGGCCCCCAGTAGGCTCAAGGTACTGGGTCAGGTATTTCCAGTTCATTTTGCTTTCTGAATGGTTTGGATACTTGTGGGTAACTACAGAGCGTAGGGTGAGCCTTGAGGAGTGGTGAGTGGCTGCCAAGCACCCCCCTTCAGGAGGTGTTTCCTAACTCGGGCCCATCAAATTTAGCCTGAATTCCAGATTTAATACATTATTGGATTTAGATTAATACATGGAAGAAGTTCCTAATTAGTGTATAACCACAATCAACTTGAATATCTTTTCCCCTAGGAGGAATTTAGGCTACACTTTAAGAATATTTCTAAGATAATGGACTGTGTTGGCTGCTTCAAATGTCGCCTGTGGGGGAAGCTGCAGGTAAGCTTTGTCAGCAGCGGGGGACGCGGCCGGACACACCTCGTGTGACGGCACTTTGGGGCGCAGACGCGGTTCTTGGATACGGGCCAGCTCCTGGATACTGGAATCGTGGCAGGAAGCTGTGTGCTAAGCCCAGCTTGCTGGGCCTGGCCAAGCTGGGGGGGGGGGGTTAACCTGCTACAGGGGTGCAGGGCAAGGAGGAGGGTGCTATAAAACCGAGGTTTTGAAAGCTGCGCTGAATTTTACACGCAATCACCGTAACGCTAAATAAACATAAAGGATCCCGGCTCTGTTCCGCTCCCTTGGTGGTGTGAAGTGAAATCCAAGTCTTGCTCTTTTGAGATGATGCCAACAGGAACCCTTGCAAAGATGGAGGCGGGGGGGAGTGAAGTTAAACTTGTGAGTCAGGCCCCAGATGCCTCCCCGCCATTAAATGATCTTGTTTGTCACGCACAGACGCAGGGCTTGGGTACAGCGCTGAAGATCCTCTTTTCTGAAAGCCTGATAGAAAAGATACCTGAAAGCGGCCCTTCCTATGGATTCCAGCTGACAAGACAAGAAATTGTTGCCTTATTTAATGCTTTTGGAAGGTTAGTTTGAGACTTTTTTTCCTCAACTTTCACCCAACCTGCTGTGTTACATCCCGTTTAAGCTTAAACACTCGGTTCTCATCAGCAGTATTGGTGTTAACTGCTCGCTCTGATCTCAGACAGACACTGTCAAATATCAGATGATCATGTGGGGGTACAACAGTTGGAACAATTTAAAACAACTTTTTTACACTCTGAATTTCTCTAAGGGGTTCAAGGAAGCATTTGTATTAGGATACAAAGATGGTGGTGGTTTTTAAGAAGCTGTGTCCCTAGCCCGGGGTTGCTGCTCTTGTTCTACGTTCACTTTGGAGTGTTCCTTTAAGCTTCTTGCTTCCACCTGGTTGCAATTTAGCAGGAATCCATCAGTCCAGTCCTTGTGGAGAGCTGGATGAGGAGTTTTGGGAGGGAAAGGAGGCCTTTAGGAGGGAGAAACGATTGCAAGACACCAGTTACAGGTTACCCCTTAGTGGTGTCAGTCTGATGCGGCGTCTTTGCTGCCGCTCCAGGGGTGAAATGCATTCAGCAGGAAAACAAGATAGGTGATTCAACAAAAAAACCAAACAACACCAAACCAAAAAACCCTTTAGAAGAAACATGCTTATACTGCAAGGAGACTCTGCGACCTGCCTGCACAGCTGGTAATATTATGGTCTGTTTCTTGACCTCTAGTTAATGGGTTTGACTGATCACTGCTGAGCTCGCTGTAACATCCTGTTCCACTGCGTTTCTCAGTGTTTGCTTTAGAGTCTGCGAAATTAGTGAAGGGCCTGGTTGTAACCAGAACCTAATTTAGCTGAAATTCTAAATTCTCTCTTCCCAAGAGCTCCTTGAAGCTTTATTTGATAGCGGTCCCTTTCTCCTGAATTTTAAATAAGGCGTGATGCATATGTTGCTCTAATGTTTCCCTTTTCACTTCCCTTGCACACAGGATTTCAACAAGCGTTAGAGAACTGGAAAACTTCAGGAACATCTTGCAAAATATGCGGTGAATTCATTGGAGAAAGAGACTTCAAGCTTTACTGCTTGGCTGTTCTGGGTTCTCTAAAAATGGACAAACACCATCGTTCCGTCACACTCTCAACCACAACATACTGAAGACCAGTTGATTGTCTGTAACCTGCTGATGCCAAATATTTTGTACAAGGGGGAAAAAAAACCTTTTATACAAAAAAAAAAAGTGGGGACTATATGTAAAGTTTATTTTATATATTGGAAGATAATTCTTATAAACTTCTTTAAATAGGGCTGTACTGTTTTGATGGATTAGATTCTCTCTTTGCCTTCAGAAGCTGGAGGTAGGGTAAGAACTGTGACACTGAATAAATTTGGGGAAGATTCCTTGTCTGCTCTGTGCTTCCAACCAGCCCCTCACTTCCAGTGCTAAAAAAAAAAACAATTACAAGGGACTTCTGATGCTCAAAGGCCAAGCAGCTGGGGCAGAGCCAGCCCTGAGGCCACCATCTGCCCTTGCAAGGGGGGCAAAGGACAGGCTCGCTGCCACAGAACAGACACCATGCGGCTTTTCACCCCGCACCCCCCCCCAAAACATGCCCTGGGGGCAGGTGCTGCTGTGCAGGACGATGCAGCATGTGCTCCAGCTGAGCTGCGTAGATAAACCTGGGCAAGGAAGTAAGGGAAGCACCGAGTTCCAGAACTGCACCTTGGCCTAAGGTGCAACGCTGCATCCCTCTGGGCCACAGCCAGCCTGAAAACCAGCAGAGGATAAAGCATGCTGGAAGGAAAGCTGCTCTGCCTTCTCCTGTCCCAGAAAACCACAACTGCAAAAAGGAGCTTCAAAAACCTTGCCAAAACCACCTCCAGGTGCTCTGTGCCCAACCAGGTTTAAGACCTCACGAGGAGGCCAGAGCTGTGTCCAGCTCGGCCCTCAGAGCCCAACAAGAAGCAGCTTTAGGTGGTCACCAGCCACACCCGGGCTCCTGTGCTGGCCCAGCCGAGCAAGCCCCTGGCCAGGACAAAGGTGGGCTGCAGGATCACAGCTGGAGCTAGCCCAGCTGGCTCCCACGGCGAGCAAACCGCAGCCAGGCCTGCGGTGACCTAGCCCAGAAAGGGTTTTTGGTTTTGTTTTTTATTTCAACATAGTGCTTGGTTACAGTTTAGTGAAGAACAAATAGGTACATTCATTAGCCACAGCTTCCTGTTGCAGCCAGCTGGTGCCTGACTGCAAAGCCAAAAACACTGTTAAACCATACCAAAAAAAGTTTAATGAAAGGCAACTATGCATTAAAAAAGTCATTGTACTTCTCAGCTATAAATTACGTCAGTAAAACATGGGACCGGCCCCAGCAGGAGCGGTCAGAGTTTTGAAATTAACGGCCATCCGTACAAATGAGGAAAACTAAAAACACTTTGCCAGTCACTCACGAATACATCAGCAACGAGACTCACTGCCCCGACCTGCCGTCCGAATGCCAGGAAGATCGTATTGTTGGTGTGTGCTTCAGTGCAATACGAACAATGAGCCTGTAGCCCTTTAATTTTTTATTTTTTAATATTTTTTTTTTTTGCACTACCCTCCTTTCCCTCCAAAGAAAAAACTTAAAGTGCTCCTAGTGCTTTGGAATTTAAGCAAGAACAGGGGCTGCTAGCGTCACTTCCCATCTTTGGTGACTTATGGGAGAAGAAAGAAGGGCAGGGCAAAGCGCCGAGCCCAGCTCCTTCGTTAGCTTTGCCCTAAGTCAAGCGGCGCTGGAGACGGAGCAGCCTGTTTCCACACCCCAGCCCAGGGACAGAGATGGGTCCCTCACGCCCCGCAGAGCAGCCGGGAGAGCCCTGGCCATCAGGGCAGAGCTCTCTGCTTTCCCTAGAGCCAGAGGGATGTGCTCAAAGTTGCCATCTCAGAGCCTTCTCCAAAAAGCAGCAGCAATTGCTCCTTTTTTGTTGGGGTTTTTTTTTTTTTTTTGGGCCAGCAAGAGCAAAGCAGGTTGGCAGGGAGAGGCCCACAAGCCAGCACAGGAGACCACGCAGAGGGACGGGGCACTCTCAGGGTGACAAGTGACATCCAGCTCAGTACAAGCGAGGTGGGGGAGGAGGGAGGAGGACCAGACCCTACATGGGAGCACAAGGGAAGGGAGGAGCGGCCAGGGCTGCCCCCCCTGCTTGGGGTTTCTCTCACAGGTGGCTGTCTCGGGGTCCCTCTGGCCCCCAGGCAGCGCCATACAGCTCCATGCAGGGGTACATACCCTCCCCAGGGTCAGATTTGGGGTCAAACAGCAGTTAAAAGCAGTTCCAGGTGGGGTTGGCACTAGAGGTCAGAGCAGCTGCACTCCCTGGCCAGGGCCTCCATCCAAGCCCACTCACCCCACAGCAGGCTCAGGCCTAAGCCAGGAATAACATCAAACCTCATCTCCCGGAGCCTAGCGGAATAGGCCAGCCCAAGCTTGGCTATTTTGGTTAAAGAGAGCCAGAAAAACCTCCTCCCAGCCTGACCCAGCACCCTCCAAGCCTGTGCACCCCCCTGAGTGCACAAGAAGCACAAGGCCCCAAGCTCTGCCCTGGCTGCCCCCTCCCTCGGTGACAATAGGCCTCACCCCCACGAGCAGCCAGACACCCCCTGCTCAGCAGGAACCACCCCCCCAACAGCTTCACACTTCCAGGTTAAACCGCTTAGTTATCTGCTCAATGTAATTTAATACTGAGGGGGAAGAGGGGAGCCCCATGCTGGGTGAAGAGGAGGGGGGAGCAGGACTGCTCTCATCCCCCTCCCCAGTTTTCCAGGCCCTGTTCCTGCACACAGGCTGGTGCTGAGCCAGCTCCAGGCTTTCCCTGAAGGCAACAGCCTGGGGAGTCTCACCCCGTCCCATCCCTCTTCCTCCCCCACAGGCAAGTGGGTTGGTTACAACACAGCCATCTTAATGCCAGTAGGAACACTTGATCTCACCCTCCCAGGCCTCTGCTAGGCTACACTTTGAGCTCAGCTTTGAGCCCAGTCCTAGGTAGGCCAGTTCAGCCATCAGGTGAAGTGGGGACCAGCAGTCAGAGCAAGGCCACGTTCAGGCCAGCAGCCTGGGCCCTGCCGGGGGTGAATATGGCACAATCTGCTCCAACACTGAGGGCGGGAGGCCCTGCCCGTAAGATGCTCTGTTAACAGAGCTTCCTGCTCCCCAGTGAGTCAGGGTGCAGAGGACTTCACGGAACACCTCTTTGCAGGAAGACAGTGCCTCTCCCAGCTATGGATGTGCAATTAAAAGAGTAACTAGAACAGTCTCAGACCCAACACAGTCTGAGCAAGATTCGTTCCTTCCAAGTGTGCAGATAAAAGTGCAAATATGCATTTGATGTTTCTTTTCTAGTGAGGAAGCTCTGGTGCATTTAGCTGCCAACATCTTGAAGACTAGACCAAGAAAAAAAAAAAGCTTCCCGAGAGAGTTCAGCTTCACTTTGCTACATGGTACCTTAAAGTCACAGTTCTCTCGCTTACTGCCTGCAGCCGTAGGCTCAGTCCTGCTTACAGCTGCAGCAGGTAGTGGAATGTTTGTGTCGATGAGTTAGATGCTTCGGGGAAGAAGGAAAAGAGAAAACCAGGTTACAATCCTATACATGAATGCCACTTCTGGGAAGAAAGGGACCTCACAGCCTCTTCAGTTCTGTGGTGCGGGGCATGAGCTATGGTGATTATTCATCTCCGAGCCGCCTGCGGCAAAGAGCAAGGGGGCACCATCCGTAGCGGGTCCGCTGAGGTGGGGGCCCACTGCGTAGCTGTCGTTCCCTGCCAGGGACCCATAGCAGCCAGAGCACTGCGGGGTGGCCAAACTGGGAGGAGAGACAGAAAAAAAAAAACAAACAACAAAAAGACACAGACTCTTAGAAAGGAAGAATTTGGCTGTGGCCAGTCTCCACTACTAGGAGAGACCTCTGCTCCCAGCACTGATCTGGGAATCTGAGTCTGCATGAGCAGGCACAGCATCTCCAGGGAGCCTGGCTTGGATGAAACAGGCACAAGAGCAGCACCAAGGTCCTACAACACCCATCAGCGAGAGCCAGAACCTCTGAGCCCCCCCCCACTGCACCGCAGGGCAGGTGGAGTTCAGACCCCTGCGCAGCACGAGAGGGCTGCCAGGCTTCCCCTCGCAGTTTTGCTGGGGATACCTGCCCATTTAATGGCTTTAAACTGCGACAGGGGAGGTGCAGACATTAGGAAAAAAATTTTTCACAGAAAGAGTGGTCAGACAGTGGAATAGGCTGCCCAGGGAGGGGGTGGAGTCACCATCCCTGGGTGTGTTTAAGGGTCATTTGGATGAGATGCTGGGGGATGTGGTGTAGGGGAGAACTTTGTAGAGTGGGGCTGATGGTTGGACTCGATGATCCCAAGGGGCTTTTCCAACCTGAATGATTCTGTGATTCTCCCCCACACCAGGTGTTCCTGCAGAGCTTGGTCCCTTGGCCCTCCCAAGACTTCACCACCTCTCATTTTCCAGCAGAAAGACTCCACTAGAGGTCACCTAAGAGCCCAGGAAGGATCCTAGCAAGATCAGCCCTCCTGTCTGGAGCCACTGCGTGTTTCTGTGAGCACCCAGGGTGATACCCACTTCTCTGAGCTGGTCGCCTCTAATAAAAATAGCTCCTTGTGAGCGGCAGAAGGGAACAAAACCAAGCTCAGTCAGAAGGCTCCTTGTCCCATCCACCTTGCCCAAGCTGCACCATACACCAAAATTATTTTCCCCCCCTCACAGAGCTCTGTTGCTTCCACACAGGGCAGCAGGATGGCAGCCCAGCACAACGCTTACCCTCCTTCTCTGGCCCCAAGCCGTGACAAGTCATCATCGCTGTCGTAGCGCCTCGGATTGTCGAAGAAGTAGGCTCTGGAGCTGTAACTGTGACTATTGACCATCCCCGCAGGGGTCTGTTAAAGAAAAAAAAGGGTTAGGCCAGAAGGGAGATATTTCTTTCTAAAAGCCTGCCCCCCCACTAAGCCCAGGCACCTCGGGGCTCCTCCCCACACAGGGGTACTCAAGCTACAGCAGCTCGCTCAGGCCTACCAAGTTCTGACTCAGTCTCTGAGCCCTGAAGAACAACACCACGAAAGTGGTTGGCACCAGCTCCCAGAGGAAGAGGACCACTCCAAACACCACGTACTCTTCACTGCTCACTTCCACATGCACCTGAGGAGAAAAGTGAGAGGTCTCTGTAGAATTCTACCCATCAGCAGAGCTGCACAGCTCCCAAAGCTGGACATAGCACACAGCTTAGAACTAGGAACGCAGAGAAACCCTTAGGAAGGCAGGAGTCCCTAAGCCAGACCAGTGACCCTCACCTGACTGCTGTTACTGTTTTTAGTGAGATAGTTCTCTTCAGTGTGCTACCAGGGTACTGGTAGCTCCCTCCCCACGCCAACAACTCTCCCTTGCACACAGCCACGCCTCACTGAGCATTGCTTTTCTGCTCTAGTTGATTCGTTCCTCCTCTCCCCCAAAAGAAGAGTTGGCAGGCTAAAACCAAAGAGCACAACAGGGAATCCCCTCCCGGAGCAGCAGCCAGATAGAGGAACATTCAGGTTTGCTCTGGTGGAGAGAACAAGCAGGGCTTCTGAAGGCAGAAAGGCAGCTCGGCTGGGGTTCAGCTAAACAGACACCCCCACATCACCCCCTTTTCACTGACACATGTTCTCACAGGACAGCAAACTGCCTTTTGCTTTCCTAGCTCTGGATTAGGGGTCACAGCCACTCACCTTGTCTGAAAGGTTGTCCCAGCCATAGTTAAAAGGACCAGGAACATTGTCTGGAGATATGGCCACAGCTACCAGGTTATAGCAAGCCCTTGAGGAATACAGAAGGGCAACTACAGATCCCACCAGAATAGCCTGGCAGACAGATGTTCCCTATAACAGGAAAAAAAAAAAAACCAGTTTTAATACAAACCTTCCTGCAGAGCTGCGATTTCCCCCGACCCCCCTCTTAAACGCATGAGCAGCTGCGCAGGCAAGAATGACCTAGAACATTTGTGTGTTGTTGCTAAAATATTCAGAGCTAGTTAAGAGCTTTCTTGTGTGATGAGTTCATTGCGGCAGCAGAGCTGCACAGCCAGTGTCACCTGGGAGCAGGGAAGACTTGAGGCACAGGAACGTCCTTCTCAGAATCTTATCAGTTACAGAATCATCAAGGTTGGAAAAGACCTTGAAGCTCCTCCAGTCCAACCATGAACCTCACACTGACCGTTCCCAACTCCACCAGATCCCTCAGTGCTGGGTCAACCCGACTCTTCAACCCCTCCAGGGATGGGGACTCCCCCCCTGCCCTGGGCAGCCCATTCCAACGCCCAACAACCCCTTCTGCAAAGAAATCCTTCCTAAGAGCCAGTCTGACCCTGCCCTGGCGCAGCTTGAGGCCATTTCCTCTTGTCCTGGCGCTTGTTCCTTGGCTCAAGAGACTCATCCCCCCTCTCTGCACCCTCCTTTCAGGGAGTTGTAGAGGGCCATGAGGTCTCCCCTCAGCCTCCTCTTCTCCAGACTAAACCTCCCCAGTTCCAGCTTCAAGCTGGTGGTCTGGAGAGCCACCATCCCACCCACCACCTCACTGTGGTTGTCTCCAGAAAGCAAATTAACAACCACTAAGAAAATCTACTCATTGCTTCTACAGCAGAGCTGTCCACCCAGCTCATTCACAGTTCAGTACCCCGACACTGAAAACATTTATCTAGGAAAAGCCCAAATATTTGGGATGGGCAAGAAAACAGGCAGAAAAACCCAGCACCTGAAGCCCAGCACTGGTGTGGGACAAACCAGGCTCTGCTGTACACAGTGTGCTAAAGGGTGGTGGGATGTTGTGGCACCTCTGCCTCCCGCTAGCTGATGAAGAGCTTTCTCCAGAATGTTTCAGATGCAGGGCTGTCAGCAGGATAGCTGCATGAGGTACCTGAAGGTCACAGTACCCACCTTTCCTGGACAGCTAGTCAGGAGAAAAAGCCATTTGAAGACCTGCAAGTGTGTCCGTTTCTTTGCTAAATACATCCAGGAAGCCTTTTAATAGCTACTGGTAGCCACCAAGTCAGTAAGTGGGCAAACTGATCTCAGCAGCTGACTCACCTTTGTATTTAAGCTCAGCTCATTGACCTGCTCCACATCCAGCTCTATTTTCCTAGTTTTACAGCTCTTGAGCAAGGCAGTATCTTGGAAGAGGCAGCATAAAAGCACTGCTGCCAGGTAAGTGCCGGTGACCCCCCCCCCCCCCCCCCCGCCCCGAAGCACGAGAAGGCCGCCTGCTCCAGTGCTGTTAGCCAAGCCCTTGGTGCCTTGGTGTTCGGGCCAGCAGAGAAAGAGGCAGAAAGGCCAGTGAAGCGAGTCACAAGGACCACAGCACCGGATCTGGCTGTAGCCCAAAAGCACAGCTTCCTTCTCAAGTGTCAAATGGCTCAAACGTTCCTCCCTCCACCTTCCTCCCTCCCTTCAGCAGAGGCAGCAGCCTCACCGTGCCCCTCCAGCCTGGCTGTGCTGCTTTGAGTCAGCAGGTTCACAGCTGGAGGTTAGGAGGTAGAACCACCTTTTCTGGCATTTGTGTAACACTTCTGCTCATCCCCACCCTATTTTTTGCAGCTCCTCCACAACAGAAAGTCAGGGGGTGCCTCCGAGGCAGGGAAGGGAGACAGCATTTGAATGCAAGAGACCTTTACCAGACAGCCAGGTTGAGTATTCAACGCTGAGCAGGCTTCTCTAGAGCATGTTGTACAAGAGCACAACCCTTCAGGCACGTAACTAGAGGAAGTTACTGCATTCGTAAACCACTGCTGGCTGAACTTGATAAGTTAATTAGTGTCCAGAGCCAGTCTGAGCTGGATACCTGGCCCGTGCAAGCAGGGATGGGAGCAGGTTCTCAGCTTTGTCATGGCTCTTGTCTCGCTTCACATCACCTGGCTGCAACCTGCAGCCTCTCTGGGCAGCTGTCACCAGCTGGGCAACTGCTCCTGGCCGCCCGTGGCCACACACTCTGGGTTCTGGGCAACCACTGATGCTCTCTGCTGCTTAAGAGGCCCAGACTTCTCCTACAGAAAGCCTGAGCTTCAGCCTGCCAGCACAGCTCTGGCCACCCTCTCGACTTTCACTCAGCTGCCCTAAGAGAAGGGGCAACGGACCACAGACACTTTGGGGGGTCATGCCAGGGGCCTGCTAAGGAGCAAGGAGGTGCCTCCAGCCGACATGAGGCAGTTGTCTGGAGCCAGAATGTTGCTGCAAGGCAGCTTGTCGCCCTCTTCATCCTCTTCCTGAGGGGGCACAGAGCCACCCAACAACCTGCAGGAGCTCTAGGCTCTGGGCTGCCTCTCACCTGAGCCAGCATGGCAGGGCTTTAAGCCCATAATATATATTCACCCGATCAAGGGCACACTGGAAGTAAGGTCTCTGCAGGAGGCCAGAGCCCCTCCTTCTGACACCCAGAAAGAGGCAATTCTGAGGGTATGAGGTGAGGAGCTGTACTGCAGAGAAAAGGCTCAAAAGCACTAAGACAGGCAGCTGGCCTCCCTGAGCCTGTGCTCAGGTCCTCAAGTTCTGCCTCTAGATGTTCGAGACCACTGCCTGCCCTTCTCAACAGGCTCAGTCCCCACCCCAGGATCACTGCATTTGATAAGTGACATGGTTTCCCAGAGGAAGAGGAGGCAGCTCAAGTACACACTTAATCGCAGCCTACTGCCACACTAAAATGAGGCTGCTGGTGGCTTATCCACTTTCCTACCTGCTTGAGGAGAGTTGTGTGTGTTCAGACCCTCACCCGTCCTTCTGCCCTGGGGCAGGCCCTACAGCAACTTCTCCCTTTCTAGGATGCTCATCTCACCCAGGACAGTGAGCTCTGCCTCCAGCTCAAGCAAGCAGGCAGCTAAAGCTGGACTGCTGGGGGGATCCCCTTTGCAGAGAATTGTTATGTAGCTGCCAGAGATAACAATATACCGCAGACTTCACTGTCCTTAGTGACAATATACTGCAGAAATCTGCTGCTCTTGGAGAGCCCACTCTTCCAGTCAAACCCTAAATTATACTTCTAAACCTGAAAAGCATAAGCAGCTCCTAAGTCTCCTGTTGCGCCAGCAAAGCTGCAGACAATATATTCCCCTAAAACATGCAGGGTGTCTCGTTCCTACAGCAGGAGCACGTGCTTTGCAGAGGGAGAGGTGCAGAGCTGCCACCTCCACTCTGGAAGGAGTATTTGAGGAAGAGCAGCTGAGGTGCCACCAGGCCAGCATTGCTCTGAGTAAACACACACAGATCCAGTTGATGACTGTGCAGTTCCAGTTTAGTTTACGAGGCATTTCCCTACCTTAGACTCGAGGTAGACGTTCGCTGAAGACATCTTTCCTAGTTTGCACATGCAGCAAGCCAGCGAGATGGCACAGAGGATGAAGAGGCTGTCGTTGACTAGGGCACGGGCAAGGACCGTCCACCTCAGCTGGTTCTCCGGGACCTCACCGTGGATTAGCATTGCACAAGTTAAGTTCACAACTAAGAAGAGGAGGCTGGTAAATATGGAGCCCAGATACAACAGGACCCTGGAGAGATGGGGAGGGGGGGAAAAAAAAAAAAACCAATGGAGTTCAAGTCAGACAATTCTGGGGTTGTTCTCCACCACCCTCCGGTCTCATCAGGCAAGAGGACAGCTCAGTGCTCTTTTTGCTATGAAGTTCAGACATTCCAGCAAGCTTCGGTGGTTGTACTGACAGCCTGAGTCTGCAGAGTATTTGTTTGAGCTGCTCTCATAATGCATGAGCAGTGTAAGTAGTCATGAGTTACAAGACTCATCTTCTGACAGTCAGGTTCTTATCTTGCAGATTTTAAGTGTTGCTCTAGCTCTGCATTAACTTCAGTCAATAAGCTATGAGTCATCACAACCACTGCAACTTCTTTATTGAAAGCCACTGGAGCTTGCATTTTCCACTGTGGGTTTCCCTGGAAATGGTTAGGAAGCACCTGGGTTGCACAAACACAGGTCCCACTGACTGCTTGAGCCTTATCCTGCAGATCTTTTTGGGGGTGGGACAGCTCAGAACAACCTTCAGAGTTCATCTAGTTTGCCAGCAGCACCAGTACTGGGACACTGATGACATTTATAGAGGCTTTAGCTTCCTTGTTACCCGCTCAAGCTCCCAGTCCTGCTCCCAGGCACAACACTGATCCTTTGTCAGAGCACAGCTAGGCACGCCCTTAGCTCTGTTCAGTCTGGGGTCTGAAGTCCCGTTCCTAGCACTGCAGCATGAGTTCACCTTAAGCCAGCTTTGACAGTGATGTTAGAAAAGTATCACTTACTTGTACTTGTTGAATTCAGCTGCACATTTCACTTTGAATATGACCTAGGGGAAAGATTTGCACAGCATTACTTAATGTCACCTACAGTACTCCCTTAAACTTTGTAAAGATGTATACAACAGGGGAGCCAGCATCCAGCTGGACATCTTGAAAGACTTAAATGATCTGTTAGCACCAAGTCTTGCACTGGACCCACTTGGAAGACAGACTGGTACTCTTCTCACAGCCAAGCCCAAATGTAGGTGTCCAACAGACATAAGCATATTTAATAACCCATGTGTGACAGGGACTTTAACATTACACCTAAGGACTTCAAGAAAAGCAGGGAGTTTAGAGCTCAGTAGTCACCAAGATCATTCAAAAATACATCTCCTTAGCCCAATGTTCTGTGGTGCATATTTTAGGCCCTCAGTCATGCTTGATTTCCCTGTTAGAGAAGGCTGCTTCAGCTGCTGTGCTTTAGCAAGACAAATAGCTGATCTAAAATAGCCCTCTGGTATTGGATTATGGACCTGCAGGCTGTAACAAGCATCTGGAGCTCACAGCTCCTCCACCCATAAGATGTTCATAGGCCAAATACACCTGAGAAGTAACTCTGAGATGGTAGAAGTCCTCCAGAGGTGGAAGGCCCAGCCTGCCAAGTCACACAGCACACTGACAGACAAGTGTATTAGATGACAGTGGGTTATTTGCAGACTATTTCACTCTTCAAATCACCACACGCTCTGTCCAAGGGTGGATCTGGGTTCTGTGAATCTCCTCACCACCCAAGGTATTAGGAGACTCAAGCTGAAATGGGCACAAGAAGAACCAGTGCTTCAAAGCAAAGGCTCCCAGGCCTCTCCTCAGTCTGCAGAGGACTGAACCCCTCCCTGCACCCCCAGCCACACGGGTTGGGAAGGCTGGAGGAGAACCATCACCTCCTACTCAGTCCTACAGCTCTTTCCAGTAAGGCAGATGAGCTTCCCTGTCCCTCTGGGCTGGAGAGTGGCTCCTGCTGAAGCATACAGATGCAGGACTTCTTGCCTAAGGAAGGATGGACGGTTTAGGAAGGTGCAGACACACTCCCAAGTCACAGCTCAGGGCACAGGCAGCCGCTGGCAGAGGTCAGGACAAGCAGCATGCTGGCAGAGCTACATGGAACTCCCTTGTCACATGCCAATTCAGCACAGCCATGGAAGGAACTGGGTTTTGTCCTGTGAAAAAACACAGCTCCTGGTACAGACCCCACTAGGAAGGATCCCAGAGCTGATGTCACATCCAGTCTCAAAGTTCATGTCCTGACTACAGACTTTGAAGGAACTTGGGAAGTGGTAGAGAACCATCTAGCCAGATCCAGCAGACCTGTGGGGTCAGCACAAGCCCACAGTGCAATCACTGCCCAGGTGTGGAGGTTTAGTTTCACTGCTCCTGCAGGGAGTCCTCCCTGTCAGCTTCCAGCCTGTGGCTGCAGGGAAGGATCACTCATCTCTTACAAGGCACCCTTAGTTAGCTTTTTTTCTGATGGGATTTTTTGGCTCCTGCCTTCCAGCCAGCACCAAGGTAGCAATGGCACTCTAAAGCTTCAGAAATCAGGCTCCTGCCAGGAGGATTTCCAGAGACATTTCAGGATTTGAGGGTTGTCTGATCCATTGTAGTAGTTTCAATATTTGAAAGCCTTCCTACAGGGCATGGGACAGCTTCAGCCACCCTGTTCTGTGAGCCAGTTTCACTGTTGGGCTCCTCTGCCCCAGTCTGAGGGAGGATGAACTCAAGCAGTGCTTGGTGGGGAAGACAACACAGCACTTCAGCAGAGGGAGGCATCCAGCCACCGTGGCTGAGGGCACAGTACCCTGAGCAGTCTCTGAAACCCTCTATCCTGTTGTGCTGGCTTATACCAACCCAGAGAAGTACACTAGTGTGGCATATCCCACTCTGAGCCCCAAAGTTACAGGAAACCTGGGTGCTGGAAGGATCATGTGATGACTTCAAAACAGAAAAATCTTCTCCTCTGTCCTTAGTTTGCCTGTAGGCTACATTCAAGCACTTTGGGAGTGTCAAAACAGACATCAAGGACATCCAGCTGGGAAACCTCTTGGTTCAGCACCCATTTGTGCAGCATGGAAATCAATTTGAGGTATTTGTAGTTCTGCTCTGACTCCCAGAAGAGCAGTCTGTAACCACAGCCTCAGAACAGCAGTGCAAACAGAGTCCCTGGCTTGTCTCGCAGATCACCCTGGGTGAGAACAGCCCCTCAGCTGAGCAAGGAAATGCCACTGGCTAGCAGAAAGAAGATGCTGACTTCTGCAGCAGCCTTGTGCAAGACAGTGTCCCAAGACCCTCCCCTAGGGCCCAGGGGACTAAAGCACACAAAGCTGTCTCAGGGTTAAGACTGCAGTGGCAACCCGAGACTCACACTTGGACAGCTGCCATGAAAAGCAGCGAGAGACCACGGCACCAGTTTACACTTTTATTAGCCCCCAGCTATTTAGTCCTGTAACTTCAGGAAGAGAACAGGCATCACTATTTACAATGGTTTTAGTTCTTAAGACACGATAATTCATCTGAAGGTTGCTTTTTTTTTTGCAGGGCAGTAGGTGACACCAGTAGTGGTCACACTGCGTCTTTGGGTTCTTATCCTCAAGACAACCTTGCAAATCTTTCAGCATCGGACCAGCTTTGCTGCTTTCAGAGCCCAAGGATGGCTGAGGTAGAGGGTTCTGCTGTGAAGAAGCCAGTGAAGAGGTCAGGAGTGGTCCTGTTCTTCATAAAAACAGGAAATACAGACCCCTGCCCTCAAACAGGTGCATTCTGCCAAGTTGCTAGTAGCAACCCTTGCAAACTGAACAATTCCTTCAGTTCCTAGCTGAGACCAGCCCCAGAAGTCACACAGTTGCCTGATGAAGATAAGGAACAGAAGCCTCTGCTAGCCCCAGGCAGCAGGACTGAGAACATTTACTCCTAAGCAAGCCTTTTACAACAGTTAGGCAATACTCAGTTGTCTTTCTGGAGCCACAAATCCTTTAGGCACTTTGCATCAGCCACAGATTTGGGATGAAGAGCTACAGACCTCAAAGTCCCCAGCAATGCTGGAGGCTTTTGTTTTTGTGATGAGAGTGGACATGTTTCACAGAAATGAATACCTTGCTGACATCGCTGAGCCCAGAAAGTGAACTTTGCTAAGGGCATGTTCTCAGAGCATTGTTTAAGACAGACTCATCCTTTGGAGGTGTACTGGAGGTGTCACAGCTGCTAAGGTGACAGACACCATACCCCACAGACAGCTCTGAGGACCACTTTCAGTACCCGAACAAGCCAGGACCTTAGCCCTAACATTGAGCCTCAGACAGCACTTCAGCCTGGTTTTGGTACAGCCCTTCACAACAGATCTGAAAGATCCAGGAGAGCCAGAAACTTGTCACTGCCTGATGGAATCAAAGTCTCTTTTGCTCCATAAAGAAGACATGAGGCTGGGCTCTCCAAACAGAAGACCTAACCATGGCCTGCCTTGACATGAACAGTCCTCTCTCAGTTGAAAGCATCCAGACAGATTCCTTCTCTCACCACAGTCATTCAGCAGCGAGCATCGGAGCAGAGCATGGACTATTTTGGGACTATACCCCATAACAAGTGTTCAAGCCCCCACCCGCCCCTCAGAGAAATAGTTGGAACAATCTGTGAGGAGGATCTCTCACCATCCCCACTAATACAGAGATCAGACTGTGCCATCGTGAACACAGGGTACAACGTGGCTGTACCCCCATTTCCTCAAATAGCTGGTTGCTGACATGTTATTCAGGAACTGTGGGAATCATCGGCCATGGGACGGAGCAGTTTTGAGTTTAAGTGACCCCTTAGCAGCTGTTCCTCCGAGGCAGAGGGCACAGTGCTAGGCACCTGCTAGACAAGGATGGTGGAAGAGCACAAGAAGGGATGGAGGCTTTTCCAGTTTTCCATCTGAGAAGGCAGGAAGATACAGGACAGCAAGGACAAACAGCTCCCAGGCTGGATGCTCTTTCCATGCATGTCTGCTCCAGTGCAATTAGAGAAGCAAGGGATGAAAGAGGCTGATGTCATCTAATCAGATGGAGCACTTAAAAGAAACCCAGACAGGTTAAGGGTTATGGCCACGCCGGTCTGGCAGAGCCTCACCACTCCAGCAGAAGGACTTACTCATTGTTGCACCCAGCTGCTGACTCCTGAGTGAGATGAGGATGCCAAGTGTTCAAGAAGGTCTTTAAAAGGGTCAAGATGGAGGTTGTTGTGGCTACATTTCCGTGTACTGTGCTCCTGACCATGACCTGGGGGAAAGCAGGAACTGGCAGGCTCTTGGGAAAGGTAGCATTACTCAAGCAGATGTCTAGCTGGCAGCAGAGGAGCTATTCCAAAAGCAAGGCAGAGAAGCACCCTGGGTTGGATATCTGAGCCATGGTTCTGCCAGTTTGAGGCAAGATTGGGAGTGATCTGAGGAATTCTGACCTGAATGTACTGTGAACTCCAGATTTCCTGAAAAGGAACTATTACAAGCTGAAACAGAGAGGAAGAGATGCTCCCAAGCAAAAGGGATGATGTTCTAGGTAAAAATGAGGCAACAATAAAAAGAAACTATCCCCACCAAATAAGCATCCCACATGCATTTTGTCAAGCCTCCACATCCCCTCGGGAATCTCAGGGGCCAGGAAGGGATAGGAAAAGGTTAGCCTCTCCCCACAGAGAGGGGGAACATCAGGCAGTTTCATGAGTTTGACTTCCAGCCCCAGAACAGCCTGGAGTACAAAATAATGCCAGCCCTCCATGGGTTTTTGTTGTTTCCCAGAGTCCTTCCCCCACCCAGCACCAGTTCATCCTCAGCTTGTACATAGCCTGAGGAGCTCTGTAAATCAAGCAAGATTAGCTCAAATAACATAGCACAGGCCACATTTTCTTCCACTGCTTAGACAGATGCCATTTCTCCAGCATCTCCACAAAGGAGGCACTGTGTACAAAGACAATCAGCCGGGCCTTCAGCACAGAAGCAGCCTATGCTTTTATCTGAGGACATCTCAGACCAGGACACCCCCCCCCCCCCCCCCCCCCCCCGAGTAGCAGAAGCCCAGTGCCCTTCTACAAGTTGCAACCAACTGGCCCTTAAGAACTGGGAACAGACAGGCCCTCCACAGCAGGTTCTGCTTCAAGTCACACTTGTAAACACACCAGTCAGCTCTAGATCTTGAGCCACTTTGGCTCAGCTGCTGTGGTTCCACCATAGCTTCTCTCCTTCCTCCCGGTAGTGCCAATTCTTGGTTAATTATGCCCTAAGCCCCCTTAACACAACTCCTCCTGTGCTTTAAGGGAATCCTGAACACAGCCAAGCCAGGCACGTCTCAGGTAGCTACCAGCACATGGCCCCCTTCTGTCTAGAGACCAGTGGGATAGTTTTATCAGCCTGTTGCCCACGCAGAGGCCAAATATCACCACTCAGAATCATTTCTTTTGTTAAAATGGAAGCCAGACAAGCACCAAAGGCTTTCAGACCGTGTCACTGCACTTTCTCCAAACCTCTGGAGCTGCAGGCTTCGCCACCCACCACCTCCACGAGATCACCCACAAACACCACCAAGCACTGGACACCAGTCTGCTTGTGACAGCCAAGTGTCAGACCCTCTCTGTAACTAAGCATGTGTTCCCATTTTAATAAGTCATTTTATCCTTCCCCACTCTCGATTCTGAGCTCTTATTTCCTCAGACAGGATTTCCCTTGGCTCTAGGTCTTCAAGGAGAAAGAAACGGGGTATATTCAGCCAGAGCCCACAGAACAACAGATACCGTGGGAGTAAGGGAAGCCTGAGAACCTAACTGAATTTACTTTGCTGTTCTTTAAAGGAGCCTTTTAATAAGCCTACAAAGAGGGAAATCTGCTGTCAAGTCCAGTGACAGAGAAAACCAGAAATCCAGCCACTTTGTGGTACCAGAACATGGGATCCCTTCCTCAGCTTGCATTTCAAGGGACACACAAAAACCTCCTGGCTGGAGCAATTGGTAGGGCAGGCTCCCTTTAACAGACAAGATGGATTATGCACACTATGCACCATTTGTTATTTTGCTGCCACTCGATCGGCAGCATACCTAACCCCGACAGCTTTTGCAACGGGCAGTTTCCAGGTGTTTGTGGCAGAAGGGCAAGAACCAAAACAGCTGAACAACCCAATTGCTCCAAGTCTCACATTATCATGTGAATGTTGATGTCCTCGGGAAAATGAAATCATAACTCCCATCGGTGACACATCGGAGCGATGGAGCGATTTCGCTGTGTGTTAGCGATTCCTTTGTGAGGCTGGCGAACAGCTGAGAGCTGCAGAGCAAAGAATCTGAACAACAACAACAAAGCTGGAAGGAAAGTACTGCCTATTTATGAAACAAGTCACCAAACTGGAAGGCAGGCAAGCAAAGGGCTGCTCACAAGAAACTGGAGCAGAAACAAAATATTCAGAGGAGGAAGGGGTGGGGGGAGCCACGGCTTTGAAAGATAGAGACAAGTGAAAGGACTAGAGAAAGGAGGATTAAAAAAATAAATCGCAAAACAAGTGATGGGAAAGCCAGGAAAGAAGGAACACAGCTCAGCAACAATAACAAGCAGGTCCGCACTGTCCCAGTAGCAATCATTGTGCGAGGAGGGGGCCCACCTCTCCAGCCCCAGGCTGTTGTCTGTGGAGGCAGAGGGATTTTGTCTGACAACAAGCTGCAGAACAACAAGCCCAGTTCACAGCGGAGCAGAGAGATGGAGAGAAGGAGGGAGCGCAGCAACAATAGCAGAAGAGGCTCTAGCTGGTGACGTAATGGTTGGCATCACTCCAGGCCAGAGCAGCCCCTGCTGCTGCCACTTTCTGGTCCCCTTTAGAGAAGGGGAATCAATTAAAAACAAGATGCAAAACAGTCCCCCAAGAGATCCCCGTGGCTCTGCCACCCCTTGCAGGGTTGCAAAGAGGAAAGCCCCACCCGGGAGCAAGGCACATCTCTGCACCCCCCACCCCCAGATTCAGGGCATGTGCCTGTTTCCCCCTCCCCACGCCACCCCACAGAGGCTGCATTCACGGCACACCCCTGCACCCCACCACCCTGTCACGAGGATTCAGGGCACACTTTTTGCTCACACACACACTCCCCACCACCACCCCACCCCCAAGCCTAGATTCAGGGCATAATCTCTGTGCCTCCCCCCCAAGCCCAAAGGCTACATGGAGGGCAGATCTCTCAGCACCCTCTGCCACCGAGCCTGGTCAGGGCACACCTCCACACACATCCCTCCTCACTCCACCCCACCCCAAAGCCTTGGCTTTCGGGGGACACCTCTGCGCACCTCCAAGTTTGGGGGGAGGGGGGGTGGCTGAAGAGGAGCCTTTAGCCCCTGCGTCCTGCAGGGTGGGGGTTTGGTGTGTCCCCTCCCCCTCAAAGAAAAAAACTTACCTCAGCGAAATAGAGGTTGAGGAGGCAGAGGCTGGAGAAGAGCAGGCAGCCAGGCAGGCAGTAGAGGAGCCAGTGGGCGAAGGGCTGCTGGAGGCGGAGGGCCTGCAGGGAGTTTTGCAGGTAGAAGGAGAAGAGGGTGGTCCTGAGGGCTGCCCAGAGCAGGCAGAGGAAGAGGCAGAGCGTGTGGTAGCTCAACCGCCGCTCCCGGTAGTAGAGGAGCAGCCAGAGCTGCAGGTAGGCGAAGAGGAAGAGGGCGGCGTAGAGCGCCGTGTGGAGCACGGTCAGACCCAGCTCCACCGCGTAGGGCACGGCGGCCCCCTCAGCCAGGGCCGCCCCCTCAGCGAGGGCCGCCGCCTCCGTCGCGCTCATGGGGCAGCGGGAGGCAACGGCCCGCCAACGGTCGCCGCGCCCTCCCCTCCCCTCAGCCCCGGCTGGACACCCCCATACAACAAAGGGGAGCACCCCCCC
Source organism: Strix uralensis (assembly GCF_047716275.1). Lineage (NCBI taxonomy): Eukaryota > Metazoa > Chordata > Aves > Strigiformes > Strigidae > Strix > Strix uralensis. The sequence goes on from NC_133975.1 coordinate 129,747,260, forward strand.
CACCTCTTTCTCCCCTCACTTCTCCCCCGCCGCCTCTCTCGCCCGCCCTCCTGGCTGCGCCGCCCGCCCGCCCGCCGCCAAACAACTCTCTGCCGGGGACAATCAGCTGAGCCCGATTATTTGAGGCGCTCGCTCCTGACAGCGCGCGCTCCCCATTGGCTCCCCGCCGGCCCGCCCCCACCGCGCCCATCCGCCCCGCCGAGTGGTCGCCGCCGCCTGTCACTCACGGGCCGCCCCCGCGGGTCGCCTCTTTGCTTCTTGGGTTGACGCCGCCGCCCGCTTCCCTCCGCTCTCCCGCCCCGCGGGCGGGAAAGGCACCGCCCGCCTGAGGGCGGGGCGGGCGCGCAAGGGCAGGCTGAGGGGTGCGCGGCTGTAAACGGGGGAGCCCCCAGCAACTGGGGGTGTCCCCGTCCCCGTCCCCCCCACCCCGCAGCAATAGCGGCAGGGAGTCTCCGCCTTGAGCGGTCGGCGCTGGGGTTCCTGTAGGAAGCAGAAGAGTTTTCCTGGAGGGGTCCCCGGAGCTGTCGGTGTGTGTGTGGGGGGAGGGGGGGGCGGATTTGGGCACCCCCAGAAGCCTCCGTGGGTGTGCGGGAAGAAGCCCCACGGGGGGTTGGTCTCTGGTGGCCTGGGGGATGTCCCAAGTGTAGCTCCGAGGCTGTTCTCTATGGGCAGGTGTCCCTATGGCTGTAGGGAAAACTCAGGGGTTGTAACAGCCAGGGGGGCGCTTCGGGGACACCCACAACCGAAAGAGCTTGGGGCTCTGAGATCCCACCGCTGCAAGGGCCGGACAGGCACAGCTTTATTTTTTTGGCATCCCAGATTCTCCAGCCGTACAGCCAGGCCGCCCACCCCAAAGGTCGAGGGGAGACCTCGAGGCGTGACGCTCTCCTAGCAGCCGTGGTGGAGGGACGAGGACTTCAAGCCACCCAGGTAGGTGACACCCCTAAGCTATGTGGGAGGTAGCTCAGCAATCCACCCCATTGCCAGCTGCTTTCCAGGGACTTTTGGGGGGCTGGTTCCCAGGGATGGACTAAATGGGGGCAGTGGGGCAGCAGCAGCGGGCGATGCTGTGCATGGGCATCGAAGCGCTCCTCTCCCATTGTCCCTCCTGCAGCCTTGGCTAGTAAGCGAGGCCCAACGGGGCTACTGGGTGCTGGGAAGTGGGACCTGGAAGTGAAAATGAAAGTGAAACTCTCCAGGAAGTGAAAGCAGACAGGGCAGCTGCAAAAAAAAACCCAGAGAGGCAAAGCACACTAGGCAACGAATGGGCTGGGATGTGTTGTGATGTTGATGTGTTTCCCACCTCTGCTGATGATCCTTGAGAAGGATCCCTGCGCTGCGCAAGGTGCTGCTCCCGCACCTCACTCCGTAGGCACCCTCGTCCCTTGACTGCAGGCCCCTATCTTTCATTTGCACTGAAAATCAGGCACGTCTGGTGCAGGGAAGGAGAGGCTGTGGCGCAGAGCGGAGCTCCGTTATCATCCGACATGGTGTGCCAGATGTGCCTCCAGTCTCGTGAGCTGCCCCGGCACAGATTTGCTCCGCGGGCTGATTACACAGCAATCTGCAATGTCCTTAAAACGCTGCTGGTTGAAAAGTGCCTGTGCACAAAAGGCCTGGCAGCGTTCCGGCTTGAAACAGCGTTTGTGGATAAAATGCAGGATAAATACCTCTGCAGCGAGGCTCTGGTTTCTGGCTGGAAGCAGTTCATGAGTCTGTTGTGACTCCTGGCATCGCAGCCTGGCTGGGAGGTTTGTTGGGGTGTCCAGCACGATGGAAATGTCTTCCTGCAGCTGTAGGGTCATGGCCACGGTGACACATGATGCGGGGACACGGTTGCAGGGGCCTCGCGGTTGTGGGTTGCAACCCCTGGCTCCATTGGCTGCTTTCCGAAGATGAGCAGGGAAGGGGAACATGTAGTGAAAAATATGCAAAATAATGCAATATCTGGTAAGGAAGTGAGGTTATTGCTGAGCAGCCATAGGATTCCATAAAACTAACACATAACCTCACCCAGGGAAAAAAAGGACTTAAATATTGCTTGACATAAGCAATATTTCAACAGTTGTCAGCAGTATGTGTCAACAATTGTCAGGCATGTGACTTGGGGCTGTGTGGTCTTTTGATGAATTAAAAACCTGCAGGGCAAACCTCGCCCCTCCCAGGCAGTGAAGTGGCTGCAGGGTGACATTTTCCCATGGTGGCTTGTCACCAGAGAGTCAGTGTCATCCAGATATGCTTCAGTGGGATCCCAAGGATGCTTTCTTTGGCCCTGAAGAGCCCATTTATTATCTCTACAGCAGAAAAGAAATTTGCAGACAATACAGCTGTTGGGACAGCTTCCATCTTCGGACAAGTTGGCTGCAAGGAAGTTGGATGCGTTTGGGAAGGGCTTATTGGTCGGGAAGTGACGTGTGACTGGAAGGATTCACGTGGCTCTGCAGAGCAGAAAGCTGGAACAGAGAGCTTTTCAGGGAGTTTTTCTGTATACCCTAAAGGAAACCTGTCTGCATGGTCCAAAGTGCCTGAGCCATCAGTGTTATGCTCTTCCGTGCATTTTTCAGCAGCAGCAGGTATGTTTGTGCTGGGGCATCCAGCCATGCCAGGGAGAGTGCTTTCAGCCTGTTTAGCCTGCTGTAGCTAAGGGGTTGAGTCAGCCCCACGTGGATTTGGGGTCTGTTATCACAGAATCATAGAATGGTTTTGGTTGGAAGGGACCTTAAAGATCATCCAGTTCCAACCCACAGCCGTGGGCAGGGACACCTTCCACTAGCCCACGTTGCCCAAAGCCCCATCCAACCTGGCCTTGAACCCTTCCAGGGAGGGGGCAGCCACAGCTTCTCTGGGCAACCTGTGCCAGGGCCTCACCACCCTCACAGGGAAGAATTTCCTCCTTACATCTAATCTAAATCTCCCCTCTGTCAGTTTAAACCCATTACCCCTTGTCCTATCCCTACACCCCTGATCAAGAGTCCCTCCCACCTTTCCTGTAGCCCCTTTAAGTCCTGGAAGTTAAGTTATGTGTCCTCCCTGCCAGCAAATTTGGGAGGGCAGCACACTGGTTAACTGCTGCCAGAAGGGCATGAAAGGCAGGCGAGCACGCTGCCAAAAAACTGTACCAGCTGGGTGCGGATGAATGTCCTGCTGCAACAAAAGGCCTGATCTGTGTCGATCATCACAGGAGAGGTTGAAGTGACTCCATTTAGGAGTGTCCAAAATGCCCCTGGTTTAGCAGCATCTACCTAGGGAGTTAAAACTTGCCAGCTGAGGGCTCTGCAGGCTGGAAGATACTGAGAGAATGAGATAAAATGAACCGGAAGCAGCAGTGTAATGTACTTGAACCAGACATAAAGTGTAGGTTTTTTGCAAGAAGGTAATTGATCACCAGGAGGAAAATATCCTGCTGAGGGGTGTGGGAGATTTTACATCACTGGTGTTTAAGTCCAAGTCGGCGGTGTTTCTCCTGAGTTCAGGGAGGCCCATGAATGATGGAGATGGTACCCGGCTGGCTGTGCAGTCCACAATTCCAGTGGGACAGTGGTTCTTCCTTGTCTCATGAGTCTTAAAAGCATCACCCTCTGTTGAATGAGATGTGCTGCAGCTTCCTTGATTACTGGGTTCAGTTTTGGGCCCCTCACTACAAAAAGGACGTTGAATAACTCGAGTGAGTCCAGAGAAGGGCAACGAAGCTGGTGCAGGGTCTGGAGCACAGGTCTGATGGGGAGCGGCTGAGGGAACTGGGGGGGTTTAGTCTGGAGAAGAGGAGGCTGAGGGGAGACCTCATCGCCCTCTACAACTCCCTGACAGGAGGGTGCAGAGAGGGGGGATGAGTCTCTTGAACAAAGGAACAAGTGCCAGGACAAGAGGGAATGGCCTCAAGCTGTGCCAGGGCAGGGTCAGACTGGCTCTTAGGAAGGATTTCTTTGCAGAAGGGGTTGTTGGGCGTTGGAATGGGCTGCCCAGGGCAGGGGGGGAGTCCCCATCCCTGGAGGGGTTGAAGAGTCGGGTTGACCCAGCGCTGAGGGATCTGGTGGAGTTGAGAACGGTCAGTGTGAGGTTAATGGTTGGACTAGGTGATCTTCAAGATCTTTTCCAACCGAGATGATTCTGTGATTCCTCAGTAATAAATATTGGGGGTCTGTGAGGCAAGGGGTCAGGGAAAGCAGCTGTGAACACAGGGGTGATGCAGGGATCCCAGCCTGTGGTTACAGCTGGGGGATTCCCAAGCAGAACTGATGTGGCACAAGCAATTTATGCCAACACAGAGTTTGTGCTGGGTGTCTTTGATGTATTTGGTCATCTACAGTGACCTTAACCACCTTGCCTACCTCTGCCTTGGAGGTATGACAGTGAAAACATGAGCCAGGTCTTGCATACCATCTATGCTGTGCTTAAGCCCCATGGCCTGTGGGCTTAAGGTTTCCCAGCAGTGACACAGAGCTGGTTCACACCTCCCTGGTATTTTCACACATCTCTGGTAATCCTGCAAGTGGCTGCGGTACAGGATTCTGGCTGTTTCCAGCCCTATGGTGTTAATTTTCCACTGATGGAATAGAGGTGACAGAGGAAATGACCTAAAAGCTGACTATTCGAGTCTGGATTGATGGGGCACAGAGGGAAGCTGCTGGGCAAGTCGGAGTAATGAGGAGGTGAGAGGACATGAGTAGGGAAGGAATAAGCACGCATTTTTGTGTCAAGGGTGAGAAAAGGATGAGGAGGAGAGGTGTCGAAGGTGGTGGGACAGAGTGAGGGGTCGTGGTGGGGCAGACAGGGCTGGCTTTGGGAGAGCTGCAAGGAGAAGAGCAGCAGTCACACAGGGATGTGGAGAGGGCAGAAGGTGGATGCTAGAAAAACTGCAAGAGCCAGAGGAGACATGGAGAGAGATCAGGGCTGGGTAGAGGCTGGAGTTGTGTTTTGAACTGCCGGTTCATTGTACTCCAGATATAATGCTGTGAAGTCTTTGAGTCAGTGGAGGCCGCTCCTCTCACCTCCTTGACAGTAAGCTCTCCAGTTTGACCTGGGCTGGTTCCCACATGCCAGAATTGAGTTTATTTTTCCACCCCACTGTAGCCAAGTTTGTCATTTAATAAACGTTGCCCCCCCTCCCTGATCTCTGTCCCCTCTGTAAGCCAGAGGAACAGATGGGAGTGCAAAGGACCAGAAATGCCTGGCACTTCCCAAAGCTGGAAAGGAGAGTTGAAAAGAAAAAAAATTCATGCCTTTCTCAGCCCTGTCTTTGTTCCTTTGTGCCATTCAGGTCTGATCCAAATACCTCACCTACATGAGAGGGAGCCTGTGGAGGTTGAGCATGCCTGGCTGTCACTAACTCCTCGCTCTTGGAGCAAGGCAGAGGGACTTTGCCTGCTTGTTTTTGAGCATTTGAGTTTGGGTTCATCACAGAGCAGCGATACTGAGCTGACAACATCTGACAGGGTGTTGGAGGGAATGACAGATCATGGACACAGGGGTGTTTGTTGACGAAAACAGCTGCAGCTCATGATGCAAAGCAAACAGCTTCTATGTGGCTTCAATTCCAGCTTTGTCTCTTTGTTGACCAGGAACCAGCCAAGCTCCAGCCCGCTCAGCAGCAAAGACCAAGACCTGAAGAGCAGGCTGCGAAGGAATCTGGTATTAAACAGGGGAGTGAAGTGGGAAGAAGGTGTTTTCTCCTCCTGTAGTGGTTGTTCACATGAAGAAATCCTGAGCCCTGTAATGTGAGCAAGAAGAGTTAAAGAGCTGTGGCAGGGCAGCCTGGGGAGGGCTGCTGGTGAACCCTGGCAGCAGGCTTGCACGCTCGGTCTTTGCTCCGTTCTCTGAAGCGTCTCCCAAATTTCTTTGGCTCCTCTCCTAACCAGCTCCATGTGGAGATCTGGTGTGGAAGGGAGACCGCCAGGACTGCCCTGCAGCCTGGTGTGAGTCATGGGTCATGGTCATGGTCATGGTCATGGGTTTTACTCCTGTGTGCCACTAATGTCAGAACATGAGGCTGGACCAAGCAAGGCAGGACAAGCCCGAGGAGTTTGCACAAACCCCTCTCCCATTTGGTGTAGCTGAAACCTCGAACAGTGGAGAGATGGGGCAGGCACTGGGAGAGGGCTCCTGAACCTCCCCGCATCATTTGGCACTGTCTGAAGTGAGGAATATGGGCCCCCACCTCTTTTAGTGACACTTATAATGCTAGTGGAGGCCTCAAAGCTTTTTAACAAGAATTGATACAGCCTGAGTAGGGTTTTTTTATATGATACTGTTACTGTTTTCTGCCTGTACATGTAATTTCTGTTTGACTCAAGAAAAAAAAAGGAGGGAAGAAAACCAGCCCTAAACTGCAAGCCTTGAGCATCTGTGCACTTGCAGATACCTCTCAGAGGGAAGAGAACGGCCTTTGCTGTCATCTTTACAGTTGTCTGAATCACCTGCTGTTCTAGTGACTAATTCATAACATCCTCGAGATGTTTGTGTCACATCTGGAAGTTACAGTCATGCTGCATCTACCTAAACAGAAGACACTCATATATATGTATGTGTATATATATATAAAACAGAAGACATATATATGTCTGTGTATATATATATAAAATATAAATATGTTTTTGATTTTTTTTTCCCAGTTGTGACTCTCCCATGCCTGTAGCTGATAGCAGCCATGTCAGCCCAAAAGGACAAATGGGTTTCTTCCTTCTCTTTCCTGCTCTTCTGTGCTTCCTCCATCCCAACATGGGGAAGTGCAAGGCTGCTGCAGGAGCTGAGCCCCCAGGAGTACTTCGGTAGCTTGCAAGCCGGCAGAGCATCCCTGGCTTATTTCAGCCATAACGGTATGTATTTAACAGTATGCGTTTACCTCAGCCTGGGTTTTCAGCAAAGAATTGTGTGAGGGTGTGTGTGAAAGTAGAACAATGAAGAGGCAATTCTTGAGATTTTTAAGCCCAAAGTGATTGGGAAGAGCCGGGCGAGCTCAGCTGGCAAATGTGTGTTTGCAGACCTCCAAGTGCTCCTGATAGGCTGAGACCTCTTGGGGCGGGATCTTTCCTGGCTGTGTCCCCAGGCACGCTCCTTCAAACCTCTTCATTAATTTTCTGGATTATTTTCTGGAGGTACCATGGAAAAAAAATCCAGCCTCCTAAGGAGTTGTCCCCTCAAAGGGGCTGGGTTTCTCTTTCATGGTACCTCCCAGGGAAAGGGGGATCTCTTGCATGCAGGGACCTAAGGGCTTTCAAGAATTAGGAGGAGATCCTTGGCCTTGCCTTTGTTGTTCTGCTCCTTCATGACCCCCAGGTATGGTTTCCCAGAGACATCGGTGTGTGCTGAGACACCAACACAGCTCTCACATCAGCACTGAGAGACTGGTGAAAGGGAGGGGAGACTGCAGGCATTCATGTTGTTGCCTGTAATTAGTTTTGTTTCAGTAAATACCTTATTCCTTGAGTAAGAGCAAGACCATATTGTGTCAAGCACTATCTCAGCACGTGGCAGGAGGATGCTCTTCACTCTGAGGACTTGCAGCCCAGCACAGCAGCACCAGTCTGACAAAACCAGTCCCAGTTCCTCTGTGTCCCCCAGCCCTGTCCCCGCAGGCACCTCCACCACCGGCAGGATGCCAGGGCTCCCTGTTTGCCCTGCTCACGGCTGCTCAGGTGTCCCAGGGATCTTTGCCTGGGGACCTTACCCTGCTGTTACTGTGCGCAGACGGTGCTTGCCCTGAGGGTGCTCTCATCTGTAAGGGAAGGGGATGGAAACCAGGGGCTTTTTTTGTGTTTCAGTTTCTCCTGGTGCCCAGCCCTTCTTGGAACAGATTGAGAACTCGGCTGAGGCCCTCCAGGACTATGGCATTTCCGTGGTGAAGGTAAATGGGGACAAGGAGCGGGACAGGCTCTTTCTGCAGATTATTTCTGCAGGGTTTCCTGCAAGGTGGGCAGAGCCACCTGGAGGACTGGCAGCGGTGGGACCCCACAAGAAAGCAGATCTTGGCAGACCAGGGCATCCCCTTTTATCCCTTACCCTGGCCTTACATCTGCTGCTTGTGGGTTGCATCACACCTTCTGCCTGTGGGACACAGGTGGGTTCCTGTGTCCCAGAGATGCTTGATGTTGTGTCCGTGTCTCCAAGCACAGCGAAGCAGAGGACTGGGTTTTTGGCTGTAACTTTATGTGGGTTTAAGTGAAGGACTTACAGATTCAGGCAAGTATAATTAGATTATAAGAACTGCTTCTATGTGTGTGCATATGTATTTAATTTCCTCCAGATACAGGCTGAGTTTAATAAGCAAGCAGCGATTTGTCACTTTGAATACGCTGGGCAGATCATGGTATCTCTTGATCCCAAATCAAGGCAGCCTGAGCTGAAGAACTGAAGTACAAACTCCAATCCCCATCTCTGGACTCCATTTTATTCTGTTTTCTCTCCCAGCAAGTTTGGAATGGCTGTATTTACACTCTTGAATGGAAGGAAGCCGTAGTGCTGTATGTTTGTAGTAATTTTTGGAGCTGAATGTCTAATTACATGCTTTCAATGTCTAGGTTATTTGTCCCAAAGAGGATGTCTCAAGATACTGTGGAAAAGAAAATGCATTAAGGAAAGCCTACCTGTTCAGGTGAGAGGGGGTTTCTGGGCACCACACTGTGATTGCTTTCCAGTGCAAACGTTTGAAGGAAATGCTGTCAGTGATCAGAGATGACTGTGTAGGAAGAGAGGAGCTGTGAGGACAGCGGTGACATACAGAGTTTAGCGAAAAGTACCCCCAAAAGGTCCAATGCAGGCAAAGCAGATGCTTTGTCCTCAGTGTGAAACCTCCCATCCTGCCCCATGTTCCTTGGAGCAGCAGAGCACTGTGCTGCTACATGAAACCACGAGAGAAATCCTCCATCAGTGTTCTTCTGTCCTTGTGGCCTTCCACCACCAGGTCCTCCACAGTTACCACCAGGTTTTGTGTCTAGTCCTAGAAAGAAACACCCTTAGGTGCTCTTCCTGTTGGTGTGGTTAGCTCACCTGCCCTGGATGCAAAGGTTCAGCTCTTGGTCTCTCCATGGGTTGTCAGCTGGAAGCTTCTCTGTGTATTGGCTCGGTTCTCACTGACTGTTGTACATGACCCACAGAAATATTTGCTCTGGTGGTGAGGGTCTACAGGGTGATTCTTGGTACATAGAGACCTTCTGCCAGTCTGTGCTAGGCTTATCAACAGCCCCCAGAAGCTGAGTGAACCGGCAGGGATAGGGCTGACTTCACTAAAACAACATTGCCTGGACACCTAGTTCTACAAAATCCCCAGACTGAATCCTGACATCTTTTCAGCCATACCTGCCAGCAGATCTATGGATGTATTCAGCAGAGTGAAAATTAAATTAGTACGTGTAGCTACTCTTTCATAGTTTGTCTGGTGATACTTTCTTCCTTCCCTAGAGGTAACATGCTGATCAGAGAGTTCCCCACCGATGCCTTGTTTGATGTGAACTCCATTGTTGCTAACGTTTTGTTGTAAGTACAGACCAGATGCGTCTCTCTGAAATCCTTTACTTTCCATTTTCACTTGTTGATATAAAATTTTGCATAAATACAAACCCCACGTATTCCAGAGGCTGCTCTCAGCCAAGCAGAAGGCTGCTTCTCTCTTTGGTATGGTTTGACCCTATTAAATCTGTGCCCTTGAGATGTCTCACCAGCACACATCTGGGCAGCTGTATTTGACTGTGAATCTTTGATCTGCCAGCAGGAAGCTGGAATTTTACCTTGTTTTTCCCATCGCGGTTATGTGGCTGCAAATTTGCTCTTAAAAGAAAACAGTTGGTAATGAGTTTTTTCTGACTTCTCAGTGCCCTGCTCTTTAATGAAGTTAAATATGTTGAAACACTGGCAGATCTTCAGAACATTGAAAATGCATTGAAAGGGAGGTCGAACATGGTCTTTGCCTATGTACCAGCTACTGGGACAGCAGGTATTAACACTCAGCTTTTCAGCTTTGCTCTCCTCCCAGAGCCTTTTCTACTAAGGTGCAAGGGAGCTGGGTTTCTGAGCCAAAATCCTGCAAATGGAGGATCAAGGAAACCCAGACACAGATTCTCCACCTCTGTATGTCTTGCTGTGTTTCCAAAGGGATCAGTTGCACCACAACAGTTTTGCTGGGAGCATAAACTTTCAGAGATGGACTTGAGAAGGAAAGCAAGCCAGCAGTTGCTGTCTTAAAAAATAAATAAACCCATGGGCAGATCTCTGGTTATGCAGTAGAATGGATTCACATACACCACCAGTGTGTTTACTGGGGACCAGCAACAGGGTCCAGCTCCAGTTAGTGAGTTACCTTCATAGCGTGTCTTCAGACAGCTGTGACTTTTTACTGAGAGTTTCTGAAAGGCTGCGCATTGATATTTACCCCTGGGAAGGATGGAGAGGGAGATCTGGAGGGAGCTGAGATGAGTTTGTCTTGCCTTTCTCTTTCCAGAGCACAGAGCTGTGATGGAGGCAGCTTTTGTCTATGGGACTGTCCACCAGTTTGTTCTGACAACCGAGGCAACGCTGTTGAAAGACACTGGGTATGTCCAAACACACACCCACGAGGTAGAGCTGCTCCCCTGCTGCAGGTTTCTCAGATTTCCAAGTCAAATCTGGGATGGTATTAGGATGTTATGCCAAGGGTGGACAGTCGGATCTGGTTTGCTTTTCCAAAACCAGCTGCTGCTTGTGTTCCTGGCCTTGGACTAGCCACGCCATTTGTGACTTTGCTGAATGAGATTTTACAGGGGAAGAGCCCACTGTCTCCTTTCCGTAGCTGACTGATCAAACCTCAGCCATGGGTTTTCAGGAGGGCTGATACAGCTGATGTTATAGTCTTAAAACACTCAGCCTTGTGCTTTGATGATCAAGTCTGGCCAGCTGAGAAGGGTAAGAACTGCTATAGTGAGTTGGAGCAGAGCCCAGCCAGCTCCATATCTCACCTCTGCAGTGGCCAAAGGTGCATCCTGAGGGATATGAGGAAGTGGCTGCGTGTTGCCTGCAACCTTCCATCTTCTGGCAGTCAGAGGTTTCAGGACTCTCCGAGATTACTGGGGTTGTTTAGTCTGGAGAAGAGGAGGCTGAGGGGCGACCTCATGGCCCTCTACAACTCCCTGAAAGGAGGGTGCAGAGAGGGGGGATGAGTCTCTTGAAGCAAGGAACAAGCGCCAGGACAAGAGGGAATGGCCTCAAGCTGCGCCAGGGCAGGGTCAGACTGGCTCTTAGGAAGTATTTCTTTGCAGAAGGGGTTGTTGGGCGTTGGAATGGGCTGCCCAGGGCAGGGGGGGAGTCCCCGTCCCTGGAGGGGTTGAAGAGTCGGGTTGACCCAGCGCTGAGGGATCTGGTGGAGTTGGGAACGGTCAGTGTGAGGTTCATGGTTGGACTGGAGGATCTTCAAGGTCTTTTCCAACCTTGATGATTCTGTGATTCTGTGAGATGGGAGCTGAACCTGTATCATGGTGTTAACAGCCACCAGAATTTTTTAAGCACTTTTAACCTCAGCAACTTCTGGCAGCAGTGAGTTCTGCAGGTCAGCTGCATGAGACACTGCTCATGTATTTGGGATTTCCCTCCCAGCTCTGGCCATCCCCTTCCCACACGGGAGGAGCTGCATTTGAAGGGCAGATCCTTCAACGCAACTTGCTGCTGATGTGACCTATTGCAGCCAGGAAACTGAGAGGGAAGAGGGTGGGAATATCATATAGGATGTTGCATCTTCAGCAGAACATTTACATAACGATGTGCCTGCTTTCACAGGTGACACCAGGGCAGGCACCAAAGTGGTCCTTCCCCGAGATGCCATCCTATCCTTGCAGGATCGTGATCAGGGACAACATTTTGTGGCTGCCACTAGATGGCACGGTTGTAATTTGGACAGGAATTGGCTTTATTCTGCTTAAAACAGAGGACACCAGCAGGCTATCTCCTTGGCTGATGAAATGGTGGTAGCTTCACCAACATAACTAGCTTTCAGCCAAGCAGGGCATCAGGCTTTGAGGTCTTTCTACTACTCTCTACTCTTCCATAGAGAGATCTTAGAACCCTTTACAAAGAAGGTGATCCCTGGTTTAGAGGTGGAAAATGGGTGCGTAGGAAAAGGAACGTGACTTCCCAAAGTTAACCCCCAACCCGACACCAGTGATGGTATCAGAGTGGGAGCAACTAACGAGGGAACCATCAGGGGAAGTTATCTCATTGCTTCCTTTGGCACAGCTAAAACCAACACTGTTCAAAAGGTGGAATATTCCTTATACAGTCTGTAAGGTGTCATCAGTGAGGTGAAAGACATGAGCAAAGTTGTAGACTTTTAACAGTGGCATGGCTGGTCCCACTGAGAAAAGCTTAACGAGTGTCCTTCTTGAGCTGGACCAACTGTTCTGGGGTTGGGGTCAGTTACACCTCGTGAGCCAGGGTCTTCATTAGATGTTCAGCACAGTTGTCAAAGGCACCTGGACACAATTGTACCTGTCAGTAGTAGGGTGCTTGAAGAGGTCCCACAAACCTCCCAAACCCTGCACTTGAGGATCATCTGCCCTGTAAAACATGTCAGCAAACATGGTCGTTCTGTCGGGGCAGGATGTCCTAGCTCAGCGTGGTTTTTGTTGTCTCTCTCACAGTGCTGATGAGCCTGACGTGTCATCTGCCCGGCTGTTGTTCTGCCACTGCCAGCGGGCCACGGACCTGGCGCAGCCCTGCAGGAGGACAGCCATGGGGCAGGCTCTGACCATGCTCAACATCCACAAGCACCTCAAGCTCATGGGGGCTCCTCTGGTGGTATGACAGGGAAAGAGGAACCGCTTGGGCTGTGGGCATGAGGGCAGCTGGGGTGGATGCAGGGAGGAGGGAGGTGTGAGCAGAGGGGAAGGCTGAGCATGGGAATCTGCTCCTTCCCCATTAAGTTAATGGCAAAGCTCCCAGGTTGGGTTCAAGCAAGGAACAGGCATCGGGCTGGATGGGAGTGACACTCCACTGCACTGCTCAGCTGCTTAGACCTTGCCAGGGAGCCCTGGCACCGGTGTGTGCTCCTCTAGTTGTCTGTAAGTGCCGTGCGTGGGAACGGGGTAGAGGTGCCCCTTGGACTTCACTGGAACATATAGAATAGAATATAGAATATAGAATATAGAATATAGAATATAGAATAGAATAGAATAGAATAGAATAGAATAGAATAGAATAGAATAGAATAGAATAGAACAGAATATTTCAGTTGGAAGACACCCACAGTGATCATCTAGTCCAGCTGCCTGACCACTTCAGGACTGACTAAAAGTTAAAGCAAAATATTAAGGGCATTGTCTAAATTCTTAAACACTGGCTGGCTTGGGGCATCGACCACCTCTCTAGGAAGCCTGTTCCAGTGTTTGACCACCCTCTTGGCAAAGAAATACTTCCTAATGTCCAGTCTAAACCTCCCTTGATGCAGCTTTGAACCACACCCGTGCGTCCTATCGCTGGATACAGGGAGAAGAGCTCAGCACCTCCCTCTCCACAGGATCTCCTCAGGAAGCAGTGGAGAGCCATGAGGTCATCCCTCAGCCTCCTTTTCTCCAACCTAGACAAACCCAAAGTCCTTAGCTGCTCCTCTAGGCTCCCCACAGGAGACTGAGCACCCTGGGGAGTTTGACATCAGTCAGTCACGCCTTGGTGAGCACAAGGGACAGGAGGTTCCTTCCCTTCTCTTCCCACAGAGCAATGAACTTCAGCAGGCTTCCAGTTCCCCCTGGTGACATCTCTGCCCAGCCGAAAGGACGGGTGGATGAGCTGGGAAGTGCCTCCTTCAGCCAGCCTCCTGGGTTAGGCCCACAGAGGGAAGGCACTTCGTTAAGCAGCTCTGTGCTGTCATGAAGCAGCACGTCCAAGGCAGGAAGGGAGAATGATGCCAGCTCTTGCATGTTGCAGCCGGGGTTTTCAAGCTGCCCCAGGGAATAGATGCCAGGTAAATAAAAGTTAATGGAGATTTGACATCTGGAGTTGCTAAGTCCCAAAGAACATGCATTATAAAGCCCAGGTTTTTAACAGGGAGGGTCATGACAGGTTGGAACAGTTTAACTGAGGTTGTGTGGGTTCTGCTTCAATGGATGTTTTAGAATTGGGGTTGGAGGCTTTTTCTCAAGGGTCTCCTTATTTCTCTGGCTGGGGAACACATGGTGGCTTGGGCTGTGCAGGAGAAGAGCTGAGGTACCTTCAATGGTGTGAAGATGCGCTGCAGTATAACCATGTCTATTCTCCAGACAGAGGTTGCTGAGGACCCAGAGAAGGTTTCCACCGTTCACTTACAGCTTGGGCTACCACTTGTGTTCATCCTCAGCCAGAAAGAGACCTACGAGGCTGACAGGAGGACAGCAGAGTTTGTGGCCTGGCAGCTCTTGGGGAAAGCAGGAGTTGCCCTTTTGTCCAGGTATGCTCTCAGGTGTTTTGGGGTTTTTGCTTTTTGTGGTGTTTCTGAGCTCGGTTACCCCACCGCCAGGATGATAGTCAGTAGGCTTACTTACATTTGGATGAGAGGCAGTAAAACTAAGCTATATCCTGCAAGAGGATGTCACATTTAAGGTCTTGTCCAGAATCAGATTAGTTTGGTTTCAAACTGACTGGAAGCGTAGAAGTGTTTGAGTCTCTTGCTGACTTAGAAGTAGAAAAACAGTCAGACTAAGAGAGATTTTGGAAAGGAAACTTAGCACGATGGAAAGCTTGTATTTTGCCCTCAGATTAAGGGCAAGAGGAGATGCAGTGAAGGAGGTGGACTGTGAGTGCTGGGATGAGATGGGGGTCCCTGCTCGGTAAGCGATGTCTCCTCAGTCAGCGAGGGCTCTCTGAGTTAGACCAGCACACTTGTTCTCCAGGAGGACTGGAGACATGCTGGTGGCTGGCCACAGGGCAGCTGTGCTGTGGAGGTGTGGCTTCCTCCAGAGTTAACCACCAGTTCCTTATCTCTGCTCCGTGGGCTATGGAGCAGCCTGCGTACACCAGACTGGCTTGAGTTTGCAAATGCTTCAGTGGTGTCTTGCCAAAGGAGGTGTGCAGCCCCTGTAAGGCATGGGTTGCACGGCCTTTGGGGGTGTATGGGAGGAGATGGAGGAAGGTTGGGTGTGGGCTTTCTTATTCCAGCTTTCTCCTATCGGGGTACCTCCCTGTATGGAGGCACTTCTTGGCTGCATTTACTCATGAATCTTTTGAACCAAGTAACAAACAACAGGACAAGAGGGAATGGCCTCAAGCTGCACCAGGGCAGGGTCAGACTGGCTCTTAGGAAGGATTTCTTTGCAGAAGGGGTTGTTGGGTGTTGGAATGGGCTGCCCAGGGCAGGGGGGGAGTCCCCATCCCTGGAGGGGTTGAAGAGTCGGGTTGACCCAGCGCTGAGGGATCTGGTGGAGTTGGGAACGGTCAGTGTGAGGTTCATGGTTGGACTGGAGGATCTTCAAGGTCTTTTCCAACCTTGATGATTCTGTGATTCTGTGATTCTATGAGCTGAAGTCCAACAGCAGAGCAGCTGCACTGGAATGTGACTGCCAGCGCATGAGCAAAAACCTGAATCACCGAGGGGGAATCCAAGCCCCTTTGAAAATAGGCACATCATGCAGTGCGGTCCCACCAGAAGGTCACTCGGAGCCTATTTCTCCACCACTGATGTTGATTCTTGTTTCTGCAAGTTCTCAGGGGCCCTGAAGCACAACTCTGTGAGGACATGGTGCTGCTGAGGGAGGTGGGCTTGCACGTTGTGCTATCTAATGTTGACTTTGTATTTTGTAAGGGACCTCGTAGATTTGAACATTCTGCTCCGGTCAAATGTCGCTCTCAAGACACCAGATGAGGTTAGATGGTGAATTTCTTTATTGTACAACTCTTATTTCCCTATTTGGGCATGGTGCTGTTGAGAGGAGTTGGGATGCTGCTCAGCTCTGTTGTTGTTTGACAGCCTTCCCAGAGGCTCAAGGGGAAGTGTCTTTCCCTAGATGCACGCAGGTATTTGGAACTGCCTGAGTTTGGCACTGCAGAGCAACTGTGCCTGCTGGTAAAGATAAAATATTGAGTTTATTTTGGATTCAAAACGTAGGGTGACATCTGCATTACACCCTAAGGCAACACAAGGTTGTGAACTGCCTAAGGTAGTAGTCCAAGTGCAAATTCACCAAAGATTTGGACTTCTGAAAGCCCTTGCCTCCATAGGAAAGGTGTTCAAAAGATGGGAGAGGAAATGAGTGTGAAACTAAGAGCAAGCTGAGAGCAAACAACCAAAGGTCTGTGCCGAACTGATGTAACCAAATGCCTTTGGCAGTGATCTAGGAAAAGGGCAGGGTGTAAGTTAAATGAGGTTGATCAAGATGAGCTAAACTCTGGAGGGACCTGACCCAGCTTGTGAGGCAAGATGGAATTCGGTGACGACAAATGCCAGGGAGCACACGTTGCCCCAGTTACCTGAACTGTCACACTTGTGATTGCAACGATGCAGGATCAGACCTGAACCTGAGCATCCCCTGAGGGCTTCCCATGCCCTGGTGAGAGACGTGCATGTTGTGTTTCTTGTCTTAGAGCCAACGGAAGGTGCCAGCAGTTTGTCATTTCTCTCAGTTTATTATAAAATTCATTTTCTCTGAAGTGCCTTTTGCTGAGACAGTGCCAGAACTGATTTTAAGCTGACAAGGTCTCATTTCTGAGAAATACGTTTTGCTCTTTTCTTTCCATGGGTTGGCTGCCCATGTACGCTTGGGAGCACTCTTCCTGGTTGAGCTCCATGAGATAAAGGCTTTTTTGTGGCAGTTTCCCAGGCTGTGATGGGCTGCTCTGACCCATCCTGACCCCTTTAGAGGCGGGAGAGCCAAGTGGACCCTGTAGCTCCCCACTCTCCTTCACTATTTGGCCGCTGGGCTTTTTCTTGCAGTGGTGGATCTATGTTAAAATGCTGGGAGATGGAGCAGGTATTCACTTTCTCCACTCCCAGCACAGGATCCTGCATAGCCACAGTTACTTCCTCGCAAGGAAATGTCAGTCTGGAGAGAGAAAAACTCATGCACGGGTGAAATTGGGCCAGAGAAACACCCTAGATACTCCCCTGTTCAGCAGCTTTAGGAATCTGTTGACATAACCCAAAAACAAGGAGTTGGGTGATGGTGCCCCATCAGCCTTGAGTTTGTTTTGGGGACAGAATGGGCGCAGGGTGATGTTTTGCTCCCACTGATTTATTCTGTTTTCTTTAGGGAGTGCCAATCAAATACCTGGTCTTGGAAGACACTGACGAAGTTATAACTCTGGTGGAAGATAAGAGCAAGGTCGAACAAATCCAGGAGGATGAGGAGAAGGAGGAGGAGGAGGAGGAAGATGAGGATGAAAAAGAGAATAACAATCAAGGTGTGCCACTAAACTGAAAAGCTGATTGTCAGCAGATAGGACACACAATCAGCATCTGCTAGAGACGTGCAGGCATGTATTAAAGCATTAGAGAACACTTTTGCAAATCCAAGGCCAACCATCACAGTCACATCACGGTTGTACAAAGTGACTGTTTTATTCTCTGCAGATCACTGGAGTTTAGTGACAGACAAGCATCATTTTTAGGGGAGACACCAGGGAAGAAAACCAGCAGCTGTTAGAGGAACAGTTGCAGAGGTGCTGCATGAGGGAGAGGGGTGCTTCTGCTTGAATGCATCCAGCTTCAGGGGCATGAGAGTTTGAAGTGGACCCAGAGCTGTCTCCTCTTCAAACATCAGACGAAGCACCTCAGAATTATCAGTCCCTGTGGAAAGGTTTGAGACGTGTTTTTCTGAGTGCTGTTCCAGACTTGCCTTCCCCAGGGAGAAAACACTGGCCCCTGCAACACTTCCTTGAAAACACATTTGTTTTCCATACAAAATTGGTTGTGTTTTCAAAGAAAAAGCAGCACAGGATCCCAGAGGAGCCAACATGCTTAAAGAATAGCATTCAAATCAGAGAGCACAACTGGTGTGAGATGGCATAAGTGCATTTCAGTAAGTTTGTGTGTGTTTGTGCCTGTGCCTCTGCTCCCCCACACGAGGCAGCTGCTTACCTGCTGCTAATAGTCACCGTGTCTCTGGTGAGAAGTGCTGGTTTACAAAAACGTGCTGATGGGGTGGCACAGGGGGCTGCAACTCCCTCTGCCCTGTGTTCACGCACGGCTGTGGGTCCCTTGCAGATATTCAGGACGATCAGGTGGTGGAAGCAGTTTCCAGGGACAAGAAGCGAGAGTTGCCACTGGAGCAGATCCTTGTCCTGACAGAGGAGACCTTTCACTCTGCCCTTTTGGAGACTGCCCGGATGGTGGTGCTGTTTTATGCCAGCTGTGAGTATGAAATGTGGCCTGACTGTCCTTTCTCTTAAGTTTGCGCTGCTCACCGTGCTTTCCATAATATGGTGATCCTGTAGACAAGTTTAAACGATAAAGAAGTGCCACATCCTGCCCTGTGGGCCTCCACCCACCCATTAGCAATCAGATTACATCAGTTCTTATTGCCTGATATTGTGTGAAGACAGTATCTCTCAGTATAGAAGATATTAATGTTCATTGGGTTTTAACCTTAATTTTACAGGGACCGCATGTAGGACAAGAGAGGAAATTGTGGTAGCATGGGCTCATGGGGTAGCCTAGACAACCTGGTTGCTGTCAGCTGCACAGAAGCATAAAGTCCAATTTTCCTTATTTCTTTCAAGTCTTTCAGAGCTTGAAGCACTTTAGGATGCAGAGAATCGTAACGTGACTTTGTCAGAGAGCAAGGTGGGGCTGGTCTGTCACCTACATGTCCCTCAGGGCTGTGTCTCTCCTGTGTTTCAGGGGAGGCAGTGTCGCTGGCAGTGCTGCGCTCTTACACCGAGGTGGCTGATCACCTGAAAGGTAAGGTGCCACGGGTCTGAGTGCTTTACATCTGACATGCACCTGCCCTGGCAGTAGGAACCACAAAACTGGGAGGATGTTGATGGTCCCTCACTCCCTCACCCCAAATATACTCATTTTCTCCCCTCAAACTCTGAAGGAAGGCATACACACATCAGGTTGCTTAGGAAAAGTCCTTTGTTTCTTATTTAGGGATCCTTGCGGTCCATTTGTGCCTCTGTAAAGTCATGGGACTGGGAATGCAAATTGGTACACACCAGCTGCCCAGAATGCCTTGCAGGTGGGGTGGTGATGTTGGTGGGCACAGTGACGGCATGATGGATGATGATGATGGTGATGGCGGGCACAGTGACAGCAGGATGGATGATGATGATGGTGATGGCGGGCACAGTGACAGCAGGATGGATGATGATGATGGTGATGGTGGGCACAGTGACAGCAGGATGGATGATGGTGATGATGATGGTGATGTTGGTGGGCACAGTGACTGCGTGACGAGTGCCCAAGAGCATGAGGAGGGCCAGGGCAGAGCACCAGAGGCAGTGGGTGACACGGGGTGGGCGTTGGAGTGAGGAGGAGCAAAGAGCAAGCACTGTAGCCTGCATCATGGAAACAGGATCCTGTTTGTGCCCCTCAGTGCCAGGTCCTGCACGGACCAAGGAGGTGCACTATGTGCTGCACAGCAAATGAATGTGCTGGGTGGCACATCAGATCTCCTGTCCTTGGAAGTTCTTGATCTGGAAAGGAGCAGTAATTGGCCCCAGCTTTGGTGGAAAGTGAGACAGGCAGGTGTGGGCAGGCCCAGATCCACCAGGGCAGGACAGTGTCGGGGGAAGAATTTACAATGATGGTGCCTTCAGGGCCTGGAGACTGGCATAATTACATAGGAAGTCTCGCAGGCAGCCACAAAACTCCATAAATAACACGTGACGGTGAAGAATCAGCACAGCACAGATTGAGTAGTCTGGTAGTAACGGCAGGGGGGAGTGATCCTTCAAAAGGGTCTGAGCAGTTCCTGAGCAGAGTAGGCCCCGATTCAGCTTCATTCAGGTCTTCAGCCCCATCCCTCTCTACAGTTAGTGGAGAGAGGTGGGTTCTTCTGCACATCCGTCATTCTCACATGGGCTGAATCTCTTCCAGAGATGCCTCTTTCTCCGCCTGGCTGCAGGGGACACTGAGGTGTCAACTCATTGCAGCACAGTGGGGAAGTCGCGTGGATCTGGACAAGAGCTGTTCTGGCACCCCTGGAAGTGGCTGGTGCCTTCTCTTGGTTCTTCTTCTCCATCAAGGCTCATTTCTCCTAGTGATGGCACTTCCCTGGGACTGGGCACCGTGTCCTGCAGTGTGCGAGCAGGATTGAGGCTGAGCTCTCAGCAGCGGGGACACGTATAGGGTCTGCAGAGGACCCAGCCAGCTTTCTGGGAAGCAGATGCAGTGGGAATTGCTTACAAGAAACCCTCCTGGGAATGCTGTGGACAGTGCTGTGGTTTGGATGAAAGCGGGTCTGCATTCGTAGTTTGCACGAAGGGAAAGTCACCAGCAGCTTTGATCTGGATTGAAATCCCAGGAGTAAACAGGAAAGCTCAGGGAAGGTTGTTGTTGTTAGAGATGTTATGGTTGTTGATGGTTTGGGGTTTCTTTTAGACTCCCCAGCGGTCAGACCAGCTAGAGGAGCAACCTGGGAGAGCCAGCAGATGAAACCCTGCCTCTTCTTGAGCCAGCGACCAAACCTTGGCTGATTCTGTGCGGCCAGGCTTTCGCCATTTGTTTTTTGAATCATTTGATAACAATCTCGGTATATGGAAGCAGCCACAGACAGATTCTCGACAGAGATTATGAACTGATTGGGGTCAGGGCCTTTTCTCTGTGATCAGTGAGATCCCACCAAAGACTTCTGGGCCAGATGTGACCTGTGGAATGACTCCAGTCTGTTTTCCTGACTGTGGCCTCGGAGAGGACGGGGAATGGCTGCGTTAGTGGATCTGGAGATCCTTTGTCTCTGCTGCTGAGGGACCCTCACTCAGAGGAGGGATACCAGGGGAGCTGGAAGACCTAAAAGGATGGGGGTCCCTGTGTTCTCAGTTTTGAGCAGAATGAGGGAAGATAGAGCAGTGCGAGGGACAGAGTCTGGATCAGGAAGATTTTGAGCTATGCAGGACTGAGAATAAAATATGGGGCATGGCTTTGTGGCAATTTCTCAGCTCCCCCAGAAGTGCTGGCATTCCTGTCTGCTCTCTGGGGTGGAGCTTTCTTCCGAAGGGCTGAGAAGCCAAGACCAGCTGTCTGAGGCATGAATCACCCGCTCTAGAGGCACATTTTGAGTTGCAGAACCAGGTCCCACTTTTGATGCCAATTCTTTGTGCAAAGTGGCACTGAGAACAGGCCATATGAGAGCAAGCACAAGGGGATGGAGGAGGCTGGAGACTGGAATGACCCTGTGAATCATCCAGTAACAGATGTTCAGCAGATCATCACAAAATTAAGTTTATAGCCCCCCGAGTGTTTTCTCTTTGTTGAGAGATGCAATCTAGCAAGAGATAAAAGAGAAGGATCTCTGTCTTACTGAACTGAGCACATTTTCTACTCTTGCAGCAAGAGCGTGCCATTCTCCCAGCCACTGGGGCTAACTGCTGCAGCTCTTGCTTTCTTTTGCAAGATGTGAATTTATGCAAACATGGGGGACAAGAGAAGAGGATGTGAAGGTGAGACAGTGCTGAGCATTTCTTAGGTGTGTCATTGGACTTTTTTGCAAAGAAGAGAGGAAACCGATATTTAAAAGCAATATACTGTGATGAAAAATCAGTTCTGCTTCCCTCTCCTGTGCTTGTGGAGTCTTCCTGACCAATGAATTCCCAAGAGAGGGGTCTGAAGTTGTACTTCAAAGGCATGAAAGTCACCTGTGTGATTTAGCAATGTATATTCATGGAGCCTAAACCTGAAGTAAGGATTTCAGAGTTCACTGTGTGATGCTGTCCGGGTGGTCATTTCCCATTCCATACTGGGTTCCTCCTGCAGCACTTCATACATAACTTACTTCTCTTTCATGTTGTAGCCTTTGGACCAGCTCTTCAGGTGAGCTGTTTCTAATGCCAGTCCTGCAATCCAAAGGATTAGAAGTTTAAGGGATTCTTGATTTTTCTTGTTCCCTATGGCACTGATGATTTGTCTTGTCCTGGTTTTATAAGACTCCTGGGACAGAGGTTCTCGCTGTTGCTGGTTTTAGTAGCACCTAAAATCACAGAACAGTAGGATCTTGTGTTCCTCTTTCACCTTTCTTCCCATCCAGCACCTCAACAGTGACCACAGGGCTCAACAGTCTGTTGCTGAGTTACTCAACTCCTGAAACTGCTGCTCGTTCAGTAATTAATAATATGGTGCAGATTGGGATGGGACAGTGATCATCCTGTGCAAGGGGTTCCTCAGGCTAGATGGGGCTCCTTTGGAGCACTTTCAGTACGTAATCCCTCAAGGTAGTATCCAAATAATGAAAGTCTTATTTGAGGGACATTAGGGCAGCCTTGCATCATAATTTTTACAAGGTATCAAAGCCCTATTTCCATGTCATTATTTTTCAGAGTTGGGCAAGACACAAGGTTATGTGGTAACAGATGATGAGAACCAGCTATACCGGATCAGACGTGTGAAATAAATCCAGAGGCAGGCTTTTAATATGAGATGTTATTTCAGAGCCTGGAGAATGACACAAACCATTTTCTGCTCTCGTGGAGTGTTTTGACAACTCCTGACTGTCTGAGTGGAATTGCAGACCCTTAGCTCCATGCTGCCACTTGCTTTTTCTGTACATGAGTTTGACACAAGGCAGAACAGCAGCAGAACTCCTCATGTGAGCTGCAAAGCCAAACCTAAACTGTGGGTCGCAGAAAATGGCCCAGTGGCATGTCAAGGACATAGGGATAGGGGATAGGAGCACACGCTAAGGTCACCTCTGCCTTCACCCTTGTCTGTGGAGATGCCTTGCCCATCCCTGGCAGGCACGTTTCTAACCTGTGATTAAAACCCTTCTGCAGCTTCTCTGCCAAGACGACTCAGCTGTGCTTGGTTCTCAGTAGCTTGTTTTAATATTTGGTCTGGGAATATTTAATACCTGGGAATGCGTTGTTGCTTGTCCTTGCCTAGCTGGCAAGAGAGAGTAATCTCACTGTCGCCTCCAGAGCAGACTTTACGTATTGTTAGATTTTATTGTTTCTTTCTTCCAGGCAATTTCCAATCAAAAGAAACACAGTTCTTTGGGTTTTTCCTCAGGAGGCATGTCTTTCAAACATCTCCAGATTCCCTCTCATCTGCTTAAGCCTTTCCAAAAACATGTTTCCCAGCCTGTCTTGCTGGACTCTGCAGAGGTCTCACAGGGACAGAAGAGCATCATTTTCCTCCCATGTTTTGCAGACACTGTTGAAAGTTCATCCCAGAATGAGCTTTGCCCTTTTCTGCAGCACTGATGATATCTGTGCATCCTGCTTCTCATTACAGAATGATGTTGTTACACTTTGCCCTTCAAATTGCTTTCTGCCCCTCTGGGCTTGGGATCATTCATAGATTGGATGCGCGTGGTTTTTTTTCCATCAGCCAGGCCTTTAATGAAAATAGTGATCAGAATCAAACCCAGGACAGACAGAGAAGAAAGCTTGGCTGTTTTGATCTGCCGTACTCTTGAGAAATCCTCATCACCTGCTCTGACCCTGGTTTCTGAAGGACACTGCGATGGTCTGCCTCCATGTGTGTACTTGTCTCTAGGTTTCATCCCATCTTTCCCATGTAACTCTTGAATCCTGTTCAAATAAATTTAGGGAAGGCATGAAGATGTCTGAGATACAGCATTCCTGCAGTGGGCATGGACGACGCGTGGCCTGAGGACTGTACGCAGCCCTGCTGTCCTTGGTTAAGCCTGTAAGTAGGTAGGAGGCAGGTTAGGAGAGGCTGGCAACCAAGGGGTGGTGGCTAGTGAAACCAGTGATGGTTCATCTGCCAGGCTTAGCCGTGGACCAGCAGCAGTGTGTGCTGGTCATTGCCCGACCTGCAGATGAAAGAAAAGCTGGAGCTGCAGGCACCATGTCTTGGGCTCATGGAGAGTGTGCACAGAACCGACCTTCATTTCGCAGAATCCCAGAATCATCTCTGTTGGAAAAGACCTTGAAGATCCTCCAGTCCAACCATGAACCTCACACTGACCGTTCCCAACTCCACCAGATCCCTCAGCGCTGGGTCAACCCAACTCTTCAACCCCTCCAGGGATGGGGACTCCCCCCCTGCCCTGGGCAGCCCATTCCAACGCCCAACAACCCCTTCTGCAAAGAAATCCTTCCTAAGAGCCAGTCTGACCCTGCCCTGGCGCAGCTTGAGGCCATTCCCTCTTGTGCTGTCGCTTGTTCCTTGGCTCAAGAGACTCATCCCCCCTCTCTGCACCCTCCTTTCAGGGAGTTGTAGAGGGCCATGAGGTCTCCCCTCAGCCTCCTCTTCTCCAGACTAAACCCCCCCAGTTCCCTCAGCCGCTCCCCATCAGACCTGTGCTCCAGACCCTGCACCAGCTCCGTTGCCCTTCTCTGGACACGCTCGAGTCATTCAATGGCCTTTTTGGAGTGAGGGGCCCAAAACTGAACCCAGGAATCGAGGTGCGGCCTCACCAGTGCCGAGTCCAGGGGTAAGATCCCTTCCCTGTCCCTGCTGGCCACGCTATTGCTGATACAAGCCAGGATGCCATTGGCCTTGTTGGCCACCTGGGCACACTGCTGGCTCCTGTTCAGCCAGCTGGCAATCAACATCCCCAGGTCCCTCTCTGACTGGCAATTTTTTTCACTGCTTTTGAATCCCTTGAGTTTATCGCTTTAGTCAGACCTGTAAAAAGCTTTTTAATACCAGAAACCAAAGTTGGACTGACTGCTCTGTAATTCCCAAGTGCTCTCCCTTTCCCTCTCCCTTACCTGTGAGACCCCAGGCTTGCTCTTAAGGTCCTAAAGGTACCTGCTGGTGGTGTGGAGATGAGCAGCTTGCGTAGGTGGGATGGGGTGAATGCTGTCAGACTGCCAGCCTCCGTTACATCTGTCATGTTTATGTGACCTTC
The DNA here is from genome assembly GCF_047716275.1 of Strix uralensis. NCBI lineage: Eukaryota > Metazoa > Chordata > Aves > Strigiformes > Strigidae > Strix > Strix uralensis. The sequence continues at coordinate 129,772,156 of NC_133975.1, forward strand.
AACTGCTCCTTGTGTATTGGACTCCGTGCTTTAGGTAGAACAAACACTTTTTCAATACTGGGCACCTTAAGAAATGAAACAGCCTTGAATACATCAGCCTCCTCCAAGCCAAGCTTTATCTTCCCTCTTCCTTCCCCCTTCCCCCTTCCAGTGAGGGCCTGCATAATTTCTTTGTCTTGGCGTTATTCCTACGGTATTTCCAGTACCTTTTCTTACTGCCTTTTATGCTCCTGGACAGTTGCCTCAGGGTTTTATGGTGTTGCTTTGAGTAACCAGCCAGATGTGAAGGTCTCTGGGAATTTCCTTTTGAGAAGTGCAACCTACCACTTCCCTGAGTTTATTCCCTCCATGGTCTGTTGCTTGGATCAATCCACACTTGCTGAGGTATTTAATACATTTGCAGGCTGGAAATAGTTACTCAAAATAGTTATGCTCAAAAGTGTAAGGCATATCCATGAATGATTTCAAGAGGAAGATAGCCTGTACTCGAAGGGATTGTGTATTAGGGGCTGGATTTTGATATCCTGCCCACACAAAGCAGCATTTGACTCCAACAACTTCTCAGCAGTAGCCCACCTGGGCTCGCTCCATGTGCCTGCAGTGTGTTAGGATCCAGCCCTGCAGGATGCATGCCAAAACAAATAGGAGTTCTGGCAGCATTAATACAAATATGTGCAGTAATATCCAAAGCAGCTAACAAAAACTTCTCTTTTTCAACCATTTGGGTTTTTTTTTTTTCATATTATTTTTACGTATTTGTTTTCCACTCCAGGAACTCGGGGGGTTTTGCTTTCTCGGGTAAACTGCTGGGACTGGCCTGGCGTTTGCACAGAGGAGAATGTCACTCAGTTTCCTACTATCAAGATTTATGAGAAGGGAGAGCGATCAGTGATGTACAATGGCATGTGGGGAACTGAAGAACTGACCAGCTTCATCATGCTGTAAGTGTCTGTTAATGAGTCCCCATGCAGTAAGATTGGCACATCTGCTAGATGATGTTCTGGATGCTTCACGGCCTGTGTAATCGAAATCCTTTTTGGAAAAATAATGTCAGATCTGATTGCAGACCTGGTTTGGAAGTTAGCTTAATAACTTTTCGTGCTTGTCAATGTCAGGGAACATCTGTTCTTGAACAGTGCATCCATCTGTTGTTGCTGTCCCTCTCTCTTTGATGGAATTCCTTCTCTGTTATTTTAATGGGGATTCCAAGGATCTCAGAGCAACCAGTTTGGCTCAGGGCTGTTCTCTCTTCCCCATAAGAAGCTCCAGTGCCTTTCTGTGACTAGGCGTTGTCCTTTCTTCCCAGGAGACTGATTTTTGTCTCTGAAGAGGCATAACGGTTGTCATATTGGGTTGGGGCGTTGTTGTTTTGGTTCAAGAAACCAATGGACATTTGTTGAACCAAAACATTGTTGTTTTGTCTCTTCATCCCAAAAGTGAAGGCGGCGTCAGCCCATGTTGTTTCTCTGCCTTTCCATAGGAGCCGAGTTCCCTGCCCTCTGAAACTGGCCACAATTGACGAAGCAGAAGGATATTTAAGAGGAGAGTTTCCATCTGAGCTGTCATCCTATCACCACACTTCGCTTCTAGGAGTATTCAGCACAGCCACGAGTGAAGGTTAGTGTGGTATTTGTGGGTTAAGCACTCAGCTTCATTCCTGATGGGAGAGGGGTGATTCCAGGTGCTTGGAAGTTCCTTGTGTTTACTTTTCTCTAAGCATTTTTGCTCACGTCACAGCCTGCCTGGCACCACCCTTTTTATTTTTGCAAATAGAAGACCGTGGGTGATTCCAGATGTGGGATCTAAGGTCCATACCCTGGCTTAGAGGACGTGCAGCTGCCAGGCATTTCTAGTACAGCCAGTGGGGTGGCATCTGACAACCCCAACCTGTCTCTGCAAAGACATTTTTGCAGATGTCCAATCTGAACTTACCAAGCCGTGATTTGTGGCTCCTGTCCCTCTTGTACCTCCTGCCCCTTACTGTGAGGAGTTTGACTCTGTCCCCTTTATGAATCCCCTTCAAGAGCGGTTGTAGGCTGCCATTAAAACCCCTAGTAACCTCAGACTGAACAAACCCAGATCCATCAGCCTCTTCTTGTAGTCCATATGCAACATGTCACAGCCTGTTCTTTCTTAAAGAAAGCCTGTTACACTATTGGATTGATAGTTATCTTGCTGACTCCTCCTCCTGCAAATGTGCTAGTCCCAGTCCTTGCAACCAACACACAGTCCAAAACCTTTTTTTTGAAAGAAAACCAACAAAGCAGCAATAAGGTAAACTACAAATTTCTTACATCAGAAGGAATGAAATGTGAACATCTCAATGAAATCCACTTGTGGACTTTGAAATAGGTGGACACAGCCCCCAGAGTGGTGAACGTCAACTAGAAATGCTAAACAAAGTTGCTGGCAGGAGTGTTCTGAACTTGTTTGAATTTGTCTCGCTTTGAAGTCTCGGTCAGTGTGGTCCTGGCCAGTGGCTGAAACTTGATGCTCTCCCTGCCCTGCCTGCTGCGTAGGGTGCTGTTGGTCACTCAGATGCTGCTCCAGTATAATTTGTTGCATGACAGAGCTGTGTCCAGGACCCGCTGGGTTTCCACAGCCTTTCTGAAAGATGGGAAGATTGACCCGAGAGCTACAGTGATTTTTCGTGTGACAGTCGTGTATGTTAACAAGGGAGAGGGAATGAAGTCAGTCTGGAAAGGGGACACCATGTCATGCTTCAGTCAAATCCACAGCGTTGAGCTAGGACCTTCCAACCCCACGGTCTCTCAATTACCAGCTATCCCTGGGAATTACTGCATTAAAAAAAAGGAGAATTTTCTGATCTGTCTTAAGATCAAAATTTCAGACTATTTTTCATTTTGAAGCTCTGTTGTACCTGCAAATTTTGATTATATGCAAACCAAGCTACTTTCTCACATAAGGAGGTCCAGAGGGAATCCACTGTGCTGAGAGGTAAGAACAAAGTAAAACGTCTGGAACCAACCAGAAAACACTTGGGCTGTGTTCACCGAGCCAGCTGCCAGCTAATACGCCTGCTGCCTTCTGGAGGGTCTAAGTCTGTTAAATATAGCAGAAAATCTTATCTCAAAAAACCTTTAGCCCATTTCCCCCTGGTTTTCATCAGCTGAGCTCCAAAATCTTCCCTCTGTTCCACATATTCCACTCTCTGCTGTAGTGAGTGGAGCCTGGATTAGCCCCAGGGTAGGACCTTGGACAACATGGGGATGGTGAGAGGGGTTCATGGAAGGAACCTGCCTGGATCTGGCTGGATGTGTGAGCTCAGACTCTTTCCTATGTAGAAACTGTTCATTTCCTTCCATGTAAAAAAAAAGGGTTGGAGGTTTCCAGACAGCTCCGTGTGGAGCCCACAAGATTACCTCTTCCCTCGGGCACGCTCAGTAATCTCGAACGGCATTCGCAGTCTGGGGTAACTCAGCCGCAGATGCCAAGGGAGATGAAACACGTGGTGCTTTCACAGCCTCTAACCTGCAGGGTGTCGGAGCGTCATGCAGAACAACCTGAGGGAGCAGAAAACTGGAGCCAGCTGTACTGGCGCCAAACCCAGGCCAGACCCAGGGAAACTGCATTGCTGCTCTTATCAGCCTGCAGGCTTATCTGGAATTTCCAATGATTGCCTCATGGCAAGAATTCCTGCTCTAACCTGAAACAGCAACGTGCCATGTCATTACCATTTCTCGTTAACTGAAACAGAGCAATGAGATGTCCAGTTAAATAAAGCCCTGGCTTTTTTCCAACACTTAGCATCAGAGCTATGTTAAGAAGCCCTTCAATGGGTCTGAGCTAAAAGGGGCTTATCGGAAAAATCATGATTAAAATTTATTACCAAGAGGTGAATGATTTTACCAGGGCAACAAATGAGCATTTTCCTGGAAACTTTGAGGACTTATAGGAGAGAAATTTGTTTGCTCTGCAGAAACTGGAAGCATACTTGGAAATAAGACTCTGTCCTAAACCACGCGGCAAATGTCTAAAAATATACCTGTGTTCTGCAAAGCTTTGGTACCATCCTAGGGCTTGCCAGCATCGGTGTAAACCAAGGGAAGGCAGCATGCAAAGATGCTACAGGTGCTGCTGGAGAGCATGGTTTCATGAGATGCCTTCTACTAGAGGGATAAGGGGTTGTGCTCAAATCCTGCCTCCAGAAACTCTGCAGGAGCTGTAGAGCCTTCCTCAGCTGGCAGTTTTGTTCCTTCTTGTTCACAAATCCAGCAGTAAAGCTGGGTTTGTGCAATTCAGGGCAGCTGTCGGGGAAGGCAGCTGGGACTCCAGCTCGAGGCATGTGCTGCAGCACATGATCAGGCCCCGTGGGGAATTAAACTAGTGCTCTCAGGGGGGAGCTAATTTTCTAGGAAATATTTAATAGTGCTTCTTGTGTGTGGTGGGGTTGTGTGAATTGGGGGGGTTTCTGGCACAGATCTAAGAGACTGTCGCTGTGAGCTGTTGAAAAATGAAGGCTGGTGCATGGGTCTGGCACAGTGTCCAAAATATGGAAAAATTTGGAAGCGTGATAGGGAGGGAAGATCTCACCAGGAATGACCCTGATGAAAGGAATAAGCCTCTGCTGAAGGTTGTCCTGATTTAGGACAGAATTCCTGCAGCCAGGGTCGCTGCAGGACAGCACTTCAACACGGGCTTATGTCTCAAGTGGGTGTTTAAAGTTAAATGCCTGTAGAAATGCTCTCCCGAGGAAGTGTGGATGTGAACCTGCTCTTTCCGTGTCAGGCTGTGTCCTTTAGTGCCTTATGGCACAGGCCATCCTCACGGCCTGCCCCATGGCCTTTTCTCCAGTGGCTGGGGCACAGACAAGTTCACAAAGGGCTTGTTGGTGAAGTTCTCGGTGATCCTTATCAGCTGCTCCTATGGGTTACTTTTCTCTCAACACTGATAAAATCAAGTGACCAAAGACCGAAGAGCTGGAAACCGATGTCAAACCCATCTGATGGTGGTTTCTCTATATCAGAAGATGAACCAGCCAAGCTGTGTCACCAGCTTTGTTGTATGTGTGTTGTTTCCTACCATGTCTGGACCCTCAGTGAGCCACTCCTTTAAGGATCTAAGCTTCCATTTGGAAAGGAAAATAGCATAAAGGGAAGTTTGTGGTCCCTGTGGTTCTAGGGAGACACAGTGGAAAATACGGCTTTGAGTGTAGCTGGAAAGCAGGAGGCAAAGAATCAAAAAGTGACCAGTTGTGAGCCAGCTTCAGTCTTTTGAAGTCTGAGTCACCGGTCCCCAGGGCTTGGGCTGGCCAGTTGTGATACGGCGGTGAACGTTACGAGAAACACTAAATAGTATCTGAATGAGATCTTATTTAAGTTACAAAGCAACGCGTATTGTGGCTGTATCTGAGATGTAACCTTAATTCTTGGGAAAACCTGACTTCTCCAAAGAGTGTGTCGGAAGAGCCTTTTTTGTTGCTGTCAGTTGCTCAATACAAAGGGGGAGGGGTGGTGATGTTGAAATGTGCCCCGTTCTCACCCTACCTTTGGCAGCAGTGGTTTTGATCTCTGATCTATAACCGTATTTTACAGACTCACGCAATATGGCTTGCATGTTCTCACAAAGCTTGTCCCTCCCGTGGATCCAGCTGCCTAAAACTGGATGTTTTATAATGGCATAAACCAGCTCTGAAATCGGCTTCATTCTGGGGCTCTGCTTTTGGTCTCTCAGCACGGATAGATTCAGCTGTGATGGATCAAGAGAGCCCCAACCCAGTCCTTTCCTCCCCATCCTCGACCTGCCCTCACCGTCTCGCAGTGGACTCCAGCAGCAACTGCACGTGGGTTTTGTGTCGACAGAGGTGCTGCCCTCTCTTTTTTACCTGTACAAAGCGGTGGAGCACGCTGTGTCTGCAAGGCATTTAGCTTTTTGACCTTCCCTATCCTAGCTGGATGCCTGTAAGACCCTGCCTGTTCTGAGGAACTGGATAAAATGAAAACAAACTTGGGGTTTATCTGTTTAACTTATTTGTTAACTTGGTTTATCTGCTGGGCACTTAGCACTGCTCCAGTTAAGTCATCATCAGTCATTTCCAAAAAGGAACTGGGATTTATAAGATTTCTGTTTAGATTTATAATTGCTCTCCTGTTTTAGAGAACACTTACGGACTTTAAGTCCTTAAAGACATTTCATTTTCCAGCAGTGCCTCTGTCGTGCGGATCCTGGAAACTCAGTGCTGGTGGCTAAAGAGCAAGTACTGTTCTCATAATAGCAACTTTCCTTCTGATCCTTTCTGCCAACTCCTCCTCCCATAGCCTGCAGCCACGAGATGAATCCATTTCTCATGAGCCTCTCATCGTAGTTCTGTTCCCAGCTGACAGTTTGCTGTGGGAGCGTGTTATGTATGCAGGCAGCCATTTGATTTCCAGGAGGAAGCTGACACTTCTCATTCTATTGTGTTATTTTGTATCTTTGTCTTTTTTACAGCCAGGGAAGCTTTCGAAGAGGCTGGAAGCATCTTAAGTGGCCATGTAACGATGGGGATGTATTTTGAAGATGATGCCTTGACTTTGTAAGTTGTTTCTCCTTTTCTTTGGGGAGAATTCAACCTGATCTGCATTTAGTGAAAGTCAATGCCTAGAGCAAGTGTCACTGGCCGTGCTGAGTGTTTAACAGCAGCCACAAACAGCTACAAGTGACTTAGTCCTGTAAGGAGATTGGTTGGGACTCAGCCAAAGGGAGATGTAGCCCTGGCTCTGCCACTGATTTGCAGCCTGTCCATGGTCAACTCATTTAGCCCGGTTGAAATGAGCAGCCACCTCCCTTCCTGCTGTTCAAGTTCATTCTGGGTTTTTTCAGTCCTCCAGCCCTGCCAGCCCCCATGCATCTGTTGGGTTCCTCATGCAAACAGGACTAAACTTTTATGGAGGAAAAAACAGGGTGGAAAAATGATAGCTTCTAGCTTGGATCTGTGTGTGAGGAAGAAAAAAACACTTCTGCCCTTCTCTTTCCATCAGGAAGAAGCGATGAATTGTAACTGGTCTTCCTCTTTCTGCAGTCCCTTCACCTTCTCGTCTCCTCTTCCCTGCCCTGATGCTGCAAAAGCACCCGCTGACCTGGGGATGGGGAAGGGGAGCGTAAGGCAGTTGCTGCAAAGCCAGGGGTGTATGTGTGAGTCTTGCTCTGATGGTTGCCCCCAGTTGCCAAGAGGAGCCAAAAGAGGCTGCTTGTGACTACTTGCAGGCTTTATTGGCTAGCAGGCATTGTGTCTGAGTGCTGGAAAATGGTTTGGAAGCCCTGAAATAAGTGCTGTCTTTCCGTGGAGCCACCTTGGTGTGGAGCAGACAGCCTTTCTGCAGCCCTGTGAAAGTCATTAAACCCCTTTGGGTCTCAACCAGCTTCCCGGTGGGCACTCGCATCTGGCTGTGAGATGTTTGCGACCGCCAAAGATGGGGAAGAACCTACCTTTATCTTTTCAACAGTTCATCTTACCGTGGATCTTTCTGTCTTGAAAGATGTGCCCACCTGTTTCCCTGCCTTTGGCAAGAGCAAGATGTTACCACCATTTCCAGATGGAGCTTTGGGGAGGTACATCCTCTTTCTGGAGGAAGAGTGCTAGAAAAATATAGCGACCTTCCTCCTGCACGTATGGTAAAGGCGAAGTCAAGGCTTTCTTGGTCAGTTTTGATTGAATAAGAACATCAGTTGTGGCCCTAACTTTAAGCCAAATTGGAGCTAATGGGATCTGAGCATGTATCAGTCTGTGCACTTAACGGTGTCATTAAGACTCACGCCAGCAAGGAGCAAAGCACTTTGGATTAGACTGAGAGATGCTTCAGTGCCTATAAATACAGCTGGATCCAGGGGGAATCTTCAGCTTGTCCTGGCATCTCGTTTCCATCAGGAATTAGCTATCAAGGCAGAGTTAAAAATCCCGGAAGGTCCTTGGCCTGTTTTCCAGGTGTGGGTTTAACAGTCAGTAATGCAACAGTGGATTATTTTCATTAGTTCCTTACAGATGCGATGCATCCCTAGCATGTCTGGTGAGACATGGGTATTTTTGTGGTATGCAGGGAGAATAAAAATGCAAATATCTTGGTAGTACAGCTCTATTAACCAAACTGTGCTTAAAGCACTGGCCGTGGTTGGGTCTTAGAAGCGAGGCAGTGCCAGGCTTGTTCAGTGCTGGCGTGAGAGGCCGCAGGGCAGGTACAGAATTCACAACCAGCAGCATCAGGGTGAAAAACCTGACCCCCCAAGCTAAAAGACCTTTCACCCCTAAGGATCTCAGCCCAGCTGATAGAAGGAAAAAAAGAAAAGGAGGGCAGGGTGATCTTACAAAACAAGATACCAGTAGAAAAAGCCTGTGTTCTCTCAGCAATGACACATGCAAGAACACACCTCCATCATCCTGCTCCAGCCGCAGTCTGCAGCGTGCTCCTGTTTAGTTGGAATAATTAATACAGTTTATATTGGTAATCATTCTGCCAAGTTTGGATTTTGGCTGTGATTTGTGGGTGAAGCTACTGTAGATGGTCATCTTCTCAACTGTAAGCAGAAAGTAAACACTTACAGGAATTCCTTATGCAAGAGCCAGGCTCACTTCCCTTTTTAAGAAAAGAAAAGCTATTCTTCTGCTAAACACTCAAGGAGGAAATGTTTGTGACTCTCAGGTCATGGAAAGCTGATTCCCCTCTTCCCAGAGAAAAAGGTATACAAAATACACAAAGAATGTTGTTAGCAAAACTGCTCAGCAAGCACCTGCTCGATTGGTAACTACTGAAAAAAACCCAACATGTTAAGGAAGAAATGCTTTGAATGAAGCCATTATTTATTTCTCAAATACTTAGATGTCATAGATTCCTGCCAAGTATTTGTTTGCAGATGTTTTTGATTTAAATGCAAGTCTCAGATTACCCATCAAATGCCCCTTCTGTATAAATAGAAAGCTACTGTAAGCAACAATACAACCACTCAGTACCAGTAAGATGAGAAGTGATTTCAGGGTAGACTCTAGCTATTAGAGGGGGAATTTATTGATTTTCTGGCCATAACTTCCTTATCAAAGGCTGCTGAACAAATTGATGTATTTAGACATAGGGAACAAGAGTCCTTACCTCCTCTGAGAAGCCAGAGAGTCTCTTTAAGACCTATGGAAGATTAAGGAGTTCAAAATCCCTGAATTTATAAATTTTCTAGGGTCTTACCATTCTTAATTGATTGCAAATAAAGGTTAATTTGAAAAACAACAGAGAGGAAAGGTAAGGACCTTCCTAATAGATCAAAGGATTCCCAGCCATGACCAGAAGTGCAAAACTCAACTTCCCTCACTGGTGGAGCTTGTGAGTCTGGGCAGAAAGGAGAAGGCTTAGCTCGGGGCTGGATTTACAAAGATAAATTAAAAAAGCAGAGGATACTGCAAAATGAAACTGAAATGGCTCAGATAAACCCAAGAACAGTTTAGCACCAGGATTCACAACATTTGAAGGCCTCAAGAAAGTCCAAGGTCATTCATTAGTGCTGCTCTTTGTCAAAACATGAGTGCAAACCCAGGGTGCCCATGAGAAATTTGCAGTGGACCTATCATTTCCAGAGAAGTGCTGCGATGGAGGAAGTGAAAGGCCTACATATGCGGTGACCATCATGGACATGTGTTATCTGCAGTTCCCTCCACTTGCTTTGTCATTGATGACTAAACCAGCAAACACTGAGACTTTTTTAAGCAAATTTGAACCAATCTCAATCCCATTCAGAACTGCTAAAATAAGTGTCCAAACTGAACTTTGCCTGGGCAAACCACGGAGAGAAGTGCAATTGGTTGTAACATGACTTTTCTATGACCTGCCTTTGCGGTAGGCTGAGTCTGTGTTGCATCTTTCTCATATGGAAAAAAAAAAACAAAGATGGACCAGAGTACTTTTGAAAAGGAAATCGAAGGCTTTGCACCTCCCCATCTCCACAACCCAAAACGTCCTTACACCTCACTCACTTCCCCAGCAATTCTGCTGTCACAGCCTTTGAAAAATTACCAGCAGCTTTTGAAAAATAAACTACAGATGCCCTCAAAAAACGTGTTGAGGCAGCTGACTTCCTCCGTCACACCCTTCCTCTGGGCACTGACATCTGGAGCCTTCAGGACTGAAGTTCCTCAGGCTTCCAGAAAGTTGCTCTCCCATCTTGGTGTACCCCCTGCCCTTTCATTGGAAGGCCAATGGCATCCTGGCTTGCATCAGAAATAGCGTGGCCAGCAGAGACAGGGAAGTGATCTTACCCCTGTACTCGGCACTGGTGAGGCCGCACCTCGATTACTGTGTTCAGTTTTGGGCCCCTCACTACAAAAAGGACATTGAATGACTCGAGCGTGTCCAGAGAAGGGCAACGAAGCTGGTGAAGGATCTGGAGCACAGGTCATACGAGGAGCGGCTGAGGGAACTGGGGTTGTTTAGTCTGGAGAAGAGGAGGCTGAGGGGAGACCTCATCGCCCTCTACAACTACCTGAAAGGAGGTTGCAGAGAGCTGGGGATGAGTCTCTTTAACCAAGTAACAAGTGATAGGACAAGAGGGCATGGCCTCAAATTGCGCCAGGGAAGGTTTAGACTAGATGTCAGGAAGTATTTCTTTACAGAACGGGTTATTAGGCAGTGGAATGGATTGCCCAGGGAGGTGGTGGAATCCCCATCCCTGGAGGTGTTTAAGAGTAGGGTTGATATAGCGCTGGGTGATATGGTGTAGATGGGAACTGGCAGTGCTAGGTTAATGGTTGGACTAGATGATCTTCAAGGTCCTTTCCAACCTAGTTGATTCTGTGATTCTGTGATTCTGTGATTCATTGCTTAGACTTCTCCTATTTTTGCTCTTTCCACTTTCTCAGCTTTTCTTTAAATACCCTTGAACCCTCTTAACCAGAAGAACATCAGGGAACAAAGGATGAGATGGCTTCTCCACCAAGAGTATACGTGCGCAGGTCGTGTGTGTGGCTCTAACGTGGGGTTGGACTTCAGCAAAATTGCCTGTGTTCACCAAGCCAAAAATCAGATCTTCTGAAGCTTATTTTGTGTAGGTTGGTGTCCCTCGAATGGGCTCTAAGACCTTCTGTTTGCCTTGGCTTGGGAGGCAGGGTGAAGCGCTGCATGGGTGTTTGCACCACCCAACCTTAGGTGTGAAAATGAAAGAGAAGTGCCAGCAAATAGTTTAGATGGTGATGGTTTGGATTTTTCCAATTATTTAGCTGCTGATGCCTTTTTGCAGAAGAAATGTCTGGATTTGTGTGTGTATGTATTTAGTGTCTGGTACAAGCTGGGTAAGTGGTTGTTTCAGAAGGGGACGAGGGAACACGTCAGCCCTGTCTCTCCCCATCGAATCAGGATGCTGCAGGGGCTGGAAAGGGGGTGATGGGGAACGTGACCCTTTCCTCCTCCTCTAACAGTAGCCTTTCCCTCCCCTACATCCCTGTCCCCACTTTTCCCCATGAGGATACCAGCTCTGCCTGCAGCAGATTTGGTGTGTGCCAAATCCCCTGGCCAGTTCGTGTGACCATCCCTCTTTTTCAGATCCCGTAAATACGCGGTTTCTCCCCCAGCCCTCCTCCTTGCCAGGAGTGGAGGTCAGAGCGTGGAAGGCATCACTTTATCCAAACAGAACACGCAGGACATGGTGCAGATGATCAGATATGAATTGCTGGACATTTTTGTAAGTAAAAAAAAAAAAAAAAAGTGTCCTTTTTCCATTGCGGTCATTTGCAGAAGCACTGGTTATAGCGTGGAGCTGTGCAAAATAAATATGTTTGCTCATTATTTCTATCATGCTGAGTTACGTTTGTTTTTAAATTTTATGGCTTGGATCAGATAGTCTGGACAGAAATCTGCTGTTTGCTGTGTGGTCTCATGGGAGGAGAGACCCTGGGAGTCGATGTTCTGGCTTGTGCCCGTAGTCACAGACCTGCTGCTGTGGTGGCTTGGCCTCTTGCAGTGTCTGCTCCTTGCTTCTTCCACATGCCTGTCAGAGACTGGTTTTAGCCGTAAGACGTGGAGCTGGGCTGAGCCGTCCTTGCTTCTGCCTTCTCTGCTCACGCCCCATCATCTCAGAGTGCACAGCTGCTCACACAGACTTGGCTTGCGACGGGCAGGCTTGGGCGTAGGCATCTCCAACATGCACCAAGATCCCAGCACCCACACTTGTTTTTGAGCTGCTTGCATTCAACATGAACCCTACAGCTTTGCTGAGCCCCTGCACCCCTCACCTAAGGACAGAAAGTCTAATTTTGTCCTGTGCTCTCCTCCCTATAAACCCCAACTTCTTGTTTTGATGTCTTGCAGCCAGAAATCACCGTGCAAAATCTGCCTCGCTACTTGCAACTCAGAAAGCCCTTCCTCATCGTGTTCAGTGATGGTGACATCGGTCAAATAGAAAGCAAGGAAATGCTGAAGCTGACAAAAGGAAGACCCCAGCAAGAGTTTGTGGCTTGCTGGTTGAACTTGTGAGTGTATAAAAACCTCTTTACTCTTTCCGTTAGCTTGCTCTTAGCGTTTCAGGGCAAGAAAAAACTGAGTCTGCAATTACTGAAAACACTATCTGGCTGGTAATGTGATTATTTTGTCTGAAGTCATCATGAGTTGGGAGGTCAAAGCATTTAGCAATGATTCAGTATGTGTTCTGGGCAGCTGCAAAATTGCATGACAAAGTAAAATTAGTAAAGGTTTAATTGATTGAAGAAATAATTTTCAGTAGAGTAAAATGTTCTCAAAGATATCGTGTGGTAGCTTGACCCTGGCTCTGGTGTTATTTGTGTTTTTGTTGCATGTGGGAGAAAAGAGTAAATTTGCCCTCCTGGAGTGTCTTAGGGTGATTTTTCCACCTGCAATTAGAGGGAAACTCAACAGGGCAATTACTGATTGTTGACTGGGGGAGAGTTTTCAGAAGAAGGGACAGCCAGAAGAAGCCCGTAAGGCAAACTTAAAAAATACTCAAGAAACCAAATGACTCCAAGAGCTAAGAAATAGAAAGTTGTAGGAGAGGGGATATTTTTTAATCCTCCCCTCCCTAGTTGCGTTTTCAATTTTTAGCCTCTGTTTGTTTTGCCCAAGCCCAGAGACACCTCACTGTCTTAATCATAGCGTGCTTTGAAGTCTGGGAAATGCCTCGCAGCGTGGGCTGAAGTTTAGCTAACGGGGAATGCACATGTTTTCAAAGAGAGGACGATTCGTTTGCCAGTAATGCACAAGAAACGAGAGCCCCTGGAACTTCCCCACCTACACATCTGCCTTTGCTCTCCCTGCGAAAGAGAGAGCTGTCCTTTGTCAGAACAAAAGTGCGTTACCACAAAAGAGGGCAAATACGGCCATTGGCTCAGAAAGAATAGCACAGTCCTAGAAAGAGGACCTCCTTCCCATAGCGAGAGCCAGCTCGGACCTCGAGCATCACTCTCAGCCTGAAAATAGTGCTGGAAGCACTCAGTGTCTTCATGGGCTTGCTGTGCCTCCATCTCCGTGTCCTCTCTTAGCTCTCTCTGTGTCACCTGGGGGAGTTGCCATCCCAGCTCCTCGGGCTGCAGGGAAGCACCCAGCAGCTGCCCAAGGGGCTGGACCTCCTGAGCACAGCCCTCGTCATCACCTCCTGCCTTTCCAGCCCCGGGACTTGCCGCAGCCGCGGGGCAGTAGCAGCAGCTGGGCTGGAGGGAGCTGGTAGCTCTGCCTACAAACAGCGACTAACCACGGGGGTTGCAGGATCTGTCCCGCTCCTGTCTCCCCTGTCCTTAAAAACTTACAGTGGAGAACATTTCACACCCACCTACAGAGTTTGCCCCAGCTCCTCCTGCTCGAGGATTTCTTTACACATCTAATCTGCTGCCCACTCGCTCCCCATTGGACCCCGAAGTCTTGCTTAAGGCATTGAGTTGATAAATACTGCGGTGAACTTCTACAGCTGTCCCGTAGGCAAAATTTGCTGGATGTGGCTCAAGGGCTTTGGTGCTTGCTCAGCTCTTCATCTTGTTGTGCTGCCAAACCTCTGGTGAGGAAGTTGAATCTCCTCTTCCCCACAGGAAGAAGACTCCGGTGGGACGCGGGGTCCTGAAGGCATATTTTGCCACCACGCCTTCGCTGCCTGTTCTCATCTGGGTGAACTTTCATGCTGGCGGTCAGGTATTCAAGTTCCCCTCAGAGCAGTCCATCACTGAATTGAACATCTTGTCTTGGCTGGAGAAGCTAAAAGCAGGCCTGGAGGTTCCCAGCAGTAAGTGGACGCGCGTTTGTAACGTTCCTAAGCACACACTGTTAGCTCTGGTCTGTTTATGAGAAGATGCTACGTGCAATAAATTGTCTGCCCTGGAATTTAATGATGGAAAAATTAGCTATGCTAGTTTCAGCTGGAGAAGTACAAATAGTCCGGCCAGAAGAGAATACCCGCACTCACAAGTTTGCTTTGGGACTGTTTAAGGTTCAGAGCCAAGTTCTGAATCGACATCTCTTCCCCGTGATACTCCCCAAACCTGGCTGTGCTCTCCGGTTGCTGTGAACAGCTTGCTAATAAAAAATCTCCTGAATCCCAGGTGTCAGCGTAAGAAATAGCTGCTCTTAAGGCACCTTCCAGCATTTTTTTTTGGATGGGAGAGGGTAAAGAAGTTGGTGCTTTGTTGTGGTCTTTGGGACATAAAGGGTTGGCTTGTACCATGGAGCTTTTCACTGCATCCCTCCTGCCTGGATCACCCTGCTGAAGGATGTGCCTTCCTCCTGTCTTACGTGTAGCCATGGGATGCTCCAGGGATCTTGGGAATTGCTGACTGCCAACCTGCTCCAGACTCCGGAAAGGCGATGGGGTGACTCCACTTGATCTTTGTGAATTTTAAAATAAGCCTTTCAAAGCAAGTGGTTCCAAAAGCTGGCGTCAGCCTGGTGTGTAGGATGTGTAGGCTCTTGCCGGAGCTGAAGACATCATTTCTGACCTAGGAATCGCTGGGAGAACCCCGTGAGCCAGCTGTGCTCCTGCACCTCTTTCCATTGCCACTGCTAAAAGCTGTCATGTAGGTCTCTAAGGCAGGGACCTTAGTTTTCAGGAGGGGTGAGCTGATGGCTGAGCAGCTCACGGCATGGCCGAGGGCTGTGCCAACCATCACATCCTCCTTCCTCAGGCTTTTAAGTGCTATGAACCGTGTGATCAGTCTTAAAAGCATAAATTAAAGAGCATCCTCACGTAATGGGACTGCTTCCTCCTCATATAGACAGCAGTCTCCCCTCACTCCTAATGGTGTCTCAGTAATGCGCAGTCATTAACACAGTTATCTGAGACCCGAATGAAACATCCCCCTGCTGGTGGACAGACCCCGGTGTGACCTTTGCAGTGGGGGTGTCTGAGGAGAGAGGACCCCCATAGCCTTCAGGGAGTGGAGCCTCTGCCAGCTCCAGTAAATCCTAATGCACCCCTGGTTTAATTGGGGTGGTGGTGTTAGTTTTGATGGAAAGAAGGTGATCTTTAAGAAAATATTTTCATTTTGCTTTCACTGGAAGGGCAAAAAAAGCCGTAATTCCTTTGAAAGAGAAATCTCTGTGGAGTGGGGCTGCATAACTCTTACCTTCTTAACCCGGGACTGTATTTGCTTCTCAGGTACCTTGTCTGAGGAAGACTGGAAACCGCCTCTCCCCGCTTACGACTTCCTCCAGATGATGGAGACTGCGGCGCCCGAGCTCCCCCTCCACACCCCCCAGCGCCAAGGGGACACGCCAACGGCACGGCGCCCACCCGAAAGCCCCGGAGGGGACACCACCACCCAGGAGGAACCATCCCAGGAGACCAAGGCAGAGAAAATCGGGTCCCCTGGGAGAGACCTGCGGGGGACAGCCCCCAGGCTGGCGGCAAGGGAGAAGCAGGGCAAGAGACACAGCGAGCTCTGAGAGCTGAGCATCCCCCTGCCCGGGGCAGTGAAAGATATGGGACAGTGCCTAGAAAACCTTAATCACTTTCCCACCCCTCCATGAGCCTTTACACCGAAGAGAGGAGTGCTTTCAGCTGTAAATTAACAGTGAAGGGATAAAACAGCCCCTAAGTCTCCGTGTGAGTGCCCTGCTGCAGTGTGCTAGTCATTCTGCAGTGGCTGTGATTTCTGGTGCCAGAAATGTGTCCGTTACACCCCACACCTTGGACCCCCCCGCCACGGCTGCTGTTGGGATTGTATTTCACAGCAAGAGGCAAGAGATCTGCAGGGAGTTCGCTGCAAGGAACTCAGCCCACCCCATAGCTGGGGGAGAGCTGGGGCGAGCTCACTGCACGCTGGAGGCTCACCTGCACCACAGACTACGCTGGAAAAGTCAAATCAGCTCAGCCCTGCTCTGTAGTTTCTGTATGTCTCACATAGGTGCCCCAGAGCAGGAAGGGGTGAGTGATTTCAGGATAAAAAGCACATCTCTCTCCCCACTGGTTGCAGTAGTGGCTCTAGTGTTGTGTGTCAGCAAGCCCTGCTCTCAAAAAGCAATTGCATCTGCACTGTAACCATGTGGAGCTGGGAGGGCAAGAGTGCCACCCACTCCAGGGCTGTTTAAACTGGCACCTGCTTGTGTTTGTTTACACCTGACTTGTGAACTGAATTCGTGAGCATGTTCATCCTCGAGGGTAAGAGGAATATCTGGTTAAAGCAGTTTTATTAGGAAGGCCAGAGCTCAGGTCATCACAAGAGCTGTGAATAGCTGGGACAAAAATTTGCCAGCAAATCCCCAGAGAGGGCAGTTGGAAAATGGCTTTGCTCAATGCTGGCATTTTCTTGGTTACAAGCCCAGGGGGTTATTTGCAGCCTTGATTTTTCTTTGCTCTCAGTGACAGCGGTGAGATTGGTGCCTCCTGAGCTGGGGACGGTGCGGGGAGTGAGGTTTGCAGAAAGCCCAGTTCTTTGGAAATGAGGGGAGGGAGATGAAGGGCAAGGCTGGCAGTGCTGGGGCCAGAGCCTTCTGAGGTGGAGTGGAGCTGCTTCACATCCATATCTGGGTGGAGAGACGCTGGGGAAGTGGCTTTCCAGCCTCTGCCCATCTCCTGGGGACAGCAAAAGGTCTGTCGTTCTTTGCTGGAGGACCTGAGGGCCGGTGTGAGATGTGGGCTGGGGAGAGACGTGTTTTTGGAAGGAAGCTTTGCCTAATCCCACCCATGCCATGATGATCTTCCCACCCACTTCAGTAAACCTCTGCTCCCTTCCACAGCACTGCTGAGGTGTGCCGGGAGGGTCGGATCCTCCTCCTCCTCCCCCTCCTCCTCCCCCTCCTCCTCCTCCATATGGCTCTGAAGTTACTGGGGAGGGGAAAAATGAATGGTAAGGAACTGCTGGGAGCATTGTAAAGTCTATTTCTCATCTGCAAGCGGCCCACATGGTTGGGAGTATTTTGAAATGCCCAGAAATAGACCATTAGTCCTGGGTTCTTCTTGTAGCCCTTAATTGAAACAGACCATTTTTGGATTTAATGACAGGCTTAGAGCCAAAATGTATGTATTTAAAGTAATAAGCTGGAGCATGCAGACCGTAGCCTGCCATGCAGCTGAGGATTCCCAAGGGAAGGAGGAGTAGGTCAGGGCACCAACTGATCCTCTGTGAGTTCCTGTCATTCCTCAGCTGGAAAAGGTCGTTACGCCGCTGTACATCAGTTGTTTCCCGTCCTGTCCCTAATGACGCCACTGCTGCTGTGACAGCGTTGCTCTTCCTCTTGGTGCAGGTGAAGTGTGACGTTTGGGCTTGTCATTGCTGTCTTAAATAAATTCTCTCTCGAGTACGGTCCATCTGCATCTGTCTTGGATGCAGTGTGGTGAGTGGAGGGGCTGGTGTCCTGGACTGGGGGTAGCAGAGGTGGACAAGTCCCTTCGGGAACGCTCCCCCAGCCCGCCGAGCCCTGCAGGAATGCTCCCTTCCTTCGGCAGGGTTTGTGCGAGACGAGGAGTGTCCCCACATCCCCGCTCTTCTTGGCCGCGCGTCCTTTTTCAGTTACAGCCCTTCTCTTCCGCAGCACTGAGCAGCAGCTTGTCACTAGGGGTCAGTGCCACATCTCCGTTATGGCTGCGAAAATTACTGCCTCTGCTTAATTGATGCTGGAGCGTCGACACCAAAGCAGTGGGGGATCGGGGAGCAGTTATCCAGCGGGGTCCTGTGGGGATGCTGGTGGCTGAGGGGCTGTTTGCTCCCTGTGACAACCCTGGAGGGCTGGGGAGTCCCGGCTCTAAAGGCTTCAGCCCCCACGTCAACAGCAGGATCACAGAATCACAGAATCATCTTGGTTGGAAAAGCCCTTGAAGCTCCTCCAGTCCAACCATGAACCTCACACTGACCGTTCCCAACTCCACCAGATCCCTCAGCGCTGGGTCAACCCGACTCTTCAACCCCTCCAGGGATGGGGACTCCCCCCCTGCCCTGGGCAGCCCATTCCAACGCCCAACAACCCCTTCTGCAAAGAAATCCTTCCTAAGAGCCAGTCTGACCCTGCCCTGGCGCAGCTTGAGGCCATTCCCTCTTGTGCTGTCGCTTGTTCCTTGGCTCAAGAGACTCATCCCCCCTCTCTGCACCCTCCTTTCGGGAGTTGTAGAGGGCCATGAGGTCTCCTCTCAGCCTCCTCTTCTCCACACTAAACCCCCCCAGTTCCCTCAGCCGCTCCCCATCAGACCTGTGCTCCAGACCCTGCACCAGCTCCGTTGCCCTTCTCTGGACACGCTCGAGTCATTCAATGTCCTTTTTGGAGTGAGGGGCCCAAAACTGAACCCAGGAATCGAGGTGTGGCAAGCTGATCCATCAGCTTGAGCCTCCTGACTGGGTTTGGGGGTGCCAGGAGCCCCAAGCGGAGCCCAGCCAGTGGGTCCAGTGCCAGAGCTGGTGGTGACACGGGGAAGGGACATGCTTGTCTGTGTCCCACACTGCTGGCATCAAACTGGGTTGGCAGCTGCGTTTGCTGGAGCTGCTGACTGTGAGCAGGGGTGCGGGTCAGGGACCCAGATCACATCAGCGTGCACGGGCCTGGCTTTGAGTTTGTTGAGATTTTTTTTTAAATACAAAATGTCATTTTCATTGTGTAGCACAAGCAGGCACTTAGGGAAATCTATCAAGGCATATATGTGCCAGGAAATGTATGGACAGGGAGAAAATATTAGGGATGCTTGGGACAGTTTGTGGCTGCATGCCGCAGCATGCTCATTTATGTGCTAGGTTGTTTTGAACACCTGTGGCTCTTGGGACAAACTGGTGCAGAAAGAAATATTTAGTGTGTGTTTATGGCCTTGAGTGAGAAGCAAGTTGGAGGAAGGAGAGCTCTGGACCCAGGGGGCAGCTGTGAGGGACAGAGTGCATCCCACCGGGCTGGAAGAGCAAAGGTGTGGAAGGCAGCCAGCGATCGCGGCGGGGATTGTGTCTGTATTTACCACTTTTCTGTGTCTCAGCACATACTGATGCTGAAGTGAGGCCATATCACAACGAATGCTGATGCTATTGGGTCCTTTTTCAACCATTTAACACTAAAAGACATGTCTGGCTGGGTAAACCACAGATCTGTCTTCCTAGATGATGGTAGTGAGGTGCACTCTGAGCTGCAGAACTGGTAGATTTCCTGATAGACATGGTATTGAGTACTTAAGGCTTCAGACCAAACTCTCCTTTTGATGGTACTTTATTTCAGCGTTACACCAAGGTGGCATTTGCAAGCATTTCTTGCACTTTGGGAGCCTTTCAGTGGCTGTTTAAATATCAGTGGTTGATCAGAAGACAAAATACTGATACAAAAAAAAAAAAAAAAAAAGGTTATGTTTGTCCTGGAGAGCAAAACAATTTAAATTCTTGTTTAAAACAATAGGAAGTTCCCCAAGTGCTGTGGTCTGACTGGTCTTTCGCCATCCTCGATGAGTCCTGCAGAGCCATCACCATCATTTAGGAGGGAGGAAGGCTTGCAGCAGCAGCGTGAGGGAACGTTAAGGGTTCACGTTGTGTTTTCCATGTTTAAAGAGCTTTTAGAGGAGAGGTTACAGAGATGCCCGCTGCACGACGGGGCCGAGGGGTGGTGGATTAAACAGCGTGAAAGCCCATTTGGTGGCAGCTGACTCAGGAGCTGGCACACTCCCGCCTGCTCCCACTGACGTCTCTGTTGGGTGCTCTCCAAACCGGGGGACATCGGGAGGCAATCCCGGCGTTTCTCCCAGTTTTTTCACCCTTTGAGAGGACAGTGAAAGACGTGTCCTTGTGGCGGAAGGTGAATTTTCCAAATCGGCTGTTCTCAGCCCATCCTGGACCACTGATGGTCACGGTCCCTCCCGCTAAGCCTCTCTTCATGGCCGGGCTCTGCTGTAGGGATACAGCTGCAGGACAGCGGAAGAGAAGGCTGTAGCAGGGAGGAGGTGGGAGAGGACATTGTCCCCAGGAGGGAGATGCTGCAAGGCAGGAGCGGGGGCACGGGAAGGACACATCTGCCTGTGCGCAGGCAGCTGCCGCGCCAGCAAGTCCTGGCAGCGCTGCCAGGATGTGAAGCAGGACATAGACCTGCTGAGCTGGCTTGTGTCTCCTGGGCTCGTCGGTGCCTGGTGCTGTGTGGGGACAGGGGGTCTGGCAGGGCTGGGGGACTGAGGACCAGTCACTCCATCTCATCTGGTGGTTCAGCCTGGCAGAGGTGCTTTCCCTGCTGCCAGCCGGCGTGGCAGGTTCCTCTCCGGCACGGCTTGGCCATGATCCCTGCCGTGGGGCACCCTCCCCTGCCACGGAGCACCCTCCCTGGCCATGGAGCACCCTCCCCTGCCACGGAAGCACCCTCTCTCACCACAGGGCCCTGCCAGCAGTGACAGAGCCATGTCTGGGGCGGTTTCTGGGTGAGGCTGGTCTCCTGCCGAGGCTTTCTCAAATCACCTCCGACAGGTGGACAGCCAGAGCTCAGCCCACCCAATTTTACAAGGGTTTTGCAAACCATCCTGGTACCCTGAGCTGTGATCCCGGTGCTGTTGGCATTGCCCGGGGGGATGGGAGAAGGGTCCTGTGGTTCCACAGCCCCAGGGATGGTCCACGATGGCCAGCAGGTTCCCCTGCCCAGACCCAAAACAGCTCCTTGAGCCCACGCGATGTCATGGCTGCTGGCTGATTTGGGACAGGGCTGGCGACTGAAGTACAGTGATGGGAAGCAACCTGGGGGGAATCTGGAGACAGACAGACAGACAGACGTTGGTCCGGGGGTGGGACAGGAAGCAGCCAGTGCTGTATTGGCACGGCTGGAGGTGGCAGAGGAGCTGCGGTGGGGAAGAGAGGGTGCAGAGGCAGGATGGAGCTGTGATGTGAGATAAGGGATGGTGTCTGGGCGGGATGGGTTTCCTCGCTGCGTAGGGTGGCTCTTCCGCCTGGTGTTTCCATTGCTAAAAATATAGCCGTGCTCCTGGTGCAGGCACAGGGAAGGTACCCGCAGCACCCAACCCCACGCTGCCCGTGGTAGCTTGCAGGGTGGCTGTGATGGGGGTCTCCATCCCTTCCACCCCATGCTCAGAGGTTGGGTCTCAAGGGCACCACTAGCTCCATCCTCTTGGAGCTGGAGATCAGGATGGAGCCGGGACAAGCAGCCTGAACCAGCTCCTCATAGGACACCTTCTCTTCATATTTTCCCAACAGAGAGGTGCTCCACCTCCAGCATCTCCTGGGACTGCACCCACGGCTACGGTGTCCTGCCCTGTCCCCAAGCTGGGTGATGTGGGTGTCCATGCAGGGACCTCGCTGTTCTCACACCCAATGAGTGAAGTCAAAGACCAGGCTGGAAGAACAGCAACCACAATGGACCATCCCATGGCAATCCCTTCACAGTGTCTTTCCCCACCCCCGCCACAGAAAACGGGAGCCCCTGGGCTTCCATGGGGCTGGGAAGGAAGCAGAGGTGGCACGTCCCCCAGCGCCACGTCGCTGGCTCCATTGTTCATTGTTCCCACTTGGCTTGGCAGAGCCAGCGTGGGGACGGGAAGCGATAAGGGGGAGAGGGCACCGCTCCGGTTCCTGCTCTCTGGCAGGTTATTTCCTCACTCATCTGACCTCTCCTTAGGTAAACTCAGTGCTTCACCTCCCTTAGAGTTTGCTTTGCTCTCCTGCACCCGTCCAGCACGGCCCAGGGCCCAGGGAAAACAGTACAGCTCTATTAATAGCCCATGGGGTTGCCAAATCCTATGTTGAAAGAGCAGTGGTGGCTGCAATACAGTGATTCAGCCCCCGGTGGTAACGCACAGGCTGGTTCCCTGTCAGGGCCGTGCTGGGAAGGCTCCCAGCTTCACTCCAGCCCTGGAGGGCGATGCTCAGCTCTCCAGTGGGGTGGGGAGGCAGGGAAGGGTCTTTGCTCTGTCAGCTGGGGGTTTTTTGGCTTGCTTGCAACACAAATAGACCTATCGCTAAACTTGGTGTTGTTCCTCTCCGTTGGCAGCTGCCCAAGCTCACGGGCTGGACTCACTCTGCACATGGACCCCTAATGAGTAAAAAGCAGGACCCCCGCTGAGGGCAAAGCCATGGACCTGCTGCTGCGGCTCCTTGTACCCAGGGCTGAAGTGGGCTCTGGGGGATGAAAGCCGTGGTGTCCCTGGCCCAGCCTTGCTCCACGCGTAGTCCTGCCTGGAGGAGAGTGGACAGCAGAGCCTCTGGGTGCAGTGCATGGATCATCTTCTCAGGCCCCTCTTGAGTTTTAAGTCTTGGGGTCTTCTCTCCCACAGTTGGGCTTGTGAGTGACCCATGTTGGGGAGTGGGAGCTCCGGGGGGTTGGGTTACGCTGGAGAGATGCTCTGGGTGATTCTCTGGAGCTGGGTGGGAGAAGTGGCCCATGGGGAGAGGTGGGATCCAGGACATGGAGGTGCCACGGGGCTGCGTGAAGGATGCTACAGCTGGCAGAGTTCCGCTTTGCACAGCAGTGAGCAGAGGATGGAGCCCCAGCTGTGGGCTGGGACTACACCCACAGCAGGCACTAACACCAAGGCAAATATTTGGAAAGGCAATTACTGCCCAAAAATAACTGCAAATGCTTTCAGGAGCAAAGCTAGAACAGTGTCCATGGGCAGTGGCCATAGTCCCCTGGCCCAGGCCAGCCCCCAGCATCGGGGACAGAGGTAGAGCAGGGACACTGCCAGTGCCTGGCCATTTATTACCCTTCCTGTGGCCGTGGGGGGTGAGCTTCTTTTGACTGAGCTCTTTGGAGACACCCCATCCCCCTGGATCTGACACCTGAGGAAGTATAAAGTAGCCTCTCCTCTCTTGTCGGTACGTGGATGATGAAATGGAGGTACCAGCATCCAGACAGTCTCCTTGTTCGCTCCCAGAAATCAGCACCTTTAGGTTCAAATTCAACCTTTCTGTTTAAGTACAGCCAAGGGAGGCTATTTGAGAGCCTAAATGGATTAGCACCAGCCGGGGAGGGCCTTAGGCAGAAGTCCCTGTCCCCACAAACCTGCCCAAACCCGAGCGCAGCAGGGCTGGAGCTGAGGCAATAGCTCAGCCTCATTTTGGGGGGGGGGGTCAGATGTGCTGCTGGTAGTTGCCCATGGGCAAACTCAGGACTGTGGAGGCACAGACTGTGACTTGCCAGCCTTTCACCAAGCAGCATCTTGCATCTTTGCAATGTGGGGCAGCCTGCTCGCTCCCCCTGGGTTTACAGGGCCCCAGGCAAAAGCAGGGTGCATGAGTCACCTGACCAAGTGCAAAGATTTTGACCCCATCATGAGACATCAGCCTGGTGTCTGGATCACCTGGGAACTGTCTGAGCTCAGAGGTGGCAGGGAGGGGACTGTCCCCTCACCACTGCTTGAGCAACCTGATCCCCCAGGGACTGAGCTTCCCTGGGAATCAGCCCCGCATTGGGGACAGGAAGGTGCTGGGGTGGCTCACGGGGACACGGTGATCCTGGCAGAGTCACTTTGATGGAGCATTTCCACCAGTGTGACAACCACAGGCTTCAACTAAGCTTCAGCCCCATCCTTGCCAAGCACCCAGGTGGCCCCAAATCTTGTCCCCAAGTCCCCAATCCACCCACTATCCCCAGCAGCAGCCCAGCCAGGCAACCCTGGGCTGGGACATGTGGGAAGCGCTGACAGCAGTCACAGGTCCACTGCCACCAGCTCCACTGGCAGAGACCCCTCTGGGGTGGGACCCCCCGGCAAGGAGCCAGGCCCCCCGAGGTGAGGATCCAGGCACAGCCTGCTCGGGGACATCCCACTGAGAAGTGTCCTTCAGTGCCCATAGGTGGGTCCGAGTTCCCCCAAGGGCTGTGTGGTTTTGGGGGGCATGAGGTGGTAGAGGGATGCAGCAGATCCCCACTCCAGACACCCAGCTTGGAGCTCCAACCAGCTCAGAAAACCTCAGCCAAATCCCCTGCCCACTCCCATTGAGCAGAGCTGGGCGTAAACCCGAGCGAGCAGCAGCAAAAGGCACCCGGGACATCTGGGTGTGATTCCTTGCCGGGGTGATGTGTCCAGAGCCCTAATCCTGCCTCTCCTGAACCGTCTCCAGGCTTCCATATTTCCTTCCTGTTGAACCCCCCTGTCTTTCCCCAAACCCCCACCCACTCCCTGGGAAAAGCACAGCTCTTGAAAGGACACACGGTGTTGAAACGCATCTCCCAGATGTGGGAATGAGCTAAGATGACAACCAGGGTGTGAACATCTGCGGTTTGACACGCTGGCCACTGTCCCCTACCGTGGTCCCCACCCTGGTGGCACTCATCCTTCCTCCTCATGCTGCAGGCAGCAACCCCCGTGGGTAGGCACTGCTGCCAGCTGCCAGCCATCTGGGCAGAGCTGGTTTTTTTCAAGGTTAATCAGCCATGCTCTGAGCCATCCCCATGTGCAGACCCCAGGGTCCAGCCTCTTGTCGCCCTTCGGCACCATGCCACCTTCTGCTCCTGCCCCTAATGAAGAGCATGAAAAATATGAGCTTGCAACCCTCTAAGACACCATCTTCAGAGGCTCTGGCTCCAAGGGGACACCAAGGCCAGCTAAGGACCCCAGAATGACAAATCCCAAAAGCTCCAGGTCTCTCTGCCTCTCCTGCAGCCTCTTGCTCTTCCCCTCAGGTCACAGAATCACAGAGTCTTCTTGGTTGGAAAAGCCCTTGAAGATCCTCCAGTCCAACCATGAACCTCACACTGACCATTCCCAACTCCACCAGATCCCTCAGCGCTGGGTCAACCCGACTCTTCAACCCCTCCAGGGATGGGGACTCCCCCCCTGCCCTGGGCAGCCCATTCCAACGCCCAACAACCCCTTCTGCAAAGAAATCCTTCCTAAGAGCCAGTCTGACCCTGCCCTGGCGCAGCTTGAGGCCATTCCCTCTTGTTCCTTGGCTCAAGAGACTCATCCCCCCTCTCTGCACCCTCCTTTCAGGTAGCTGTAGAGGGCCATGAGGTCTCCTCTCAGCCTCCTTTTCTCCAGACTAAACCCCCCCAGTTCCCTCAGCCGCTCCCCATCAGACCTGTGCTCCAGACCCTGCACCAGCTCCGTTGCCCTTCTCTGGACACGCTCGAGTCATTCAATGGCCTTTTTGGAGTGAGGGGCCCAAAACTGAACCCAGGAATCGAAGTGCGGCCTCACCAGTGCCGAGTCCAGGTGTAAGATCCCTTCCCTGTCCCTGCTGGCCACGCTATTGCTGATACAAGCCAGGATGCCATTGGCCTTCTTGGCCACCTGGGCACACTGCTGGCTCCTGTTCAGCTGACAGTGTGCCCAGGTGGCCAGGAAGGGGAGGAGGCAGCAGCTAGGCACCACAGGCTCCGGGGACAGGCAGGAACCCGCTTCACTTCTTGTTCTTCTTCTCTGGAGAGCACAGAGTGAGCTTCCCACCAGAACCTTCCTCACCAGGGATGCACTCAAAGTGCTTTTGAAGCCTTAATTATGTGCTGGCAAAAGTTGTGACTCCACATCGGGGCTGTGACATTCATGTGTGCCTGGGTCCCACCTGGTTCTCGGGCTGCTCCATCTTCCCACTGATCCCTGTCCCCAAGGGATCGGCAAGCCCCAGGATCCTCGAGGAAAAACCACCAGAAACAAGATCGGTTCTTCTATCCTCAGCCCACGATTCGCAGCGGGGTTTGAGTCAGGAGCTGGGGACGTTTGTGGCTGCCAGCTCGGCCATGATGCCACAGCCTCAGGCAGTCAAAATCCTTGGAGCAGGGCTTGGAGACTGGTCCCAAGGGGCTCAAAGGTTCCAGCACCCATGCTGGGGATGGGTCACCTCCTGTGTGGCACCCTCACCGGTGCTGAGGACCCCAGGTTGGACATCCTGGGTGGGACCAAGGCTGTATCTGCCGCAGAAACCGGCAGCAGCAGTGCAGGGCAGAATGGGGTTGGCATCCAACCTTGTCTTTCCCCATCCATCCAGAGGGACACCGAGTCCTTCCTCCCAGTTTGCAACTGGTGGGCACGGGGTTTTCTTTCTCGGAGGCAGACATCTCCCTCACTCCCTATGCCTGGTTGTAGCAGGGCCGGGACACCTGGCAGGGACTGTCCCCAGTGCTTGGACTGGGCAAACGGGGATCTCCCTGGGAGCGAAGCAGGTCAGGACAAATCCAGGCCACACTGTGGAGAGTGGGAACATGATTCAGGCTGTGTCACCCCAGCACTGGCCAGAGGAAATCCTGCTTGATTCATGGCTTGGGAAGTCCTGTGGCTTACAGGGACCACAGTGACCCAGCAATGCCACCCTACAGCGCAGAGGGCTCTCGGTGATGGGGCACCAGCATCTCTCCCCGGCTCGCCTGCAGCCTGGCCATGGAAGGTGAAGAAAGGCAGCGAGACGCCGAGGGTGACATGCAGGTTGCCAAAAGGGTGCACGGGCTGAGTAAGAGAAAAAGCTGGGATCTTTCACCAGGAGGGATTTCTCTCTTCCTATATCGCAACCAGGAGCACAGCACGGTCCATTTTAAGGACTCAGCTCCAGCTGGGACGAGGTCTCAGATATTTTACTTTATCTCTACAGTCTGATTCCCAGGGAATGGGAAGGGCTTCACAACACAGCCCAGCTGTCCCCAGCTCCCCATGGCAAAGCTTCAATTATTCCCCTGGCAAGCCATGTCCGGCAGTACTGGAGGAGCAGGGCCAGCTGGCTGCCCTTCCCAGCCTTTCCCCTGTGCTGATGGCCCCAGTGACCCAGCAATGCTGGGTGGGCTCTGGGAGAACACCCCACCACATCCCGTGTCCCCACAAGGTGGGTTTCCTGGCCATGGGTACATCCCTGGCTAGACTCCAAGCTCCTTGCTGTGGGGTGGTGGTCCCTTTGGAAAGGGGGTAGGTGAATTCAGAGGGGCTGGGTCAGCTCTTGATGACTGTTGACCATCTCCAGCCGAGGTTGATCCGACTTGCCCTGTCCTTGGACTCGTTCCTGAAATCCCAGCTAGCGTCTGCTGGTGGAGACAAGCAACAAAGAGACTTTCAACATGAGCCAGCAGGACCAGCCTTAACATTCCTCTGTCCAAACATCTCCCAGAGTAGATCTATGTTTTTAAGGATATGAGTTAAAGCCGTTTAATCACAACCCTCCTGCTGTCCGTTTCCTTTGGAGCTCCTTGGCTTTCCATGATTTTTTTCTTGAGCAACATCCCTCCAAGATCCTGAGGATGGTTGAAAACTGGGAACTGGGAACTGGGTTGTTTAGTCTGGAGAAGAGGAGGCTGAGAGGAGACCTCATGGCCCTCTACAACTCCCTGAAAGGAGGGTGCAGAGAGGGGGGATGAGTCTCTTGAGCCAAGGAACCAGCGCCAGGACAAGAGGGAATGGCCTCAAGCTGCGCCAGGGCAGGGTCAGACTGGCTCTTAGGAAGGATTTCTTTGCAGAAGGGGTTGTTGGGCGTTGGAATGGGCTGCCCAGGGCAGGGGGGGAGTCCCCATCCCTGGAGGGGTTGAAGAGTCGGGTTGACCCAGCGCTGAGGGATCTGGTGGAGTTGAGAACGGTCAGTGTGAGGTTCATGGTTGGACTGGAGGATCTTAAAGGGCTTTCCCAACCTTGATGATTCTGGGATTCTGTGAAATGGAGTTATTGGCAGTGAGGATGACTCTGCCCTGCTCTCCTCTCTCCCACACCAGGGTCTTCCCTGACCCACCACGGTGCGATGAAGGCAAACACCTCTGTGCATCCACCTCCTGTGGTGGATCAGGGATTTCCAGAGAAAACAGAGTAGTCCAGCAGTGCTGGGAAGCATCCTGCAGTCTTCCAGGAAAACAGAGCTGGGCTTTTAGCCTGAAGGGTTTTGCTTATTCTTTACGTACAGCCAGCCAACCCCAGTGACTGTCCCGGCTCCACCAGGGATGGGTGTCTGCCACACAGCCTCAGCAGGGAACAGGGCCAGTCTTCACACACAGAAATGTCTTATTGTTAAGAAATATTAGTTGTTTAGCTTAAATAAGTAAATATGAAATAGAATGGAACACTTAAATTCATAGTGTTGTGTGATCTGGTATACTGTTTGCTTAGTATTCACTTGCTTAGCCTGAGTAGCTGGATTTGCTGAAGCCTTAGTATCATAGAACCATAGAATCCCAGGTTGGAAGGGCCCTCAAGGATCGTCTGGTCCAAACTGTCTGGCAAAAGCACGGTCTAAGATGGCCCAGCTCCTTGTCCAGCTGAATCTTAGAAGTGTCCAGTGTTGGGGAATCCACCACCTCCCTGGGGAGATTATTCCAGTGGCTGTTTGTTCTCATTGTGAAAAATTTTCCTCTGGGTCCAGTCGGAATGTCCCCAGGAGTAACTTGTACCCATCACCCCTCGTCTTTTCCATCTGACTCCCTGTAAAAAGGGAGTCTCCATCTACTTTGTAGCCACCCTTTAAATACCGGAACATGGGGATAAGGTCTCCCCTCAGCCTTCTCTTCTCAAGACTGAACAAACCCAGTTCTCTCAGCCTTTCCTCACATGGCAAGTTTCCCAGTCCTTTGATCATCTTTGTGGCCCTTCTCTGGACCCTCTCCAGCGTGTCCACAGCTTTTTTATATAGCAGAGACCAAAACTGAGCACAGTATTCCAGGCTTAGGCCACAAGCTGCAAACTTTCACCTAGATTTGCTGAACTTCTACCTACTTGAGCAAACCCAGGCCTCCAGAGCCAGCACAAACCAGAAGATAAAGAGGCTTCCAGGCTACGAGAAGCTGCTCCTCAACAAGATAACGGCCTGCCTGGAGACAGTGAAGAAATCTAATAAAAGGTGTAAGAAGATCTCAGGTCAGAATCTTGACCAAAGCATGCGTGAAAGTCACGTGAAGATCACATGAAGGGTGGGGCCATAGTCTGTAGCTGTATAATTGCCCAGGGATTTCTTTTTTCAGGGTCCCTCTCCAAAGGCACTCAGCTGGAGCTGACTTTTTCCCAGCTGAACCTTTTGAATAAATTAATTTTATTTGTACTTTGATGCCCAAGACTCTGCTACGGGAAACCTAGGGATCAAACTGTGAAGAAACCTCTTTAACATTGTTTTACTCAGCCCAGTCCCCCAGTCTGGGCTCACTGGTGGTGTCCCACTGCCATGGGCACATTATTGTCCCTGGTCCCTGCACCAACATGAGGTTACTGAGACCCAGTTGCCCCGGCTCTTCACCCAAGCCCTTCCATCTGCTGCTCGAAATTGAGGATGGGAGGTATTTTTCTTGGAGTTAACAGATAGGTCCCCTCCATTTTCTTGCCCAAATAGAAAAAGGTATTTTTTTGTTCCTTTCAGCCTGCAAAATCCAGCTAGCAGCAAGCTGACAGCTCTGCTGTCATCATTTTATTCCCTGCAAATCTCATCTCTTGCTAACTGCTCGTTGCTCTCCTGGCCGTTGCCTTCTTGCGGTGACCTCCGCCTGCCCTGCGTCGCTCCAAAGCCCTTTGCATCGGGCTGTGTAGGTTTTCCCACACCACAGCAGCTGTGGGTCTGTGTTGGGGCTGGCTGGGAGTCCCACGAACCAGGGTGGGGTAATGCTGTAGACCTGTGGGCTAACGGGGAGTTTTCAACTGATGCCTCGTCCCCCTCCATCCGGGCTGTCCCCCAGTGTGCCAGGCCCTGGGATGTGGCTCCCTGTGGGAGGCAGCCCTGCTCCCCCTGGCTGCTGCAGTCCCTATGGACCCCCCTACGAGGACAGGGACCCCCTATGAGGACAAGGGCACCCTACAAGGGGCTTAGACCCTCTGCAAGGATGAGGACCCCACAATGACCCCCTACAAGGACAGGGACCCCTCTAGGAGAACAGGGATTCTTGTCCCAGTACAAGGACCCCACAGTGACCCCCCAAAAGGACCAGGACTCCACAGGGGACCCCTGAAGAGACAGCAATCCCCTATGAGGACAAGGCCACCCTACAAGCATCTTAGACCCTCTGCAAGGATGAGGACCCCACAATGACCCCCTACAAAGACATGGACCCCCTCTATGAGGACAGGAACCCCTATGCCAGAACAAGGACCCCATAATGACCCCCTAAAAGGACAAAGACTCCACAGGAGCTCCCTGCAAGGACAGGGACCTCCTAGGAGGATAGAGTCCGCTCTGCAAGGATGGGGACCCCAAAGGTGTCCCCTATGAGGTCTCCTGCTCCAGCAGCCATAAGGCCCCGCAGGCTGCCAGCACCCTTCCACTCCCAGAAAGGCACCGGCAAGTCCAAGCAGGGGGAAAGGACAATTAAATATGATTTTAAAAATGTGCTGGGCGCTGCTGTGTAAAGGCAAGTCTCAAAGCAAACACACCCACAAGAATAAATCCTTCCTGGCTTAGCACGTCCTTCTAAAAACGCAGAATGACTTCAGAAAAATGTGAGAAAACATGAGCTGCTCCCCCCTGAGAGAGGAAAAAATAGAGCAAAGCAGTAACGTGATGGTGTTTGCTGACTGGACCTGCATCCTTGTCCTGGCAGGGGATGCAGACTGGGCTCCCAGGGCCTTTGGGTGAGCTGGATGGAGATGTGGGGACGTCGGCAGCAAATACTCCTGAGAGCATCGCTGGAATGCCTGGGCAGAGCTGATCTCCCTTAAAAAGTTGTCGGATGCTGAATAATTGCTCTAACACTCCCAAACACCCCGCCGAAGGGCTGCACCACACCAGGGCCCTTCAGCTCCCTCTCAAAGGGAGATTATTGATTATAAACTTTTCAAATCTTCATTATTTATTGTAACAATTACAGCACATCGATCATAGTAATAAATAATTACAAGAATCAAGAGCCTCTTGCGTAGCTATTTGAGAAGCATTTGGCATCTCAGCTATTTGAAGCTGAGCCCAGCTGCTCCGCGGTGCGGCTGTAGCTGGTGCTGGTGGGATGAACTGGCAGGAAAATGCTGTGCCCGGGAGGAAGAGCTGGCCCCAGCATCCCGGCTTGTGCAAGCAGCTCTGCCAAGAAGGAAAGTGCTGAGCAAGATGCCCCAGGGAGGATGCTTGGAGGGAAGGACCTCTCCGAGGGGGTAACCAGCTGCTTGAACCAGCGGATGTCCTGCCCTGGATTTCCTGGTATTTGGTTTTGACCCCTGAACCCCTCTCAGACTTGTCAGGGGCTCTGTGTTTCGCTGTCCTGGGATGCCCCCCAAACCCCCCGGCAGCAGGAAGCCTCCAGCTCTGAGAGTGTCTTGCAGGGAGAGCTCGGGTTTCTAGGCTGATTTAGCTGCCAAAGCTTGGGAAGGCAAGAGGCAATGAACGGGGGGCTGTCGAAAAGTACTGCCTGTAGAGAAACCTTCTGAGCACGGCAGTTTCTGATGGCCAAACACACCAGGATAGAGCCTGGAAGTCTTTCCCCTGCCTCCTTTCTCCCTTCACAGAATCCCAGAATCATCTCGGTTGGAAAAGCCCTTGAAGCTCCTCCAGTCCAACCATGAACCTCATACTGACCGTTCTCAACTCCACCAGATCCCTCAGCGCTGGGTCAACCCGACTCTTCAACCCCTCCAGGGATGGGGACTCCCCCCCTGCCCTGGGCAGCCCATTCCAACGCCCAACAACCCCTTCTGCAAAGAAATACTTCCTCATATCCTAATATCCTTTCCTCTCTCCCTTTTCTCTTGCCCCCTTTCCCCTGTCCCTGTTTGCAGAGCTGCAGGAGGTTTGCAGAGGCTTCGTGTTACTTCTTCTCCACATCATGGACGCGGTTCCACAGCAGAAACAAGGGATGGTGACAGCCTTGCTGGGAACAGCCCCAGGGGATGACCCGGGGTACTGGAGGAAGCAGGAGCTCTCTCGCAGGATGCAAGAGGTTTCCAAAACCAATGCCTGATGCGATCACTCCAAGACCCTGAGCAGCTTCCTCCAGCAGCCCCATGGACCACTCGGCAGAGTCCCTCAGCCAGGGCACGGGCTGGTGCTGCCTTCCATGCACCCATTTGCTGAGAGTAAGCGCTAAGATCTCATCCTTATAGCGCTATGGGTCGGTCCAGCCTCCGCAGGGCCCTCGGAGAGTCCTCACAGCTCTAAATGAGTATTTCCCAGCCCCAACCGGACAAAAAAAAAGGTCTTTAGCAGAGGAAACAGCAGCTGCTCATGACAAATAAATGTTCTCTCATGTACACATCCACTCGGCATGACAAAGTCCATCACTCTTAATTAGCTGCGTGGCCAAAACTCTTAGTAGCACAAATGTTCAGGGATAAACACAGGCAAAACAAACAGCCCTGGAATGGCTTCTTGTAAACAGTTACTTCTCTTTTTAAGTCTGTTCAAAACGCTGTCTGCTTTGACATTTCACATCTGTCCTGGCCAGCATCACCTCCTACTGCCCCCCCCCATATATAGAGAGAAAACCTTGTCCCCAGCATACCGTGGCAGCGGTACTGGGTATATTGGGCTCCCAGTAAATGGCATCCTTAGTGGTTTTTATCCCTCCCAGTTCCACCAACCATTGGTACGCTGCTTATTCAGCACCTTCTAGGTGCTTTCTAGGGTTGAAATTACAGTGCAGGTGATAGCAAAGGAAGGAGGTAAGTGAGGACACTGGTGCTGGAGCAGGTTTGGGGAGGGTGGTGGGCTCAAAAGGCTCTGGGGGTTTCTCCCAGCGCCATTCGGTGCCTCCGGGCAGAGGGCGAGGAGGCAGCGAGGAGCAGAGCCCTCCTCCTGCGCATCCTTGCAGTGCTGTGCATTGATCCTACGCCCTCCCCAGCATCCCAGGTAAGCAAAGAGCCACACAAAAAGAAAATAATTCAGCAGCCTGCTGCAAAAAGCCCAGCTGGAGACGTCTGCATCTGGTAGGTGCTCTTTAGAGCAGCTGGTGGGAGAGAGAAATCTGTGGATGCTCAGCATCCCTGTGGGAACCTCTCTGAGCCAGGGCCGGTGTGGTGAATCGGCCAGGCTCCTCTTGGCCCAGCACGGTGCCGGCAACGTGGGGCTGGCTGTGGGAAGGGAAAGCTGAGCCAGAGCAGGGGCTGTTCGTTGCTGTGAAAGCTGCCAACGCTAACAGGAGCAAAACCGGTCACAGCTGGGAGCTGGAGAAAGCCGCAGGAAGCCAACAGCTTCAGGCTGGCAGAGCCCTGTGCCCTGGAGCAGAGGCCATCCCCAGCCCCATCACCGAGGTGGTTTCCCCATTATTATTTCTCCTTTTTACTCCCTTTATTAATTTTCTGGAGTTTCCCCAGCTGATGTGGGATGCTGGGGGAATGACCATGGGAGGGATGCGGCTCCCGTGCCAGGAAGAGATGCTCCCAGAGCACGGAGAGGAAACCGAGGCAGAAAAATGCAGTGTGCCAGACTTGTAGGACTGGAGGGCTGGTGTTTTGACTGTGACAGTCGACTGCTTCTCAGAGAAACAAGCTTTTTCAGGTGGTTTTTTTTTTAGAAGGTTTTTATTTCAGCCACAAACTGGCACCTTCTGCATCTGGGGCAGCTCAGCAGGAACCGCAGTGAAACCAGAGCAGGTGGTGGCTGCTCTGGACCAAAAAAGGAATCCAAAACCCTACGCAGATTTATAATCTGACTTGCTCGGAAACCCTAGGACCTTTGCTCTCCTCCTTGCATGAGCTCAGTTCACAAGGCTGCTAACAGGGTCCCTTTTTTTACCTAATAAACGGAGTTTGCAGGCGAGGTCGCAGCATTTAGCACGCAGGGCAGGGTAGCGAGTGATCCATCATCCTCAGCGATGCCTCGTAACTTTTATGGCCTTTTTGAAAGCCAGATGTTTGACATGAGTTTGACACTGTTTAGTCTCTTGTTTTTGAAGATTTAGATCACTTTGGGAACTGCACGAGCGCTGGCAGATCGGCGGCATTTCCCTGCGGGTTTGATGGGCGCAGATGTTTCCATGTTTCAAGGAAATCCGGTTAAAAAAAGCAGCTCAGCATGGGAAACCCTTGCGATTTCCAGGAGCCTCCCCAAACACGCTGCCCACCTCGGGCTTTTGAGTAGGGACCCGTTGTGCCCCTTCCAAACCCCTCGTGCTGCCTTTGCCTCCGTGGCAAAGCCCGCCAGCATCAGGGAAGCGTGGTCCAGCTCTTGCCACCCCACTCAGAGAACGGTGATGTGTCTCCCTTCATCAAGCATCAGCTGTATAAAGAGCAGCAAGTGAGAATATATATTATCGCGTGGCTCATCTGGATGCTCTTAACGGAAAGGACTTTCTCTGGGGGTGAGTACCAGGCCTGCCATGCATGCACATCACCGCAGCAAACAAAGAAGCGGTGGCCTTGGATGGCTCACCGCCTCTCCAAGCCACGGCAGCTGTATTTTTAGCTCCTCATCCCAGTTGGGTTTGTAAAACTTTTCCTCCTTGTGTTTTCAATCAGTCGTAGATCATCTCCAAGCTCTGGCTGGATTTTTCCCAGCCCATCAGTTGTCCCCTTGGTTGGTTTTCCTGCAGCAGCACGTCCCCCAGACTGAAGGGGAGGATGCTGGGGGGGTTCTGCTCCCTCCAGCCCTTCCCTTGCCTGTGTCTTTAGGCTCAAGATGGCTCGGGGGCCAGCAGGCATGCACGGCTGTCCTCACCATCCCAGGGCCCAGCGCCGTCCCCGGCATCCTCCAGCTCAACCTCCCGGCACACCCAGATCCGGCTGCAGGGAGAAACAAGCCCGTGGGACCTGTGGGCAGCAGGAGGGCTGCACCTCCACCCCACATTCCTCCCTCATGCATCAGTTCCTGCAGCCACGGCCAGGTACTGGGGAGGGACAGAGACCCACGAGAGTGCCAGGAACCAGAAAGTCCCCTGAGCAGCCAAAACACCAGCAATTCAACAAGTTTTGGGGAAAACTCAGATGAGACCTTCACTCCCCTGCAACGCTGAACCAAAAAGCCTGAATGAAAAAAATCGTTATTATTCATACATTACAAATAAAAGCTTGAAAATGTGGCTGCAGAGAGGTAATTCTGCCACAGCCCTGCAGCTTCCAAGGTCTCATAGCCCCTCATAATGACAGGGGACAGGCCACAAATTGCTCATTTTGGGTCTCAATGTTGGGCAAAAGGGTCTGATTTTAAGCCTATGACGTTTGGGGTATCCCCACAGCCTTACTGGAAAGGGTTGATACTTGCTTACTGGGCTGTAAGGTAAAATACAGCTTGATTTACACTATTTTCACTGCAAGCTCTCCCCTCTGGGGATGCTGTAGAAGGGCAGTGCTTGGTGTTAGTCCCCAATGACCAAAGAAAGGGACCTGGTGAATCCAGGACAAGGGGAGACATAGGGTGACCCGAAGGGCCCAGAGGAGCTGGAAAGGTTTCAGGTTAATACATCTGAAATCAGCTGCAAAAGCAAAAGGCAGCTACAGTAAAGCCAAATGTTTTTCTTTTCCCTGCGCTCGAGCCATGAGGATTTGCCGTCAGCTCCGACATCTGATGCCGAGGTAAGCGCTGGCACCACTGTAAAGCTGGTTTGGGAGCTCAGCCGTGCCATCTTCTCTTAAGTCACTTCCTTGCCTAATTCATTTAATCCGGTTTAATAGCTATCGCGCCACACGTCCTCCTGGAGCCCGGGGAGATGGGCTCACTGCCCATCCTCTGCCTGGAAACGCAGCCGCCCCGGCAGGGCAGCTGCCGCCCGCCTGGCTGTCCCCTTCTTCCCAGGGCTCTGCTTTCCCTCCAGCCTCCCGAAAGACCAGCCCAGAGATCCCAAAGATGCTCCGCAGGGATGCTGGGCTCGGACAAAACACCACACACAGCACATCGCATCACCCATCTTTGCAAGCTGTCCCCAGACGTTGCCCACGTTTGCTGACCCCCGTGAACGGGGCTGTGGGGCTTTCGTGACCACCACCATGGCTGAAGCCCTCAGGCTCAGATAGGAGGCCAAAACAGATGAAAAATGAGGGCTTGTTCCTTGCTGACAGCACCCAGATGCGGAGGAGATGTTCCAAACAAGACAAAAAAGAAGCAAGAGCAGCAAGATCCCCTCCTTCTTCTCTACTCCAAAAAATGCCCTTTTTCCCCAAAACGCTGCATTGCATCACCATCATTTCCCACCCAAACCATGCCCCACTGCCTGGAGCCTTCATGTTTTTATTTTTAAGGGACACAGCTCAGAGGAGAGGCAGACACTGGCCTCCCCGCTGTCATGGGGCGCAACTCGGAGCCACCCCTGGGCTGCTCCGTCCGACTGGGGAGGGTCCCAATCCCCCCAGTCCCACTCCTTCTGGCAGCTGCAGAAAGTCCCTCTCCATTTTTAAGAGGTCTGGTGGGCAGCAGGTGCCATCCCTTGTCCCCAGGGGCTGGCTTCTCCCTTGCTCCTCTTCATCAGCTTGATTTCCAGACGGAAATGCAGACGTAAAGACCTGCCTGGCACTTTCTTGCATCAGCGGGTTTCCGGTATGGAAATAAAAAATCATTAAGGGTCAGCACAGACAACAAAATGACACTTCAGCATCTTGTGTTTAAGCCAAGCAGACGTCAATTGAGCTGAAGAGAGTCAAATTAATTTGGCTTTTGTAATGGCTCCTGAATGATGCTAATAAAACCAGTGTTTTGTGGCAGCTTATGGCTCAGGATACAGAGAGATTCATGGCCCTCCTTGTCCTCTCAGAGCTCTAATTAAGGCCCTTTTCTCATCTGAAAGAAGGAGCAGGAGGGCTGATTGCTTTTTTTGTTTTCTGGGCTTGAGGGGGGCAGCAGCAAAAGGGGGTAACCCATGGCCAGTGGGCTCAGATGTTGGGCCCAGCCAGCACACCCCGCTGGGGGGCTGAGACCACATCCCTCCCTGAGGAGCGGCGTGTAGAGGGGTCCCCAAGCAGAGCAGTGTCCCACATCTCCAGGCAGGGGACCCATCTCTGCAGGATGCATCACTGCAGAGCCACTTGGCTCTCAAGAGAATTCCTCGTCTTGCATGCACCAAGCCTCTCCCCGGCTCACAACTCATTTCTCTTTTTTATTTTTGCATTAAATTTCAGCCAAATCATTTCCTTGACCCCCTTCTTGCCAGGATTTCTGTCCCTCACTGGGGACAGCTCGCATGAGAGTGACTCCACTGTAGCATTACCCTGCGAAAAGCAGATCCCAGCAGGCTGGATGCTGGGAGGTTGTCTCCTAGCCCTGCATTTCCTGATGAGGAGCCATAAAACCTCCAAAAAAAACAAGCAGCCAGCAATTAGCGGTCAGGAGCCGAGCTGGTGGCCAGCAGGAGCGGAGCTTCACCGTGAGAGCCGCAGGGAGCATCCCACCGTCGGGCTGTCCCCTGTGCTGCCACGGATGGCCCTGGGTCCTCTTCCCACCGCTGTCACACACCTCGGCAGGCCGGTCTCTGCGGGATGTGACCCCCCCCCTGCCATTTCCAAGCTTTTGGGGTTTTTTAAAATTTTATTCCCATTTTTGCATGCCGGGCAGCCTTTCCCCCTGGTTTAGAAGAAGATTAGGCAACTGGTCCTGAAATACCAGCATGAGCAGCCAGGTCACGACCATCCAGACAAACAAAGCACGTGGACCCACGGCTCTTCCCACAGTTTGTGGCTCCTTTTCAAGCCAAGCACCCGCTGAGATACAATGGGGTGTGCCGAGCCCTGAACCCAGAAAGTGTCTTTGCTGCTGCTGCCTGCACAGCTGGGGAAAAAATTGGGGAGGGGGTGACCTCTGAGCAGCGGGTGGGAGTCAGCCAAATCTGGACACCCCAGGCTCAGCGACAGGGTTAATGACTTAATTGCACCGGTTACGTGACAGTGTGGGGAGCACCCCCGCTGCAGCCCTGTGTACTGGGCACATCTTACAACCCTCCCCCTGAAACCCCCACTCGAAATTCCTCCCCCCGAAACCCCCCAGCCACAGGGCGCTGCCAGAATCCCGCCGGCGGGGCTTGAGCAATAGCAGCCCATGCCTGACATCTGCCCACGCACATTTCGGAGGCCAGTAAACTTCCTGTGGATATTGGCTGCCTGACAGAAGTGACATAAATTCTGCCTTTTTTTAGGGTGGGTATTTATTTTTTTTTTGGTATTTTGATAACAGGTAGGAACTTTGCCTGCCTCTCCCTGGCTTCAGGATATACAAGTTTTAGGGAAGAGCTCGGAGGTGGGGGTAT
Source organism: Strix uralensis (assembly GCF_047716275.1). Lineage (NCBI taxonomy): Eukaryota > Metazoa > Chordata > Aves > Strigiformes > Strigidae > Strix > Strix uralensis. The sequence goes on from NC_133975.1 coordinate 129,810,480, forward strand.
TTCTGTAGCTCAGGTGCCAGGTTGCAGAAGGCAAAAATGTCATCATGCATCTATAAAACACGGGGTTTTTTCACTTTTTAGGAAATTGGAGGCATGCGATTCCCCTCCCAGCTTCCCCTCCTGCCCTCTCCCCCCACCCCTGAGGCTTCACCCCACCGAAGCTCCAGGCAGGTGACACGTTTCCTCCAGGAGCCAGATCTACCCTGAGGTGTGTCTGAAGCACAAACCCACACATGATCCAACAGGCTCCTTTGAAAGACATTTATTATTTAAATAATAATTATTTTTTTTTTTTACATCACCACAACTAATGAACCGCAGAAAAGCTCCAAATCTCAGCACCTTCGGGCTTTCTGAGCAGAGCTGCAGCTCTCAGATGGACAACGAGACACCCCACTGGGAACAGCACAATGACACTGTGTGTGTTGGACACTGCACAAACAGGAGCCACGACACCTGCCCCCCAGCAACCCCTAACAGCAGCGATGGCCTTGGGACAAACCCGGCTCGCCCGCAGGGTCAGATGCTCCTTACCCTGATGGGGACCAGCCCCAAGCCCCGAAGAGCAACAGGGATCCCACAAAACAAAATAGCAGAGCTGCAGGACACTGCCCGACGGGGCAGGATTGATGACCTGGATGTTTCTGCGCTTGTTTTTTTTTGTTTTGTTGGGTTTTTTGAGTTTTGGGTTTTTTTTCAAATACGACCTCTAAGGAAGTGATGCCCATGAGCAGGTTTGTCCCAGGCCAGCGGGAGGGCACTTTGCCGGGCAGCCCGGGAGGATGTGCCCTCCTCTGTGCCAACCCAAACCCCATCAGCAGCATCACCCTGGACATGGGTAAAGTGCACAGCTGTGATCAAAACCTCTCGTTACCTGGTTGGGCTCTTTATTTCCTTTGTCGGCTCCTGCACAAACTACAGGGCAAAGAAAATTGCAAACTGGGTGCTCAGGAGGGGCCACGCAGCTCTGCTGCCATCACAGCGCAAGGGAAATGCCACAATTTGGCTTTTTTTCTGCCCTGGTGCCCCTCAGACATGCTGGACTGGCGTCCACTGGAGCCTAAAATCTCTGGAGTGGGGGACAGACAGACAAACACATGCACACAGACCTGATAAAGTGCATTTCCTTAGGCAACCAGCCTACCAAATAAAGGGGAATATTTGGGGATACACTGCTCCCTCCCTCTCCTACCCAATCCCTATGGACCTGGGGGCAGACAGGGGTGCTCACAGCAACAGTGGCTGCCCAGCCCCGTCTCCAGGACCCATACCCCTGCCTGCACACTGCCTTCAGCCCAAAACAACCGCGGGAACCTTGCTGGGAAGCACACCAGCAGGAAGCTCTGCTCCCCGACACCCCCCCCCAGCAGTAGTGTTATTGTAAAACCCCCCCATGCTTCACCCCCCCGACCCTCCCGCAGCATGGCTGAACGCAGCCTGCACCCTTCGCCGGGTGGGAGCAGCCCCATCTGAAGGTGACAGCGATATCCAGGTACTCATCAGCCCTTCTGATCTTGTCCCACTGGATTTTTTGCCCTCTGAGAGACCTCACTGGCTTTCCAGGGGCTTCCCAGACACATGATGACACTTGGCCAGGCCACCCGTACCTGGCCCACCCTGCAGCAGATACGTCTCTTTATGGGCCATAAGGCAGAGCTCTGTGAACATCTGTCAGGGCCGTGCTTCACCTCACAGATGTCTCCTGGACTGGCCGATGGAGCTACGGCCCACAGGGATCCAGCTGTGTTGCCAGTTTTGTCTTTGCGGGGGACGGAGTCTGTCTGTCCTGGCTCGTGGGGGTCACCTGGCAGCACAGCGCCGAGCGCATGAACCGCAGGACCGGCGGCCTCAGGATGGCAAAGACCCAAGGGTCGACGATGGAATTAATAGAGAGAAATCTCAGGGCTAGGAGGTCCCAGTCGTGGTTGTCCTCTTCCTCTCTGAACTTGTTCACGTAGGCACGGATCTGTAAAACACAGCGGTGAGAAATAACGTTAGGTTTGGGCTCCCAGGATCCTGCCCCCGGGAAGTTTTTTGGGGAGATTTGGGCTGTCACAGCACACTTGCTGCCTCCATTGGTTTAAATTAACTTCTTGCTAACGAAAGCCAGACCTGTGCTCTGCTCTCAACACGCCGCAAGGCTTCATTTAGTCCTAACGCAATTAAGCCAGCAGCTGCTTAAGTGGTGGGTCTCACCTGGAAAAGCGCGCGGGACGAATAAACGTGTGAGATGGAGGGGATGCGGGGTGCTGGACCGCTCCAGTCCTTCCTGTGACGTGCTGACTCATAGCAGCTTACGGGGCTTCCTGGAATGGTGACTCAGCACTCCTTACTCATACGGGTCAAATCGCCACCCCCTCGCTTCGGGGGAGAGGGGATACTTGGATGGGGATGGGAGTTGGGGTGTGGGAGGCATGAGCATCCCTCCTCTGGTTGGGATTTGTTGGGTACCACCCAGGGATGGCGCATCCTGGGGCACGAGGTGGCTGCTGAAAGCGCAGCGCTTCCAGGGGCTGCCCCAGGATTTTTTTGGGAAGGATTTTGCGGTGCTGTGGCCTGATGCTCGCTGGGTTCACGTGCCCGGGCTGCTCCTCGCAGGGTGGCGGCTGTGGGCAGCCCCAACCAGAAGAGAAAGTGTCACACTAAAGAGGCACCAGCAAGCGTTCTGCAGCTCGGTTTGAGACGCTGCCAAAATGCAGCCCAAACCCAACCCCACATGGGAGCCGAGCAGTGGGAAAAGCAAAGCTGTGCTTCTGGATAAGACTATATCTGCTACAGGGTCCCCACCAGCGGCACTTTCCCAACCCATCAGCCCCAAGCAGACCCACAGGGCCCCGCCCACATGTCCCCACCAAGAGGTGTCACTTCGTAACAACCACAGCACCCAAGCCTGGGCTTTTTCGGGACACGAGGCGAGCTGCCCATCATGTGTGGGCCTATTGACAGGAGCTGAGGCGTCTCTCAGGATGTTGAGTCTGGCTCCTGGGATGCTTGCGAGCATCCGGACATTACTGCTTTGTCTTTTCTCTGTCTTAAAACCCAGGCAGCCTGGCTCAGCTACAGCCTGTGGTTATTTTCTTTTCCCTTGGGAAAAGAAAGGGAGCACGAAGGGAAGGTAGCATCTATTTAACTCCATGAGCACAAAATTAGCGCTGGCTGTGCTCCCAACCTTGGTGGGGCTTGTTTCTAATGGGAACAAAATGACCTCCCACAGCAGCGGGCTCGCACACACGGGCAGGGGACTCGAGTGGCTTGAGGTGCTCCAGGCTCCACAATGCTGCTGGTGTGGATGGATGAAAAATGGCCCTTTTGTGGGGAGAGTCAGGGGACACTCCCTCCACTTCCTCACTTGGCTGTGGTGGTTCGACCCCGTATTTCTGCTGGAAGCCTCGCGCATGGACAGAGCATGGGAGGCAGGAATGACCCTTAGGATGAGGGATGCTGAGGCCCATGTGCTGGATCTCCGTTCCCAGCAATCACCCATCTCCATGCCTGCATCCCAGTGTTACAGAGCAGTGGAAACCTCTGTCTAACGATGAGGTCGGTGCTGCCTGCCCACATCTCCAGCTCCATCCTTCCCTCTTGCCACAGAAATCTGGGATAACACTGCCCACCCAGCACAGATACCCACTGTCTCCAGCCCAGCAGCATCTCCTTCATCCCCATCTTTGGATTTCTGATTTATTCCTCTCCACCATGAGTGCCCAGCTCCCAGGAACTGCAGTGATGCTGTGTGGTCCAGGAGAACCCTAACCCAGAGCCTGCCTGAGCCACACTGCCTGGCCTCAGAGCCTCTGCGGGATGGGAGGGCACCTCTGCTCCTGTCACCCCATCTTCCTGTCACCCCATCCTCCTGCCACCCTGTCGTCCTGCCACCCCATCCTCCTGCCACCCTGTCGTCCTGCAACCTCATCCTGTCACCCCATCCTCCTACCACCCTGTCATCCTGTCACCTCAACCTCCTGCCACCCTGTCATCCCATCACCTCATCCTCCTGCCACCTCACCCTCTTGCCACCCCATCCTCCTGCCACCCCATCCTCCTTCTGGCATTGGGGATATGGGGGATAATTTTCCCAGTTCCCCAGTGGATGTGCAAATTGCCTAGAATTTGTGGCAGAGCGGGGGTCCCCCAAGCTTCAGGAGGAGCTAAGCTTTGACCACAGCCTTTGAGGTTTGGGCAGTGGTGGGGAAAAGCCTTATAAAGGGACGGAGAGAAACAGGGGTGCTGGGGAGAGGGACCCCACCCCAGGGAAGAGGCGGCCACACTCACCGTGAACGGCAGGGAGCAGATGACGAAGGTGATGGTCATGATGGAGAGGAGAAGGAGATGGTCAATCTCCTCGGCCATGGAGAACATGCGCCGGCCGCAGCCGCCGGCCGCCCGGGGCTGCTCGAGTGAGGCCATCCGGCGGGTCTTCTGCCCGCGGCGGTGCATGCGAGCCAGGTTGACGATGACACTGAGGTTGCAGAGCAGCACGGAGAGGATGAGGAAGAGGAGCAGGGTGGCATAGAGAAGTGAGAAGGTGACATCCAACCCGGACACCTCCCTGCCGCCGTTGTCCTGGAGGTAGTCCAGGTGCATCTGGATGAAGCACCAAGTGCCGGGGCAATACTGGACGTACTGCCCGAAGCCCACCAGCGGCAAGGAGCAGAAGGCGGCGGAGAAGGTGTAGATGGCGGGCAGGGCCACCAAACCCGTGCGGGGGCTGAGAAAGCGCTCATAGAAGTAAGGCCGCCCCAGGGCCAGGCATCGCTCCAGCGCCATGGCGAAGAGGATGAGCATGGTGGCGAGGCCGAAGAAGCTCATGGCGAAGCCGAAGTAGAGGCAGATGTGTCCTCCTTGAGCCAGGGCGGTCAGCGTGCGGTTGCGGTGATAGGAGGCCAGGACGAAGGGGCTAACGGAGCAGGTGCCCAGCAGGTCGGTGACCACCAGGGCCAGCACCAGGACGTGGAAAAGGGAGGGAGGGCGGGGGCGGGGGCCACGGCGGCAGCGCAGGAGTAGCCCCAAAGCCAGGAGGTTGCCCAGGAGCCCGGCCGAGAACATCACGGCGCTGATCAGCGGGCGGGCCCCGGCCGGCAGCGCTCCGCCGCGCTCGCACAGCCCCGGGCCCGTCCCGTTCATCCCGCCGCCGCCGCACGACTGCGCCGCCGGCACCGCCCGCCCCGCCGGCACCGCCCTCCGCCCTGCCCACCCCCTCCTCACCCCCAACCCTCCCCCGGACCGCCCCGCGCCGCGCCGGGGTGTCCCCCTCCACCCCGGTCCCCCACCGGACCCCCCCGCACCGATGGCTCCGGTACCGGGGCGGGAGTCCCGGGGCGGGTCCGGGAGCCCCTACGCGACGCTCGCCCCGGTGCCGGGCCGGGAGCCCCGCACATGGCCAGCCCCGGTGGCGGGCCAGCAGTCCCGGTGCCGCTCCGGGATCTCCGAGCGGGCAGCGAGCCCCGGTGCTGGTCCGAGAACCCCGATGATGAGCCCCGGTGCCGTCTCTGCCGGGCTGGTATGCGGTGGGCTACCAGAAGTCCCGGTAATGGGCACGTCCCAGTGCGGCTCTAGGAGCACCTCTCATGGCCAGCCCCGGTGCCGGGCCAGCAGTCCCGGTATCAGACCAGGAGTCCCGGTGCGGCTCCAGGAGCCCCGAGGCACAGTCAGTCCCGGCGCCGGTACAGGACCCTGTCTCATGGCCAGCCCTGGTGCTGGTCCAGGAGTCCCGGTACCGGGCCAGGAGTCCCGGTGCGGCTCCGGGAGCCCCGAGGCACTGTCAAACCCCATCCTGAGAGTCCCAAAACCAGGCCAGTAGCCCCGCGCACAGCCAGTCCCCGTGGCCATTTAGGAGTCCTGCTGCTTCTCCGGGAACGCTGGGCTAGCCCCGGTGCCGCGTCGGTAGCCCCGGTGCTGCTACAGGAGTCCCAACAGTGGGCTAACTTCAATGCTAATGTGGGAGCCCAACAGCATGGCCAGCCCCAGTGCTGAACCAGGAGTCCTGGTGCTGCTCCAGGAGCCCTGGGCAGGCAGTGAGCCCCAGTGATGGTCCAAGAACTCCAGTGATGAGCCCCGGTGATGGTCCACAAACCCCAGTGATGAGCCCCAGTGCCGTCTCTGCCAGCCTGATGCAGGGTGGGCTACTGGGGAGCCCCAGCTAAGCTGGGTCTGTGTGGGTGTGTTCCCCACAGCCCCAGAGGCACCCACAGAGCCCCAGAGCCCACAGAGAACACCCTACCCCATGGGCCAGCCCCACACCACGTCCCCACTGCCCCTCTGTCCTATATGTCATCAGGGTTCCCCGTGGGCGTGCAGCCTGCAGCCGGTGTCTGGTCATGAGTGGGGTGTGGGGGGGACATCAGAGGGAACCCCTCTTCCCCCTGCAAGCCTAGCTGAGTGCGGCTTATATCTGCCCTAAATACCAGCTCCAGGAAAGCTGGTATTTATCTGCTGCTGGGGCTTTGGGCTCCACAGCCAGCACAGGAAGCTCTCGCTGTTGCATAGTATTTCCCCACCCTGATCTTCTCCGCACCTTGCTGAGAGAAAAGCTTTGGTCTCTGAGCTGGGATCCGGCTCAGCAGGGGGCCAGGCAGGGCTCAGGTACGCTCCTTCATCTGTGACCTAACGCAAAACTGTCCTCGCAATGTGCTTTGCTCCCCCCAAACCCTGGGGAAACGATGCTGCTTTGAGCAGCTCCAGCACGGACACAGCAGGTGGCCGCCACGAGCACGTTTTGGCTGTTATTTCACTTTTGTAACAGGAACTTCGTAAAGGAAATATGGTATACGGCGAACTCCAGAGCCGGGCGAGCTGTGGTTTGTGACAGCACTTCCATTTCCGACGGCCCGCTCCTATTCCTCGCTTCAGTTTCTTCCATTACGCAGCTCGAAGGCTTCTTCAGCGCCTTGGCGAGGACGTGGTGTCACCTTGCTGGTGGCAGGTCACCCGCAGCCCCAGCCCTCCCCGTTCCCATGCCCAAAGCAATGGGTGTGACAGAGGGGAAGGGCTTTTAGCCAGCTCCCAGCCTAACCCTGCATGCAAAAAAACGCAAAAACGCACATCCCAGGACCTCTTTTAACCCCCAGAACCACTTTTAAACCCCCCTCCCAGCCCTGAAGACCTGGCAGAGCACCGAAGCTTGTGAACACATCTGGTGGTGGGAACGATCCTGTCAGCTTCCCAAGGGGACCCTGGCACATTCAGGCCCTCTGTGAAGTCCACAAAAATCAGGTTAAAAAATGGAGCTGAGGCCAAATCCTGGCCTGGTCTATCCGAGCAGCTTACGGAGGCTGCAGCCTGCTCGTCTGGAGACCTTTTCCAAGCAGAAGGCACCCCGTAGGGTGGTAGCTCCAAGGCTTTTCCCAGCCTCCCGCTCCTCTCTGGTGTTGCGTGTCACAGCTCAGGAAGGGGTTTTGGCATCTTCTGGAGCTCATTTTCCTGGCAGCTAATGGAGCCTTAAATACCCATTTGGGGCTTCAGGCTTCTCAACCGACAGTCGCTTCTGATGGGATATTTTTGCAATAATAGGAGAATTGCTGGGCTTTTTTTTTTTTTCCTCCCCCTTTGGAGCTCAAAACCAGGAACATGCCTCTTGGTACAATCTGTCCCTGTCTTGGGAAGTGTTTGCTTTCTTCCTTTTGCTTCCATGTTTATCTCGGGTGTCTTGCCTCTAACGAGGACCATATGTAATTGTTTTCCCTAAGAGAAGATTTCCAGAGTTGGCCCACTTGGAGAAAAAGCTTTGGGCTTGTAGAAAAGTTGGATGAATTTCATGTAAACCCTGAAGCCGGGAGGACTCAACCTCTGGTGTTTGCTGCCTATGGTTGGGGAGGGGGCTGGGATCCTGCTCCATCCCTGGTGGGTTTTCAAAGGCCACTTCGGCACCGCGGGCAGCAAGGAGACCCTTTTAAACCAAAAACCCCTCTGACTTGTGTTTAACAAAGCCAGACATCGTTTTTCTTCCAAAGTCTACCCAGTCCGGTCCCTTATCTCATGCACCGGTGCTGCCAGCAGCCCCAGTCACCACAATGGAAAAGCAGAGCTGAGCACCGGCGCGGCTGGTCCACGTTTCAGTGCCTTGGCTTGTCGTCCTGTGCAAGCACCTGGGCGAATGGTTTTTTTAAAAAAAAAAAAAAATCAAACCTCTCACCGACTGGTTGTGTCGTAGAGCCCCGCAGGCTGAGCACCCTGGCTCGGGTGCCTGGCAGCCCCGGCGCTGCTGCCTGCCCAGGCACGCGCCTTCCTGCTTCCAGAATGGCTGAAAAATGCAGGCAGACAATAATAAAAAAAAAAACCAAAACAAAAACCAACAACAAAAGGGCTTTCTGCAAGAACTAAACGATTTGCTGGGAAATGAGCTTGTCCAAAGTTGTGCCTGGATTTTACGAGCTGAAAAAAAAACCCAAAACAACCAAAAAACCTGACCGTGCTTGATTTATGTGCAGGAAAGGAGCAGGATGAAGGGTTGGGTGATGCTGGTGACACCAGTGACACCATGAGCGTGGAACAGGGCACCCGGCGCTGCTGGAGGGCAGCGGGCACGGCACAACACCTCCAAAAAAAGCAGCCTTGAGGCGAGCAGCGTCTCTTTATTGCCTCCATTAAGCATTAGGTCCATCCCTTTGAGGATCAATCTGGCACAGAGGAGGCCCGCGGGGAATGACTGAGCAGCGCGAGGAGCCTGGGAGGAGGATGCGATCGGGGGGCAGGGGGGGCCTTGCACAGCAGCTCTCACCTCTTCAGCGTTTGGCCCAAGAGCCCTGAGCCTCTGAGGAATCGTCCTGTTTAGTCACATTTAGAACTAAACGGCGCGGTTGCGGGGGTTTTTTATTTTAATTTTTATTTTCCTTTGTTTTCATTTTTTGCCAAGCTCAGTAACCAGAAGGGGCTCTGAGCTTTGATGTAACTCCTGCAGCCCCAAACCATATGTGTTGGGACATGAAAAAGGGGGTTGCCCAAGGGAGAGACTTGGGGTGGAGAGTGGCAGCCCCCTCCTTGCAGCGGCTGTGCCCAGCGTGCTTAGGCCGGCTCAGAGCCCAGTCCTGGCTGGGGACGTGCTGCCATCTCTGGAGAGGACCACGATATGGCAGTCCCAGGCCCCAGGAACAGGCCGAGGAGTGATTTATCCGCTCTGAGGGCAGCCTGGCCTTCAGCCTCGTTGGCTGGAGCTGGAGATTGGCTTGCCCAGAGGCAGCAGTGGCCGGCTGGAGACTCCAAGTCTGCTCCCAGGGCAGGTAGGACACCAGTAAGGGCAGAACCCTGATTAAAAGTGCTACCTAAGTCAGATGAGCACGTCAAGGTCGCCAGGATGTGCATGGGCCCAGCTGGGGAGTGAGGACAATGCGGGGACAGGGGGGTCACCCCAGCTGCCTGCAAGCCCCCGCTGCGCTCGGTTGGCTCCACGATTTCTTTCCTCTGATGATAAACTCACGGCTGGGTCAGACACCGTGGTGTGTGCATCATCTCAGGGCTCGGATGGAGTCTGTATTCATGCACTTTAATAAAGAAGCTGCGAGGTTTTTTTAATTTAATTGCTGCTTTCCACGGAGCATGGTTGCCCTGGGCTCTAAATACACATATCGTGGGGCAGGGACCTCTCCTGGGAGGCTCCCCAGGAGTGAATCCTCATTGGGGTCATGGGCAGATGATGGTCTGTCCCAGCCTGGACACACACTGAGCACCCACAGCTCACGCTCCCAGCCTGGCCGTGCCTGCTCCGTCTGTCCTGAGCCATGCGTGGATCCGTACGGTGGAGGAGACCCCAGCCTTGGGGGGGACAACAGCAAGATTTTGCAGAGCCATTATCTCACCTGGCCTTCTTCCTGCCGTGGCAAAACAGGTCTGGTGAAAGCCACAGCGCAGGCTCCGTGCTGTTGACTCTGCAGTCCCACGTGAGCCATTTCCAAGTCAATAACACGCCAGTAACATGAAACTGATACGCGGACCAACCCTCATTTCATTTCTTTCGCCTTAGAAAACCATGATGAGAGGCACCGAGCAGGGAGCTTGTAGGTCCCCCCAGTACATCCCCAAACACAGATCTGCCCTTTCCTCCAGCCAGGAGAGCCTGGCTGGTCAAACAGCCAGAGCCAACCCAACCAGATACCTCCAAAAAGCCCCAAGACAGATTTGCATGAGTTTCTTCCTTCAAAAACAGACTCCATTTGACACCAAGGGTAAATATCGCGTGAAAACTGGCAGGAACACGACTGCACCTTGCAAGGCTTAGCTAAATAGAGGGAGAGAAGTATTTGCCCTGTCTTCTCCAAGGACACTAAGCAGATGGGGACTTCGGTTATCATAATTTTTTTGGCCTAAATGGTCACTTGAGGCAAGTATTAAATCCAGTTAATACGTGCGGTTGAGGGGAAATGGGTCTTTCATTAAAATGAGTGTTTGCTTGCATGTTTGTGCCGTGAGGTTATACATCTCGGGCTCTGCTTTCTCTCAATTACTGCTCTTATTAGAGCTCAGGATGATCATAAATACTGAATTAAAATAATTACAGCAGGACAGGTAGCCGCCTGAATAACACAAATGCAACATTAGCACTTGGAGAAATCAATTTTCAAGTGAAGAGCAAGCCACAGCAGAGAAACCAGAGCCCTGCTCAGGGGATACGGGGTCAGGGGAGGGATGACGGGCGTCCCGGGGAGGGACAATGGGCATCCCAGGGAGGGACCCCCCCTGCCCTCTGGCTCCTTGTCGTGGCCATGAGCTGCTGCTGAAGTCTCCACAACGCCCAAAGGCTCCCTCACACCCCCCTCGCCCAGGCTGGGGACACCCCAAACCAGCTCTGGATAATCCCCCTTGGCGTGGAAGGGGTTCACGCACAGGACAAGGCGATGGTGCAGGGCTCCGAACCACTTTTATTTGACGGGGTGGGGGGGACACCCCCCGCCCTCTCCTCCCTGTGTGTCCCCTCTGCCCTGAAGCCACACCAAAACCCTCCTGCTTTCCTGGAGCTGGGTGCTCCCCAAACCCTCCACAAAGTGCTGCTGCTCAGAAATATTCACGGATACCTGGGAGCACCCCCGGTTCCTCTCCGGGGTGAAACGCAGCCCAGGGAGGGGGCAGAAACACTTCATGCCCACCCCTCGCTGCGAGCCAGACACCGTCCCCGCCTGCGACAGCCCCGTGCTGCCCCGGGATGCTCCGGGGTGGGGGCGAGGGGCCGAAGGCTCGCTCCTCATCCTCACCAGCAGCCGCCGGCTTCTGCAAAACCCACGCGCTCAGGGGAAGCCGAGCTGCGGGGTGTCTGTCCTGCGCCAGCCCAGGGGACAAAACTGGCCGTCCCCCTCCGAGGCGGACCCTTTCAGGGAGGCTTTTCGGGAATTCAACCTCCTGCAAACCCTGCGGACGAACATGCGGAAGACGGAGGTGCGGAAGATGATGAAGACCCAGGGGTCCACGATGGAGTTCACAGAGAGAAAGCGCAGGGCGCTGAGGTCAGCGTTCTCGTTGAAATCGGCGGCAAAAGCCCCCATGTATGCCCGGATCTGTCAAAAAACCAAAGAAATAGGAAAAAATGAAGAAAGATCTCACTGCAGCTCCCTGAGAACAAGGTCTCTGGACCTGACCTCCCGGTCTGGCCTGAAGCTCAGCTTATTTGAGGGCTTTCGCTGGGGTTATTACAAAACCAGTATGAGCCCCGTCGTGCTGGGGCTGCTGGTGGCTGGTGTGTCACCATATGGCTCCAGAGCATGAAGAGGGGACAGGGAGGAGAGGTGGAAGTTGTTACCCGGAGCAGTGGCAGCACCTGCACCCCCCCACCCCTGATTTTGGGATAGTCCCAGCTCTGCTCACCGTGGGTGACGGCAAGGCAGGATCCGGCCCCAGGCCGTGGGGCACTGCGGGGGGGCAACAAGGGCTCTGTCGTGCTGGGGGGGTCTCCCACCCTCACCCCACCAGCGGGGCCTTGTGAGGAAGAAGGGGGAGGATTCCAGGGAATATTTCCCCCAAGTGGGGAAATCCAGGGTGGTTTAAAAGGATCTAGATTACTTACTGGGACGGGGGGGTTATTGAAGGGTCTAACGCAATGAACCTCCCTAGGAATAGGCACTGGGGTGGGGGGGAGTTATTTCAAGGGGCTAAAGCTATGAACTGACCCCCCCAAAACCTTCAACACCTCTCAGGCAACCCCAGAGGAACAGGGGGGGTGGTGACGGGGTGGGGGGGGGGAGTTAGTCCAGTGGGATTAAAGTAATGACCAGATCCCTGGGATGGGATGGGATGGGATGGGATGGGATGGGATGGGATGGGATGGGATGGGATGGGATGGGATGGGATGGGGGGCACTCGGAGGGGGGCAAATAATTACGCGACCCCCCCTCTGACACCTCTGGGAGAGAGTGATGGTGATGGGGGGGGTTATTCCATGGGGGGTTAAAGCAATGAACTAATCCCTGGGGACATGGTGCTGGCTGTGGGTATTCGGGGGCGGGGGGAGCAACACCATGACCTGACCCTCCCCAGGACAGGCTGGTGGTGATGGGGGGGGGAACACACACAGGTATTCCCAAGAAGGTTTAGGCAATGAACCAGCCCCCAGGACAGCGTGGTGGTGATGTGGTTATTCCAGCAGGATTAAAGCAATGAATTAGCCCCCCCACCCTGTTACGGGGTGGTGGTAGTGGGGGGTGGTTATTCCACAGGGGTTAAAGCAACAGCCAGACCCCTGAGACAGGGTGGGGGATGCTCCGGGCGGGGTCAAAGTAATTACCCGACACCTCTGGCACAGAGTGGTGGTGATGAGGGGCTGTTCCACGGGAGTTGAAGCAATAAATTAACCCCTGGGGATGTGGTGGTGGGTATTCAGAGGGGGGCAACCCCCCCGAACAGGGAGGAAGGTTTATTCTGAGGGAGTTACAGCAATAACCTGACCCTTGGGGACAGGGTGGTAGTGGTGGCTATACAGAGGGGACTAAAGCAATGACACCCCCCCCCCTCGACCAACACCTCCGGGAGTGGGTGGTGGTGCCAGAGTTTATTCCAAGGGGCCAAAGCAATGAACTGACCCCCCCGGGCTGAGTGGTGGTGACGGGGGGGTTATGCCAAGGGGGTTTAGGCAATGACCTGACCCCTGCGGACAGGTGGGGGGTGCATTTGGGAGGGGGGGGTGGCAAATTGATGCCCCCAGGAGCAGGTGGTGGTGCCGGGGTTTATTCCAAAAGCAACCTGACCCCCCTGGGACTGAGTGGTGCCGATGGGGGGGTTATTCCAAGGGGCTTTAGGAAATGACCCAACCCCCATGGACGGGGTGAGGGACTATTCCGAGGAGGTCAAAGCAACAATCCAGCCTCCTTGGGAGGAGGTGGTGGGAAGGGGGGATTATTTTTCAGGGGGGGTAATACAACGACTGACCCCTGGGGATGGGGTGGTGGGTATTCGGGGTTGGGGGGGAGCCCAAAGCAACCACCCAAGCCCCCGGGGGTGGTGGGTGGTGCAGGGGGCTGTACCGGGGGAGGGGGCCACTGGGATTACTCACGATGAGCGGCAAGGAGCAGATGGTGAAGAGGACGGTCATGAGCCCCAGCAGGATGAGGTGGTCGAGCTCCTCCATGCGGGGGGCGGCGGCGGCAGGGGGCCCGCGGCGGGGCTGCCGCCGAGCCATGCTGTAGAGGTGCCGCATGCTGCTCACATTGCAGGCGCCGATGGCCAAGACCAACAGGCCCATCAAACTGGCGTAGAGGACGGGGAAACCCAGCTGGCGCGGCCCGCCGCCGGCCATACGGATGAAGCACCACGTCCCGGGGCAGTACTGCATGGGCACCCCGAAACCCAAGAGCGGCAGGGCGCAGAAAAGGGCGCAGAGCCCCGCCGCCGCCGGCCCCAACGTGGCACCCAAGCGCCGGGTGAGATGCCGTCGGTAGAAGTAGGGATGCCCCAAGGAGAGCCAACACTCCAGCGCCATGGCTAGCAGCAGCAGGGTGGGGGCTAGCCCGAAGAAGGCCATGAGGAAGGCGAAGAGCTGGCAGAGGACACCCGGCTCGCCCTCGGTGCGCCCGCCCGGTCCCAGCTCGCTGAGGCTGCGGTTGTAGGCGTAGGCAGCCAGGACGATGGGGCTGAGCAGGCACTTGCCCAACAGATCGGTGACCGCCAGCCCGCTCACCAGCACGTAGAAAGCGGAGACCCTCGGTGGGCGACCACCCGGGGACCGGGATCGCCGTCGGTGTTGACCCAGCAGCAGTAACGCCAACACGTTGCCCAAAAGCCCGGCGGCGAATAACACCGAGCTGGGCACCGCCGACTGCCCGCTCTCGATGTACCGGTTGTTACGGCACCGGTAACCCTCCGTCTCCATCGGGATATCCCCGACCGGGATGAGCCCAACCGGGATGGGATGTCCCGAACCGCACCGGGCTACGCCGCGGCTGCCGGCGGCGACTGGCCCGGCGGGGCGGGTGGCCCCCGCCGGCGGAGGGAGGGAGGGAGGGAGGGAAGGGAGGGGAGAGGCGGTGCAGTACAACCGGGCACGGCCCCCGGGGCCGCCCCTTCCCGCCCCCCGGCCCTCCCCGGCCCGTCGAAGTGTGGCTGGGGGGTGGGGGGACGCGCCGGTCCCCCCTCCTGGAGACCCCGCGGCTGGGGAGGGGTGGGGGGGTGGGGGGTGAGCCCCGGGAGGAGGGATGGGAAGGGGACCGGGGCTGAGCGCCGCGGGGTGGGGGGGTCCCTGGGCAGTGGGGGGGGGTTATGGGGTGGAGTCTCTGGGGGCTGTGGGTAAGGGGGACACGGCTGAGTCCCTGGGGGGGTTACAGGGTAGGGAGCTAGAGCTGAGCCCCTGGGGGGGGAAGGGGTTGCAGGTGAGGGGCAGGGCTGAGTGTCTTGGAGGGGGAGTTGGTGCAGGTAGAGGATGGGGGCTGAGCCCCTGGGGAGGGTACAGGTAAGAGGGACACGGCTGAGTTCCTCAGGGGGTGGGTTATGGGGTAGAGGACAGAGTATGGGTAAGGGGGGAGCATGGTTGAGTCCCTGGGGGGGACGGGTTACAGGGTAGGGAGCTGGAGCTGAACACCTTGGGGGGGTACAGGAGCACCCCGGTAAGGGGCCAGGGCTGAGCCCTGGGGATGGTTACGGGTAAGGGAGTTAGGGGCATGTCCGGGGGGGGCTAAGGGGGGTCGGGGCTGAGCCCTGAGTGGGGTTACAGGGTTGAGGGCTGGGGCTGAGCCCCTGGGGGGGGTTACAGGGTGGAGGGCTGGGGCTAAGCCCTGCTGCTGCACTGGGGTAGGGAAGGCAGGGAACAGTCAGAGGTACCCCAGAGGTACCCCAGGGGCCCCATCCGCTGCCCAGCACCCCACACTTCATCGGGGAGCAGTGTGCCATGTGCCCTTGCTCCTCAGGGTGCCCGTGCCTCTCCACATCTCGGGAGACTTGAGCCTTCAACCTGGCCAGGCATTGCTTCTACCTGCACCCCACCCCACGTGCCTGCCGTGCGGTGGTCCCCCACCCCAAGCCCCCCCGTTACGGGGCTCCCAGCCCCTCCGCGCCTGTGCCAGCACCTCGCCATCCCAGAAGCAAACTCCTGGAGAAAACCCCAGAGCTTCTTCCAGGAAAAGAAGTGGCCTTGCTAGCCACAGAAACTCCACTTCATAATGCATACCGCAGCTCGCAGGGTACATGTGATGATGAATAAGCACGGTTGACTGCTTTCAGGCCCCTTTTTGCTACTCTGGATGAGTGTACACGAAGCACAGGAAAATATCAAGATGACAGGAGGAGTGGGAAAGGTCTGAGGGGACAGACATCAGCCCTGGCATGTTTTAGTGCTCTGCTGGATTTCTCATGCTGCATGAAGGGAGCTGCTGGTTTCTCCGGCAGAGAGGGCAGGGACTGTGGCGGGTGCTCTGTGCCGCTGAGAGCCCCAGATCTGGAAAAAATCGAGGTAAAACTCGTTGCATCTCAGCCCTTGAACACGTTGAAGTGCTGCCCTCGCTAGGGCTGAACGCGAACCCAGCAGCTGCTTCCTGCTTGGGGCCCGGGGCAGAAGGAATTCAGCCTGCTCGGGGAAGAAATCTGGGTGATATCCTCCCAGCCAGCACCTCGAAAACGCACCCGCTGCTTTCTTTAGCGGGCCCAGCACCCTGGTCCCCCAATTGCTGTCAGGTCCCTGCAGATGACGAGCTGGGGAGGGCTTGCCAGCACCCTGTGAGTGTGCTCCTCTTTCCAGGCCTGGGGATCCTCCTTTTGGGGTGATCCTGGCAGCGTGGAGCTGGGAGAAGTGGGGATGGGATCCCTCAGGTTTTCCCCAGGATGAAGACTGGGAAGGAGCAGCAGCTCCAGAGAGCTGATTTACTGACTCCCAAGGGCTGGGAGGACAGTGGCTCTGAGAAATTGGTGCTGGCCCTGCTGCGAACACCACGGAGAATGGCCTTCACCCCAGGCTGGGGCTTGCATATCGCCACTCCTTCTTCTCCTTGCTCAGAGTAAAAACCTGTCGTCTTGAACCCAAAAGCCACCCCAGGAGCCGCCTCTCCGAGTGAAACGCCTGGGCTTTGCTCTCCTTCCTGCACCGAGGGCGTTGGGGGATGCTGTTCCCCATCACCCGGGCACGGCCGGTCCCAGGGACGTGCTGCCAGCCGAGCGATGACACCGCACGCTCCCTCGAAGGGCACGTCCCCGCCGGTCGGCTCTGATGGAGGAGAGACCAAAGTGCTGGGCTTCCCCACCGCCACAAGGAAGTCCCTCGACAAACACCAGCCTGCCAGACAAAGCCAGAAGGCCAAATTCAGCAGAAATGGGTTGCTTGGGGAGAGGAGGAGGAACTATGACAAAATTCTGCCCTTTCTGGAGGCGGGTGCTGCCCCTGGATGCACCAGCTGTCTGGAAACCCCAAAGGACCAGGGGACACTGCTGTTCCTGTCCTCCTGCTGCTCAGTACTGGGACAATGGGGAGAGCCTGGGTTGGAGAAGGTTTTTGGGGACTATCTCCTGGTCCAGCCATGCCTCCGAGGTGCTGGGTGCAGGCATGGGAGGCAGCCACCCAGTGTGGCCACGGCCGGGCAGGGGGATGCTTCTCACCCAGTCCCAGCTCCTTCCCTCACTGCAGGGGGGTCCGATGCTGAGCATAACTAGCCACGGTGACCGTCGTTCTCTGCGGAGGGCGATCCAGCCCCCAGCGCCGTTGGGCTGGGCTCGGGGTAGGTGTGCAGCTGGGAGTGTGACCACAGACTCATCACCATCCTTCATCTCCCCTGGGAGACAAACCAGTGTGGGCAGCCAGATGTGCCGAGTCCCCCTTCAGCTCTTCTTTTAGTTCATTTGCATAAATTGCAGCTATTTGGGTGTGTGTGTGGGGGGGAAACAATTTTGAGAAAGTCTCGTCACCATGTATGACGAAGCTCTCCTGTTCGTCATGCTTCCGACGTGACCCTCTTCTCACAGGTCACATTCCTGGCGGAGAGGGGGAAAAAAAAAAAACAGAACAGAAACAACCCAAAGCGGAAGAAAAAGCAGCAAGCCACAAACCCAGAAGATAAATGAGGAGCTGGAAAAACTTGAAGCATCCACAAGGAATTTCAGGGGATTTTTTTCCAAAACTCTTGCTGACCCCATACGGCTTCTCCTTGCGAGGGCTGGCGAGCGGGTGCCTGCTCCACCTCTGTGCCATGTTTTTGCCAAGCCTGGCTTTTCCCAAAGAGCCGTTTCGGCCCGGAGAAGCCGTGTCCATCTGCTCTTCGTCAGCGGCATGGCTCAGGGCAACCCTACTGCGATTTTCTCTCCTTCCTCCAGCTCAGTGCTCGCTTTGGAAGTGTTTGTGGCGGTGTTTGAATAACCTAATTTAGAGCCCGTTAGATGGGGAGGGTTTTGGCAGGCGGTGCTGTGCCGGGGAGCCGGATGGAGGGATGCGGCTGGCCGGGGAACGGCGGTTTTAGCAGCTCTTGTTGGATATTCGCATGTTGAGCAAACAAAGCTGGGAGGGTCCTGCGGAGAAAAGCCAACCTCCTCCCTGCCTGGGAGCGCTGGATCACCGCTGGCGGGTGCTTCCTCACCCATCCCAGCCCCATTCCCATTCCTGGGGGACCCCGGTCCCCCAGGGGAGGGGAGCAGAGCATCGCCTCCCCCTCCCCGGTGTCCTTTCCTGACTGTTCCCACGTCTTCCCCAGCTCCGGTTTTCCCCAGACTAAACACCCACCAGGTTTTTCAGCCTTCCACTCTTTCCAGGCAGTGGGATTTCGGGATTCACAGCTCTCCGGTGTGGGCAGGTGGGTGCTGCCACAGCCCCAAGTGCTGTAATAACAGGTTGGGGAGGTACCCAGGGTGCTGCTCCCGCGGGGGTTGGGGCGTGGGGATGGGGAGGACCCAAGCTGGTGATACCCCAGTGCTTTCCCTCCTAGGATTTATTCTTTGCTGGGAAGATGCACTGAGCATCACAAACATGCCCAAACACCCTGATTCAAGTTGGCAGAGAAAGGCAAAAGCAGCAGCTGGTGCAGCTCCCTGCGTACCCCCATCCTGACCATGACAGTGTCCTCTGAGAGTGGGGGGTTTTGGGGGGCTGCTTGGGTGCACGGTCCCTCCGAGTTGGGAACACAGACCCGCTTTGAGTCATCGGGTGACCCAGGCGGGAGAAACCCCGGTGATGGTTTCCAGCTGTGTTATTGCAGTGCTGCTCGGCTAGAGGAGAAAATAGCTCTGGCTGGCCGGGAAATCTGCCGAAAGCCGCGGCCGACTCAGGCCGTGGGGGGCAGCGGGTCCAGGTGTTGTGTTTTGGGGAGCTGCCAGCATCGCCGGATCCCAGCAGGTCTCTGACAGAGTGGGGAAAAGAAGGCGGAAAAATCAAGCAGCCCCTGGGGTGGGAAGGCGTTGGGCAAGGAGGGGCTGGTGGAGCAACGTTTCCCCAATTGCACAAGCCCCGAAAGCCTGGGGCAGGGCTTGGCCCAGCCGCCAGATGACCGGAACAAGCAAGGAAAGTGGTTTGGGCTTGGTGGTGTTTCCAGCACAACCAGGGGCGAGTCACAGGCGGCTGCTCCACACACTTCCCCTGGCTGGGGTGGGAGGCAGCAGGGAGAGCTGGAAGGGGGAGTATGGGAGGGGGGTCCTGGAGCTGGGTAAGGGGGTGTCCCCTGGGCCCCGGGAGTGAGAGTGGGTGGGAATCGGCACTGCTGGGGTGGGGGGAGAGGGGCTGGGGGCTGGGGAGGGAGGGGAGGGATGCGGGGGGGAAAGGATGGAGGAAGGAATGAAGGAAGGAAGGAATGAAGGAAGGAAGGGAGGAAGGAAGGAAGGAAGGAAGGAAGGAAGGAAGGAAGGAAGGAAGGAAGGAAGGAAGGAAGGAAGGAAGGGAGGAAGGAAGGAAGGAAGGAAGGAAGGGAGGAAGGAAGGAAGGAAGGAAGGAAGGAAGGAAGGAAGGAAGGAAGGAAGGAAGGAAGGAAGGAAGGAAGGAAGGAAGGAAGGAAGGAAGGAAGGAAGGAAGGAAGGAAGGAAGGAAGGAAGGAAGGAAGGAAGGAAGGGAGGAAGGAAGGAAGGAAGGAAGGGAGGAAGGGAGGAGGGAAGGGAGGAAGGGAGGAAGGAAGGGAGGAGGGAAGGGAGGAAGGGAGGAAGGGAGGAAGGAAGGAAGGAAGGGAAGAAGGAAGGGAGGAAGGGAGGAAGGGAGGAAGGAAGGAAGGAAGGAAGGAAGGAAGGAAGGAAGGAAGGAAGGAAGGAAGGAAGGAAGGAAGGAAGGAAGGAAGGAAGGAAGGAAGGAAGGAAGGAAGGAAGGAAGGAAGGAAGGAAGGAAGGAAGGAAGGAAGGAAGGAAGGGAGGAAGGGAGGGAGGAAGGGAGGGAGGGAGGAAGGGAGGGAGGGAGGTGTTCTGCAGCATGTGTGTGTGTGAGGTTTCTGGTCCTGGTGTGTGGGGGGGGGTTGGGGTGGGTGTAGCCTGATGACTGTAAGTGTGTGTCTGCCTGTGCAGCCTGGGGGCGGGGGGGGGCGGGGGCGGTGACAGGGCCTGACGTTTGTGTGTGGGCAGGGGTGGTCCCGGCGGTGGCAGGGGGATGGCAGTTGTGGCATGGGTGTATGTGTGTGCACTGCCGTGGGTCCGTGCGTGTGTGCCCACGCGATGGCAGGGCCACTTCCCCCGGGAGGGGCTGGCCCATCAGAGCACCCCCGCTGCTGTGGGGAAGGGACCCACATCCTGGGTGAAAAGGAACCTACGTCGGGGTCAAAGCACCCAAGAAACCCAAGCAAAGTGAGACAGCCCTGAGCAGGGTTAGACCCACTGCAGAGCAGCCTGTACCTCCGTGGGGAAAAATCCTGGGAGGTTTTGAAGTTCACTTGAAGGGGAGATGGATCCTGAAGTGAAAAAAAAATGAAAACAGAAAGGAAAAAAAAAATAAAGGAGTTAAATTAAAGCAACCTGCCTTTCTTCTTTAGGCATGGGAGGCTGGTCAAGCCTATATGTGAGAGCTTTCATCCCTCTGAAATTCGGTGGGTCCGCAGAGCTCCCCTGCAGATGCACAGCCCATCCAGAGGAAGGGGCTGGGCGGAGAAGGCGGCTCCCAAATGTGCTGCCCATGTGTTTTGCTATTTCCCATTGAATTTTAGACTAGCCCAAGCACTCTGTTCCCATTTCACCAGCTCGCTCAGCCCTAAAATCCCTTTTAGCATGTAACGCCCCTGGGTCTGCAGTTTAAAGAATGAATCTTATTGCCTCCAGTCAGAGCTGGCCTGTCCGCCGCCACGGACCAGAGCGACCTCGGCGCTGCTGGGTGCTTTTTTTGGTCACCGGTTTGATGACCAAAAAACTGATGAGCAGATGGAAGGGACACGTGTCAGGGGAGAATAACCTCTTCACCCAGCTCGGAGAGGCTCCGTGGGACAAAGGCTGGCGGGACAGCCAGAGCCAGGAAAATGTGGCTAAAAGCATATTTGCCTGGAGAGGCTGTCAGGGGGAGACAAAGGCAGGAAGCCGATAAACGCAGGCAACGAGGCTAATTGCTGGGATTAGTCACCCCGGAGCACTCTGGTGCTGCAGGGGTCAGGGCTGGAGGCCCGAGGAGGTCAGGCGAGGAGAGATGGGCTGCAGAGAGGTTTTGGGGAGAGCCTTGGATTTGTGAGAGCTGTGGGAAGGGCTGTTTGGGTGAAGAGCAAGGGGGGGGCTCAGGGCCTGGACCCCATCTCTGATGGTGCTCCCAGGGCAAGGCACGGGGTCCCAGCTCCCCTGGGACTCCCTGCCCACCCCCAGCTGGGGAGAAGCTGGGCAGATCCCAGGAGCACCTCATCCATCCAGCAAATAAAGCCTAATTCTGCAGAGGACACTTGATTCAGGATATAAACACACAGGAAAGTGTCTCAAAGCTGCATCAGCTCAGCCCGGTGCGTGTCGGAGGCCAGAACACTGGGATGGGGATGGGGATGGGAATGGGGATGGGGCAGGACTGGACCTGCCGCAGGGGGTGATGGGGAGAGGCAATCTGTGCCTGATGTGTTCTGGGATGTAGGAAAAAACACAAGACCCCCTTGGAAACACAGAGCATGAGCTGATTTTATCTTTGCTGTGATTTTCTCTTATCCCTCCCTGCTGCCCCGGCGGATGCTTCCAGCCCCAGCACAAACCCATCCAAGCTGCTCTCTCTGGCAGATGAAATCCCCTCTGCCAGGGAGTTTGCTGGAGCCCAGACCAAATAAGGAACTTGTGGCTAATCTTGGGGGAACCATGCGCAGGAATCAGTCAGTGTCAGGCAAGCTCCCTGCGAGCTCTGTGCCGAGCTCCCGGCATGCCAGCAGCACGGGGGGCTCGCAGGGCTCAGCACGCTCATCCAGCAGCCGCGGTACCAAAACCAGCTTTGCAGCAATATTTAGAGAGAGGAAGGAAGGAAGGAAGGAAGGAGAACTCCAGAGATTTAAAAAAACGCAACTTTTTCTTTACCTTCATGTCTTAAAATACATTCTACAATGGAGAATGTATTCTATTCTGGAGCCATCCTTTGGGCGGGTGTTCCAGATGCCTCGGGAAGCTTTTCCAAGTGGGAGCGGTGCTTCCATCCCATGAGTCTCTGGCTCCATGGGGTGCTGGGAGATCTGAGCTCCACTACCTTTCCAGCTGGGAGAACCCAGCACTCACCAGCTCATCTTTTAGAGTAGTGCCTTATTTCTCCTCTCCATGCACTCTGAGCTGCTTTCCCACACTTCTGCTCCAGCTGAGTCTCCCAGTGCCAAGAAACCCTCCTCTTTCTGTAAAAAACTTGTTTTTCCATACTAAGGACCCACCTGTGATCTAGCACCCCGTCTTCCCAGCTCTCCGTAAGGACAACCTCTCTCCCAGAACATGTTTGGTGCCCTGAGAGGAAAGATCTGTGCTGGGTCACAGCTGGAGCGTGTGGGATGGACCCTGCGTGTGGAAATCATCTGCAGCATGGGTGGGCACCCTCCAGGCTGCCGTGGCCAGGCCACAAGCCCTGGGTGCAGGCGGGTGGCTTGGGATCGCGGGGTGTCCGGTGGGTGCTCTTACTGCTCGGGGCTGGTGGCCCCGGGGTGAGTCATGAGGAGAAGAAGTGAGACCAAAGTTAACGAGAATCGCTCCCAAAAATAGAAATGGTGCTGCGCTGGTGGGAATCTGCCCCGCTGCCATGGCTTCCCCGCTGTCAGCACCCGGCAGGATGCTCCCAGGAAAGGAAACAGCCACGGGGAAGGCAGCGAGCCCAGCCAGGAGCCACTGGCCCGTGGATGGAGCCACCCAGAGAGATGCCTCGGCATGGCCTGAGGGGAAGCAGAGCCACTCCATGGCAGGGGCACGGCCACCCAGAGATTCCTCCTTTGCTCCCGACACAACACAGAGGTTTTTCCCGCTGCCGGCAAGCTGGGCTCACCCCAGCTGTGTACCCGTTGTGGAGTCTCAGATGGCTCGTAAGGGTTGAGCTCAAACCCAAGGCTGTGCCCACCTCCTCAGGTGAGGGGGCAGCTAACGGGGTCTCTCTTTCTTCTCTCTGGTTTTATAGACCCTCAGAGATCCTGCTGTCAGATTGGGCTGAAATTATCCCACAGATTCCAATTAGTAAGGATGAGGCGGGAAACCCCACAGACATCTCTTTTTCTGAGGACACGAGGCCAAAAAACTTGTGTGTGCTGATTTGGATGTGCACAACCCTTTCCCTGCGAGAGCCCTTTCCTACCAGAACCAGGGGGATGTTTAAGACACTAGTTTGTTGCCCTTTTTGCCAAATAGCTCAACCTCGAGCAGGACTGGTTTCTGATAACCCAGAGGAGAAACGCTCTGAGGGAATTATTACAGTGACCCACTAACCTGGCTGGCAACAGGACACTTTGCCGGAGACAGCCGAAGCCCCGCTCTTCCCGCACCCCCACATCCCCCGCCTGACACCCCAAAGCGCCGAGTGGCCCTGGTGCATCCTACGAGCGCCTGCTCTCTGCTGCAGTCCCCAGCCTCGGAATCAAATTTCCTTTCCCGGCTGCCCCAGGAGAGATGCACATTTCCTGCTGCTTCCCTTATCTCGGCTCAGCAATCCCAGGGCTGCCAGCCCTTGGGGAAGAGGCTGCCGGGATTTCCTGCCTGAAACAGCCTCCGCGCCAGGGATTTGCCTGCCCGTCCTCCTCCTCCTCGCTGGGAGCCCAGGGCGAAGGCCTTCAGCAGGGCAGGGGGTTGCCGGCCCACCCTGGCAGCCACATCTGGCAGGAGCACAACGAGGGGGGAGTTGCCAGGCACCGAGTGGTTTGTCCTGGTTTGCTCGGTTTAGCGAGTGGCCGTGGCGGTGGGGGCTTCTGGGTCCAGCTGGATCCCTCCCCAGCCCTGTCCCACAGAGCATCCTCCACCTCCTCCAACTTCAGCACATCTGTTTCTGCACAAAATGACGCCAAGTAAATGCCTATTGATTTTTTTTTTTATGCCCAAACTGTGAGAAGGGCTAATTCCCGCCCCCCCCCCCCCCCCCCAGCTAACGGCTCTGCCGAGGCACATGGAAGCGATTACAGGGATCAGTCCCCGCAAGCACCTCCTTTCCCAGCACATGCTGTGGACGAGCATAGCCTGTCCCCATTCCCATCCATATTCCTGTTCCCATCCCCATCCTCATCCTCACCTTCATTCTCATCCTCATCCCCATCCCCATCCTCACACCCAGTGATGCTCCAAAGCCGCAGGGATCTCCGTGCCAGCGTGACTCCGCTCCCAAGGCCAAGGTGTGACTCCAGCTCTTCCCAGCTGCTACTTTTTCAACTGACTGGTGCCAGTTCTGCTGAGGTGGTGCTAAAAAAGCATTTTTTAGCATCTTAAGGACTGTGCAAAAAGCTTGGCAGCTGCCCCTTCCAGGTGGCAGAGGGTCCTCAGGTCCCACAGGGCCACTTTTGCCCAGGCACGGGGCAGTGCTGGCTGCACCCAGCGTGGGGAATTTGTGGTTAGCAGCTCCTCCCTTGAAAACCCAAGTTAATTTGCCCCTTAAAAAATATATTCAAAGATAAATGCCTTAATGAAACTCCTCTGGACAGCAGCCACTGCAGCTTGCAAATCATCCCCCCCGAATCTTTCCCTTGCAGTAGCAAGACATTTTATAACTGTAACATTTCCACCCCACCAGGGATGGTTAGGTTTGTATTTTCAATAGCCCCCAAACATCCCACAGGGCAGCAAGGCTGTGTCCCCCCCACTTTCCTGCCCCTTCTGCCCATCGCCACCTCCTAAGTGCCACCAAATGTTCCCTGTGGGAGGGACATCCCTGCCAGGGTCTCACCGGGCTGTACCCGATTTCCCCAGAGGCCTGGAGGTATTTAAGCTTCAAAGAAAAGCCACTTTTCTTTGGCACAGGGAACTCCTCGAAGGCTGCGGACCACGTCCAGCTGGCCTGAACCCCACTCGAAGCTCTAATGGTTTTCCGTGGCCAGGCGAGGAGTCTCCCTGCGAGGGCCGGAGCCGGCCAGCTGACTGCAGACCAGGGGGCCACAGCCTGTCCGGATCGGCCCCCGCCATCGCCACGCTGGCCAGAACAGCCAGGTTGCCAAATCAGCTCATCCCCAGGCCCGGCACGGGTGGGAGCTGCTTTCCAGGATGGCTGGGATGCGGGATGGAGGGGACGGGGACCACAGTGACAAATCCCTGTCACCACAACAGGGACGGGGCGGAGGGCGTGCAGCCACTTTCCCTGCAGGATTCCTGCCGGGAATGCCACGAATGTGTCGCTGATTTATTTCTCTCGCCAGCTTACAGGGTTTGACACTTCTCTCCTTGTTATCTGGCATTCCTCGGGCATGTATACGTTTCGGGACAGATGCGATACTAACCCTGGCCTGGAGCCAGGGAAGCGGGAAGCACTCCAGGAAGATGGAGCAGAGCTTTTGGCTGCTCCCAGTTTGGATTTCCAGGAGCACTCAGTGAGGCCAGCCACATGGATTTAGGGGTGTCCTTTCACCCCACCACCCCAAATCAAAGCCAAAGAACCCCGCCGGCTGCCCCGTCCTCGAAGCCTTGACCCTTCCAGGCCTCTCTGGGCGGAGATGACGGCAGATGGGTCTGAGAAAGGATAAACAGCGGTGACCCCGCGCCGGGGCTGCCGTGCGTGCGTGGGGAGCCCACGGGGCGGCCAGCTCCGCTCGCTGACAACTTGCCAGTTGAGCCGCACGACATTATTTTGGCCGGGTCGCCGTTCCAGTTTTCCAAACACCACCCCCCCCGCGTCTTCCAACCCCATCCTGGTTCCCTGTGGATAAGGAGTCACGTTTCTGAGCGCCTCAAGGGAGCAGGATCCGAGGGGGGCGAGTGGGGAGCGGTCCGAGCCTCTCGCCCACGCCCCGGTTGGCTTCGGGCCCGGCTCCGGGGGCGTTACAGCGCGGAGGGGGGGGGGATGTAGGGTCCGGGGGGCAGCGGGGCAAAAAGGGGGGACCCCCCTCTCCCCCCGCAGCGCCGAAGCCCCCGGGATGCCCCCGCGGTACCCAGCCCGGGGTGGGGCGGGGGAAGGGCAGTTGGGGGGGGGGTTGCAGCCCGGGGCGGATTTTGGGGTAAGACCCGATTGGTCAGGGCTGGGGCCGGGGGATCCAATAGCAGCGCGACCGCCGTTTAGATCCGCCCCTCCCGCGGCGCGCCCCGTCCCGCCCCACCGGCTCCGGTTCCCTCCGGCGGGTCGGGGCCGTCCCGTCGGGTCCGCTCCGCTCCTCCGCTGCGCCGGTTCGCCCCGTCGGGGCGGGAGGTTGGGGCAGGAGGAGGAGGAGGAGGAGGAGGAGGGGGGGAGGGATGTGCCGTGGGCCGGCCGGCGGCGGCGGGGGGATGCTGGTGGCGGTGCTGACGGTGCTGGCGGCGGTGGGGGCTGCCCTGCCCCGCCCGGGGCTGCTGCCGCACGGCCCGGCCCGCGGCGATGCCCGGCTGCGGCCCGGCGACGACGAGAGCTCGCCCGGGGTGCTGCTCCGCCGCGCCCTGCGCCTCTACGGCCGCGCTGCCCGCCGCCTCTACGTGAGTCCCGGCTGGCCCCGGCCTCCCCCCGGCCCCCCGCCGCTCTTCCTTCCTCCTCTCCATCATCTCCCTCTGTCCCTCCAGCTGCCCGGCCTCCCCATCCCTCCATCTTCCCCGCTCTCCATCCCTCTGTCCCCCCATCCCTCCCTCCATCTTCCCCCCCCTCCCCACCTTTCCATCCCGCTAACCCCTTTTCTCCTCAGCCTTTACCCTTGACACCCCTCGCTCCTTCTCCCCACCCCTGACCCTCCACGTGTGTCTTTGCCGCCTCCAGCCCTGCACCACTGCACGTGTCTTTCCTCCATCCATCCCTTTCCTCTACCCATTTTCCCCCTCCCGCCCGGTGTCTCCTGCCGTGGAGAAACAAGAGGGCTTTCTCCCTTGCAGCTGCTTCCCCGCCAGCAGCGGCTGCAGCTGGGGCGGCCCCTGAGCTGCAGCTCTCTGGGGGACGGAGAAGCCCGAGGTCTTTGTTTTCTCCTTGGCCGGATGGGGCCATGCGGCCTCAGGACTCCCAGCCCTGTGCCCCACTCCACCGGGGAGAGGGGGGACACGGTGGGGGACCGCTGGTGGAGGCACCTCTGCACCTCCTGAGCACCCTGTGCCACTCTCCCCGCAGGTGGGGACCAACGGGGTCATCTCCACCCAGGATTTCCCCAGGGAGACCCAGTACGTGGATGACGATTTCCCCACAGACTTCCCCGTCATCGCTCCCTTCCTGGCCGACCTCGACACCTCCGGTGACAGAGGGAACATCTATTATCGGCAAGACAACTCTCCGGACGTGCTGGACCAGGCTGCGGGTTACATCCAGGCTGGGTTCCCCCGCACCGCCGGCTCCTTCGTGCCCACCGATGCGTTCATCGCCACCTGGGAGAATGTGGGCGCCTACCAGGAGCTCTCGCAGGGCGCCGAGCCCTCTGAGAAGGTGAGGCCAATGGGCCGAGGTTGGATGCCCACCCTACGCGTCACGGGAGGATGAGCTTTCCTCACGTAGCACCCAAAACGCTCAGTCTCTTCTTTCTGGGCAGTTAGATGGTGGGTCCAACCTTGGATGAGCGTTGGGGGAGATGTGGAGCTTTGTCGGTGGGTCTGTTGGCTTTGCTGATGGGCGGAAGAAGTTTAAAAGTTGCCTTCAACTCCATACTTGGAGGTGCTCAAGCTTTTCCCAGCTTTCCAAGCCAAGCTTTACAGTGCCGGTGGCTGTGGATTTGCAAGGCAGAGTTGGGCCAAGGGGAGAGCTGGGGGAAGCCCAGGTCACCCATCGGTCTCCAGACCTTGGGGCTGGTCCTTCTGCCCGCGCGCTGATGAACGCTGCCGGCGAGGAACCAGCTTCAGAATTTCCACCGTGGGTTGATTTTGAGTCTGGAAAACAAGCTCGTAGGTGGTCCGCCGGGTCGGGGAGGTGACCTGAGCTCTCCACCCTTGGGCTGATAAGGCTTCTGAGTGGGTGGACCTACAGTGCTGCCTTTCCCCGAAACTGCTGGATCTGCTGCTGGGGCAGGAGCCGTCACGTTAAGCTGATGACGTGCCGAGGAGGTGACGGTGACGCTCGGCGGCAGGACGGGCTTCTTGAGACGAGCTGGATATGAACAGCCGCAGGAGGAAAACGCTTGTGACGAAGACCCAGAGCTGTGCAATGGGTGACGGGCTCTCGCCGCAGTGTGCTGGGCTGAACCCAAAGCCCATCAGTAGCCACCAGGTCCCCACGGGCCACCAGGAGCCATCCCTGCCGGCCGTCCCCCCGCTCCGGGGCCCTTCGGTAGCGGGTTGCTGAGAGCGGTGG
Organism: Strix uralensis; assembly: GCF_047716275.1. NCBI lineage: Eukaryota > Metazoa > Chordata > Aves > Strigiformes > Strigidae > Strix > Strix uralensis. Next base: position 129,838,603 of record NC_133975.1, read on the forward strand.
CCAAGCAGGGGAAGAAAACGAGGTTTGGAAGGAAACAACGCACATTTTTTCCTCTAATTTAAAACTTGGGAAAGCAGCTGAAGAGATGCCATCAGGGGCCTCGCAGCGACCTCGCAGCCGTCAAAAATGCAGCCTCCTCTTCTCTTCCCAATTGTTTTTTTTCCTCTCTGAGAAGTTAGATCGGGTTTTAAAATGAAACCGGTCTTGCTTGGAAACAGGCAGCTCCAGGGAAAGCTTCATTCAAGACGCACCGAAATGCAGCTTGTGCCTGTGCTTTGCCGAACTCCCCCTTAGCCCAAACTGCTAAAAAACTCCCCAAACACCACTTTTTTTTTTCTGACAAAATATGGCGTTTATTGAAACGCCGCCCTCCCGCTGCTCAGAACCAGGATTGACCTCTAAGCCTTTACCCCCTGCTTTGGAAAGTCGTTGCTCGTCCTTTTTGAGCCTCGAAAGCAGAAAGCTGGGTTAAGGCTGGGGGGGGTTAGAGGCTCCCCGGTCCCTGCCTTGGGGGTCCTGCCTGGCCGGGAGGTCTGTCAGTGCTGCCAGCAGCGCCCTGTCCCCTCCAGCTCCTTGGGGACTCTCTTAGTCCCTGCAGTGCCGCTTGCCAGGGCCGCGCAGCGGAGTGAGAGCTGACCTCGCTTCTGCGGGAGGAAAAATTGCCCTTTGAGCTGGAATTTGCCCTTTGCAGCTCTTTGCCAGGAGCAGCCGGGGGCTGCCCCCCCTCCCCTCCCCACCCTGCTCTCTGCCCTGCGTCCCGCCGTGCCAGCACGTCGGTGTCACCCACCGCGTCCCCCCTCACCGCCCACCACGAGGCAAAATGAATCCTGCAGCTGCCGCCGATTTGGCCTGCGTGGGGGAGGAATCCAGCCCCTGGGGTGGTGGTGGGGTTTTTTTTTTCCCCCTCCTTCCCCAACTTTTTGGCCGCGTTTGCACGGGGTCTCTGAATGCCCGAGTGTGCGACGCACACAACAAGGCTCTTTATATCCCGCGGGGCTGCCGGGAAACACTGCGATGCCCCCAGGGGCCCTGAGCCCCAAAACTGGGGCTGACGCTGCTGGGACAGGCTGAGGGGGGCTGCACGGGGGGAGCCCCCACCCCTCCTGCCCACTGCTCCCGGGGTGAAGCCGGGAGCTTAATCATTTTTCCTTCACTTGGGCGCTGTTCCCCGCTTGCGGCTGCCAGCAGCTCGTGGGGAAGGGCTGCTGCTCCGCACTTATATTTATTTTTTCGGACCTATGCCTGGCTCAGACGCTGCGAGCATTGGTCTCTCTGCATTTGGGGTGACTATGAGGGGGGTGGTGTGTGTGTGGGGGGGTTCTCTGGTGGCTCGTAAGGGTTGTGCTCGCTCCATCCATCAGTTATTGCTGTGGTCCCGCTCCCTGGCGCAGCCTCGCTCAGGGCTGGCACGTCCCCAAGGCTCGCAGGGCCGGCACGGCAGGCAGCCAGCGTGCCTATAGCGGGACGTATGGGTGCGGGGAAGGCTGGAGCACAGGCATGTTTTTTCCTGAGGAAACCAAACTAAAATTGTTCTCAGGGAGAAACGGAGGGGGAGTGTGGGGGTTTCCTCCGAGGCTGATGGGACAGAGGGGGGCTGCTGGTGTCAGGGACAGGGCAGGAGGAAGGGGACAGGAGTGAGGGGTTCCTGGGTGGCAGGGTGCCAGCTGTGGTGTGCTCCTGGGCATGGTATGGGGCTGTCCCCTCCCTGTGTGACAGCTCCAAGAGACAGCCCTGCACTGGTGCAGCTGAGAGGGGGTGGCCTGGCTGTGTCCTGGGGTCCCGTTTGGGGGATGCTGAGCATCTTCCCAGCACGATGGACTGGGCTTTGGCCATGCACGAGCAGCCCCTGCTCCTGCTCTTCTGTCTGCAGGCCAACAGAGGGCCCTTTCAGGGTGCTTCCGGGCACTGCTGTGTGTGAGGAGGTGGCTGTCACATCCCTCGTCCCCTTCCCTGTCTCAGTCCTCTGCTGGGGTCCTGCTCCTCCATGATGTCCATCTGTCCTGCTCTCCCTTTGCCAGCTCAACACCTTCCAGGCGGTCCTAGCCTACGATGACAAGGACACCTACGCCATCTTCCTCTACCCTGACGGTGGCCTCCAGTTCCTGGGGACACGGCCCAAGGAATCCTACAATGTCCAGCTGGAGCTGCCGGCCAGGGTGGGCTTCAGCCGGGGGGACGGCGACGACCCGAAGAGGGACGGGCTCTTCCACAGCCTGGCCAGCAGCGAGGAGGCTCTGAGGCACCTGGAGCGGTGCGTGGTGCTGAGGGGCTGTGCAGGGTGGTCTGGGGGAGCAAGGTCACCTTTTCCCAACCCCTGGAGCCTTTTGAAGGCTGGAAGAAGGAGGGGAGTGAGGTGGGGGCGATGGGCTGTGTTGGGGAGCTCGGCCCCACGTGCACAGGCACTTTTTGGGAGCTGTTTTGGGGGTCTGGGGGCGGTTGGTGTGGAGCAGGGTGGGTCTCTTTGGGGTGGGCACGATGGACATGCATGTTGTGCTGCTGTTCTGCAGGGAGAGCAACGTGGGGGTACCCGGTGTGTGGGTCTTCCACGTGGGCAGCGTGGCCCCCCTGGAGCACGTGGAGCCGGGGGGCGACGGGGGAACCGTGCAGAGCCCCGTGCATCATGGCCTCGGCGACTACGGCCGTGCGCTCTACAGCCGCAACAACCGCGCATCCACGGAGCTGCCGGCTCAGCGTGGCGCAGAGGCCACGTCACCGCATCCCGACCACGGACCCCGCGCCCCAGCGCTGCTGGGCATCGTCCCCAAGGGGCTGCCCGTGTCCCCGGGGCAGGAGCGGAGCCGCCGGCTGCACCCCGATGAGGATGGCGGTGCCCGGCAGAGGTACTCTGCCAACCCCTCTTCTTACAGCTCCGGGCATCACGGTGTCGGCGTGGAGGAAGACGTGCATTTTAACCCCGACGGTGAGTGGCCGCAGCCCTTGCGATGACCGAACGGGAACGTCTCGTGGCAGGTGGGGATGAGTCTCATGAGCCAAGGAACAAGTGACAGCACAAGAGGGAATGGCCTCAAGCTGCGCCAGGGCAGGGTCAGACTGGCTCTTAGGAAGGATTTCTTTGCAGAAGGGGTTGTTGGGCGTTGGAATGGGCTGCCCAGGGCAGGGGGGGAGTCCCCATCCCTGGAGGGGTTGAAGAGTCGGGTTGACCCAGCACTGAGGGATCTGGTGGAGTTGGGAACGGTCAGTGTGAGGTTCATGGTTGGACTGGAGGATCTTCAAGGTCTTTTCCAACCGAGATGATTCTGTGGGTGGCCCCCTAAAAAAGGCCTCTTTGCTGCAAGCTCGTCTCTTCCCGAGCAGCCGGGGCTGGAGCTAGCGTGGGCTGGCATCGCTCCTGCAAAGCTGCTGCCCTCCCAGCTCCTCTCCTCCTGGCCAAATCCTGCTGCCAAGGGGCTGCCGGAGCCATATGGCCATGCCCGAAGGCTTTGCTCCGTGTTGTGAGGAGGGAACCTCAGGGACAGGAAGCTCAGGCGACAGGTTGCGGAGCCGCTGTGGCATGTGCTTGGGGGAGCAAAGCCCCGTCCCGGGCCGGCTGTCTCCCAAAAATATGCAGGAACTCGATCTCTCACCCTCTGTCAGATCTGCCTGAAATCAGGCAACAGGTTCAAAGCCCTCCCCTATGCATCCCAGGCAGCTTTTTTAGGAACCGGCCTGTCTCCCAACGGTGGTTTTGGGGCCAGGGAGGCAAGGTGCCCACCCCCCATGAGGGGTGGCTTTGTCACCGTGTCCCCAACCCTCTCCCCTTGGCCCCAGTGTTCACCTACAGCGCGGCCAGCAAGGAGACGTGTGCCCAGCACCACGGGCGCTGCTCCCCGCACGCCTTCTGCACCGACTACGCCACCGGCGTCTGCTGCCACTGCCGGGCCACCTACTATGGCAATGGGCGGCAGTGCCTGCCCGAAGGTACGCGGGGCGGCCGGCGGGGATGGGCACCCTGTGCCCGGGTGGCCACTGCCAGGGGTGCCCATCTCCCCACCCAGGGGCCGTGCATCGCCTTAACGGGAAGGTGAGCGGGAGCTTGACAGTGGGACGGGCGTCCGTCCACTTCCAGGACGTTGACCTACACGCCTACATCGTGGGCAGCGACGGCCGAACCTACACGGCCATCAGCGGGGTGCCCCAACCCGCTGCCCGGGCCCTCCTGCCCCTCCTGCCCATCGGTGGGCTCTTCGCCTGGCTCTTCGCCCTGGAGGAGCCTGGTGCCGAGAACGGCTTCAGCATCACTGGTGAGCGGGGACCTGGGATGTGTCACCAAGCCCCATTGCTCCGTGGGATGTGGCTCCTGGTGGGGTGGCCCCGGGAGGCGATGAGGGGTGCGGATTTGGGGCAGCCCCACGGCTCCTCCGATCGTCTCCCCGGGTTTGGCATCACCTCCCTGCTGTGAGCCCTCGCGGGTGTGCCAGAGGAGCAGGGAAGGATGCTTTGGGGGTCGTATTCCCTAAAAATCCTGCAAGCAAACGCCGCCTGCTCCCTCTTCCTGCCCAGGCGCTGAATTCACCCAGAGTCTGGAGGTGACCTTCTACCCTGGGGAGGAGACGGTCCACGTCACTCAGACAGCCGAGGGCCTGGGGCCAGACAATTATTTAAACCTTAAGACACACATCCAGGGCCAGGTGCCATTTCTCCCGGAGAATGTCACCGTCCACATCGCTCCCTACAAGGAGCTCTACCACTACTCCAACTCAGGTAGGAGCCCGTGCTCAGCCCCACGTTCGCTTTCTTACACGCCACCCCGGAGCAGCCCAAAACCACCCCATCCCCACCATGCTTCCCCCCATGATCTGAGAGACAGCGGTGCTGAAGCCTCTTCTCCCACACCCCGTGGGGGGTTTTTTCTGGCCGTCCAGCAGCTGTGACATCCTCTGCTCACCGGGAATACATCCTGGCCGCGGGCACCGCCAACCAGACCTTGTCCTACCGCCTGCGCCAGAATGTCACCTTCGCCGGCTGCCCGCACGCCCGCCTGCCCGCCCGGCAGCGGCTGAGCGTGGCACGGGCCTTCGCCCTCTACGACGGCCAGGAGCACGTCCTGCGCTATGCCCTCGCCGCCCGCGTCGGTTCGGCACAAGGTGAGCTCCAGCACCCACCCCAGGGTGCTCACCCCAGGGTGCCAGCCCCTGCTTTGCTTAAAAACAGCCCAAAGAGAGGTTTGTTTTTTGGTTTTGGTTTTTTTTTTTTTTCCCAAGCAGCTTGAGCTGAAGCCTCATCACCCTTAGGTAATGGCCTCAAGCTGCGCCAGGGCAGGGTCAGACTGGCTCTTAGGAAGTATTTCTTTGCAGAAGGGGTTGTTGGGCGTTGGAATGGGCTGCCCAGGGCAGGGGGGGAGTCCCCATCCCTGGAGGGGTTGAAGAGTCGGGTTGACCCAGCGCTGAGGGATCTGGTGGAGTTGAGAACGGTCAGTGTGAGGTTCATGGTTGGACTGGAGGATCTTCAAGGGCTTTGCCAACCGAGATGATTCTGTGATTCTGTGAAGCACTCCCAGCACTGGATGGCACAGCCATGGGTCCCAGCATGGGACAAGAGTTCTGCATCACAGCAGTAATGCCGACATCAGATATAAATGGGAATGGTGATTCCCCACTCCATGTGTCTCCCAGGCCTTTCCCCCACACCCTAACACCCCCCCTTGCCCGCAGACGATGCCGAGAATCCCCCGGTGAACCCGTGCCATGACAACACACATGTGTGTGAGGTGACGGCGCGCTGCCAGCCCGGCGTGGGGATGGAATACACCTGCGAGTGCGCAGCCGGGTACCGCAGGGACGGACGGGGCTGCCGAGGTGAGTGGGGGCTGCAGGCAGTTGAGGGGGGCAGGGCTGGGGTACCCCGTCCCCCGCAGGGCATCACAGTGGCCACAGCCATTTGGGGTGCTGGTCTTCTGGAGCTACACACCAAGGATTTGGGTGAATCAGGGGGGGGAAACTGAGGCAGGGTGCTGGGGGCAGCAGGGGAAGCGCTCCAGGAACATTGTGGGGACAGAGGATGGGCAGCTTGAGGCAGGACACCCCCCCTCAAGGCTGGGAGCGGCCAGACCCTGAAAATAGGGGTGTCCCACCACTACCGGGGTGCCCGGTGTCTCCCCCTTCCTCCAGATGTAGACGAGTGCGCCGAGGGCCTGAGCCAGTGTGGCCCCTTCACCGTCTGCCTCAATGTGCCGGGCAGTTACCGGTGCGAGTGCCGCAGCGGCTACCGGCCAGCGGAGGACGGGCAGGCGTGTGTGCGTAAGTGCCAGCCCCACGGTTTTGGGATCCCTCCCATGGGATTCACCCCGGCCACCCCTTCACCCCATTGTCCCTGCAGCGCTGGCACCAGCGAGTGACCCCTGCGAGGACGGGAGCCACCCCTGTGCGCCAGGCGACCGGGCACGCTGCCTGCCCCGTGCCGGGGGCCGCCCCGCCTGCGAGTGCCTCCCTGGGTACACCGGTGACGGCATCGACTGCTCTGGTATGGTGGGGGCACGGGAGGGACCACGTAGCTGCCGGGGTGCCTTGCCCTGGCTGATCCCCATCTTCCCCGTGCGCAGACGTGGATGAGTGCGCCGAAAACCCGTGTGACCCGGCTGCCGCCTGCTACAACACACCGGGCTCCTTCTCCTGCCGCTGCCAACCCGGCTACGAGGGCGATGGCTTCCAGTGCACGCACAGTAAGGCTGCCCGGCTCACTCTCATTCCGGCTCTGCCCGGGGGGGCTTCCCCCATCCTCACTCTGCTGTTGCTTTGGCTCTCCAGCAGCAGAAGGGAGCACGCAGCGGCTGACCCCCTGCCAGCACGAGCGGCTGTACCCACGGGCAGTGCCGCCGGGACCCTCGCCTGTCAACAACGGGCACGTGCCCCAGTGCGATGAGGAGGGTCGGTACCGGCCCTTGCAGTGCCACGGCAGCACCGGGCACTGCTGGTGCGTGGATGCCGCGGGGCAGGAGATCGCCGGCACACGGACGGTGCCAGGCAGCACCCCGCCTCGCTGCGGGAGCCCAGGTCAGTGCCCCGGGGTGGGGGAGCACTCGAGGGGGTGAGGGGAGGTGGGGTGGGGTCCTTTGGCATCTTGTTGGCACCCCGATGGGATCGGCGGGCACCCAGCTGTTGGGGCAGAGCGTCTCCCTGCACCGTGGGGGAGGAGATGCCCTGGCTGGCTTGTGCTCGGGGGCAGAGGGTGTTGAGAAGGTGCTGGAGCAGGCAGAGCCCTGCCTGTCCCTGCCCATCCTGCCCAGATGCAGCATTTTGGGCCCAGCCTCCAGCAGAGAGGGGACAGTGGGACTGCAGCGAGCAGAGGGAACCCTCTGCCCAACCACCCGGCTGGCAGCTTCACTGCTGTGGCCTGGATGCAGGGTGATGCCAAATGGGTGGTTGGGCACTTCACGGGGGCTCCTGGGTCTTTAGGGTGACCTGGCCCCACGGGGTTATAGTGGCAGTGGCTGTTGGGGCACCTCCTCTGTCATCTTGCGATGGAGGGGACAGCCACGGGGTGCTGAGGGGGCTGGAGGGAGGGCTGCCCCCAACCCAAGGCGGGTGGTCAGGCAGTGCCGGCAGAGTATCACTCAGCCCTGGGTGACACAGGGCCAAACCTGGGTGCCAGGCGGGTCCAGGGGAGCTGCATGGCACCCCCTGAGCCTGAGGTGGGGGCGTTTGCTGCCAGCAGAGCCCGTCCGACAGCTGACCCCCTGTGAACATGAACGGCTGTATCCGCGGGCGGTGCCACCGGGACCCTCACCTGTGGGCGACGGGCACGTGCCCCAGTGCGATGAGGAGGGTCGGTACCGGCCCTTGCAGTGCCACGGCAGCACCGGGCACTGCTGGTGCGTGGACGCCGCGGGGCAGGAGATCGCCGGCACACGGACGGTGCCGGGCAGCACCCCGCCTCGCTGCGGGAGCCCAGGTCAGTGCCCTGGGGGGTGCTGTCCCCTCTCTGTAGCACCCCGACTCTGTGGTGCCCCTCCGGCATACTGAGAGCGTGGAGGGGCACCCAGCAAGGAGAGGGGGACGCAGGGCTCCAGCAAAGCCCTGAGTTCCCCCAAGCTTGTGCGCGGGGTCCATCACGGGAGGGGGTGACTCACCTGTCCCCATGCCAGAGCCCACGGAGCGGCCCCGTACCATGTGCGAGCGCTGGCGGCAGAGCTTGATGGAGCACTACGGTGGCAGCCCCCGCCGCGACCAGTACGTGCCGCAGTGCGAGGCGGGGGGAGCCTTCACCCCACTGCAGTGCCATGGGGACAGCGGGTACTGCTGGTGCGTGGACGAGAGCGGCAGGGAGATCCAGGGGACACGCTCGGAGCCTGGCAGCACCCCACCGTGTAAGAGCTTGGCACCCCAAGAGTGACCCCCCCCCCTTAAATCTAGCACAGCATGGGCACTTGGCACTGCACCTTGCTGCCGCTCAGGTGCGGAGCCAAGGGGATGATGCTCCCCGAGCCATCTCTCTCCCTTGTCCCCCCTTTTATTTATGTGCCAGGTCTCCCCAGCGTCGCACCACCCAGCGTCCGGCCATCTCCCCGACCCGACGTGTCCCCACCGGCCACGGGGACCTTTCTGCTCTACGCTCAGGGACAGCAAATCGGCTACCTCCCGCTCAACGGCACACGGCTGCAGAAGGAGGCAGCCAAGACCCTGCTTTCCCTGCATGTACAGTATCTCCAGCACCGGGCGCGGGGTGCGGGACCACTGGCGGGAGTTGGGGATGGGCTGGTGCCGCAGCTCCGTGTTTCGCATCACCCTGGCCCGCTCTTGCCTGAGCTGTGAAGGACCTGAGGGGGTTGATTGCCAGCCAGCTGAACAGGAGCCAGCAGTGTGCCCAGGTGGCCAAGAAGGCCAATGGCATCCTGGCTTGTATCAGCAATAGCGTGGCCAGCAGGGACAGGGAAGGGATCTTACCCCTGGACTCGGCACTGGGGAGGCCGCACCTCGATTCCTGGGTTCAGTTTTGGGCCCCTCACTCCAAAAAGGCCATTGAATGACTCGAGTGTGTCCAGAGAAGGGCAACGGAGCTGGTTCAGGGTCTGGAGCACAGGTCTGATGGGGAGCGGCTGAGGGAACTGGGGGGGTTTAGTGTGGAGAAGAGGAGGCTGAGGGGAGACCTCATGGCCCTCTAACTCCCTGAAAGGAGGGTGCAGAGAAGGGGGATGAGTCTCTTGAGCCAAGGAACAAGCGCCAGGACAAGAGGGAATGGCCTCAAGCTGCGCCAGGGCAGGGTCAGACTGGCTCTTAGGAAGTATTTCTTTGCAGAAGGGGTTGTTGGGCGTTGGAATGGGCTGCCCAGGGCAGGGGGGGAGTCCCCATCCCTGGAGGGGTTGAAGAGTTGGGTTGACCCAGCACTGAGGGATCTGGTGGAGTTGAGAACGGTCAGTGTGAGGTTCATGGTTGGACTGGAGGATCTTCAAGGTCTTTTCCAACCTTGATGATTCTGTGATGGTTTGAGGGGTCACCTCTTGATGTTGTGTTGTGGGGATATTGGCTGTGCCAGCTGCCTTGGGGCGAAGATGGAGGAAGAGGGGGGGGTCACAACCTGGGGCTGCAAGGAGTGCAAGTGCTCGCAGAGCTCCCTGGCCATTGGTCACAGGCCATGGGCTGCACATCTACTGCAAACTTGCCTCTTCCCTTCCTCAGACTCCTCTTGGAGCGTGGCCATGTGCATCCCCACTCAGGCCAGACCAAGGGAGAGGAACGCTGAAAACTGAGCCACAACCCCCGCGGCACCCTGGGGAACTGAAACACCTCGCCAAGTATTCCCTTTCCCCCTCCTGCTGGTCATTCCTGGGGCTGGCTTCACTCTTGGAGCAGTCTCTCCTTGAGCCAAAGGGTTTTAAACCCATCTGGACGTGGGTGTGCGCCTGCGACAGCTGGCCTCAAATCCTCCGCGGCAGGGTTCAGCCGGGGGTGTGCAGCAGGACCCCATCGCTGTTGGGTTTTGCCAGGAAAAAGGGATTCAAGAGTCGTTCCACATTACTGCATCTCGCAAAGTGCCCTGAGCAGCTCCTGGTGCTGGCTGGAGGGATGTGGGTGCTCGATTTCACCCTGTGTCCCTCTCCCAACCTTGACAGGGCTCCATCGTGGTGGGGATCGACTACGACTGCCGGGAGAAGACGATCTATTGGACCGACGTGGCTGGCCGGACCATAAGCCGGGCGAGTCTGGAGCCAGGCGCTGAGCCGGAGACCGTTATCAACTCAGGTGTGCTCCCACCACCCGTGACATCCCCCCAAAGCCACACGAACGGGTCCACACCAGTTTGTGCCCATCGTGGCACCGGGGCTGTCCCACCTTGGGGCTCCTCATCCGCACTCGCGTCCCTTGGCTGTGGCTCGGGGCACCGTGACAGGTCCCCAGGCACTTGACCACAGCCATCCCTTGGCAGGGCTCATCAGCCCCGAGGGGCTAGCGGTGGACCACCTGCGCCGAGCCATGTTCTGGACCGACAGTGGCCTGGATAAGATCGAGAGAGCCCGGCTGGACGGCTCTGAGCGGCGGGTGCTCTTCGACACGGAGCTCGTGAACCCCCGGGCCATCGCAGTGGACCCCGTCCGAGGGTGAGCAGCGGCATTTCCAGGCAGGGCTCTGGCACAGCACCAGATTTGCAGTAGGAGTCATATTTTAGGGGAAAAAACCTGAGAGGGGCTGTTTGCCTTCAGCCAGGTATCTGTGGTGGGACAAGGTAGGACCCTCAGGGGAGGGTCAAATGCACACAGCAGTGCCAAGGCCCCAGCCTGACCCCAGGAGCAGCTCTTCTAAGCTGCACACCCTGTAGGAGGGATTGGCTCTGTTCCCCACCCCCTCTTTTATTTAGTAATTCAACATTTGGCTAAACCTGCTGTTTCAGTGGCGGGATGTCCATTATTCTTAAAAGCTTTGAAACTTGCCCGGCCTTTGAAAACACAAGTTGGGCCTCTGGGGTGCTGTTGCGATACAAAATGTGCTACTCCTAAGACTCGCCCTCATCTAGGAGCCACGGGTCGGGTCGTAAACATGTTTGACATCGTTCTGGTTTTCTTTTAGGTTTTTTTCAAATCAAAGATTTATTTCAGGCACTGTTAAGGGGAAAACCAGGCCTCTCTCCTGACAAGAACCAGTAACGAAGCTGATAAGCTCCTACCACTCCTTAGTGTTGTGTGTCCTGCTTGTTCATTATATAATTATTTCCCAAGCAACCTTTACTGGACGGACTGGAATCGTGAAGCGCCCAAAATTGAAACTTCTACTGTCAACGGAGCCAACAGGAGGGTCCTGGTGAATAAAGACATCGGTTTGCCCAACGGCCTGACCTTCGACCCCTTCTCCAAGCTGCTCTGTTGGGCAGACGCAGGTAACTTCACCGAGAAGGGCTCAGACTCCAACACACTAAATCTTGAGGGTTAAAACCAGCTAAATCTGTCTTTAGCCTGTTGCTATCTGTGGGATTCTCTGCCCCCTTCCACAGTCCTGGTGTAAGAACACAAGTTGCTTCTCCATCATCATTAGGCCAAGAAGCTGTTTCAAAAATTAGTGAATACAAAGAACATGTTTGGGTGGGGGTTTTTTTGGTGGCCTGGTAACTGTCTTATGTTTGAAAAGGAACAAAGCACCTGGAGTGCACCTTCCCCGACGGCATGGGCCGGCGTGTCATACAGAACAACCTCAACTACCCCTTCAGCATCATCAGTTACGCCAATCACTTCTACCACACGGACTGGAGACGGTAAGGAAAGAAAAGCTGCCGCCTCCTGCGGCCAGGAGCGCTGAGCTGGCAGTTCCTGGGGCTCCAGCCTCTGCCACTCCCTGCCCAAGCCGTGCTAGTGAGCAGCTCCGAGGGGCTTTGAGCCAGAGGGGGGGAAAAATAAAGGCGGTCCCCAGTCCTGCTCCCCAGTCCCCGAGTCCTGGCCCCTCACCAGAGCGCTCTCTCGGGTCTCCTGCAGTGCCACATTCAGCAACACCCGCTTGTAAATCTCGACGGTTGTTCAGAAATAACCCCAGCTTCCTGGGAGGGACAGAAAGAGCTGGGTTTTGGGTTTTTTTTTTTAAAAGAAAACTTGGCCCAAGTTTCTGAATCTAGATTAAGTCAAAGAAAAGAAGCTGTCCTCGGTTGTTCCCTCTCCCCCACCACCCAAGGGCCTCGGCATCAGGAACTCGCCTCTGTTCCCCCTCCAGCTGGAAGCTCTCAAAACTTCCATCAAATCTTAACAGATTACAACAAACACTTAAGCGCTTGCCACACTTGGAGGAGACTCTCAGGGAGCTAATCTCTCCTTGGAAGGCTGGCTCTGAGACGCTGCATCACCAAGGAGAACTGCACTGAGTGAGCTAGATGTAGATTTTACAGGGCAAATTTCTTTCCACTTAGTTGTGCAGGTGTTCAGACCCATCTTTTGAGCCACGTCTGTTCTTAAATGCATATAGATGGGGAAAAAAAACAAGTTTCATAGATGGGTAAAGCACTTCTCCCCCTTTTATCACCAGGGATGGTGTGATAGCGATTGATAAAGAAACCGGCTCCTTTACCGATGAGTATCTTCCAGAGCAGCGATCACATCTCTATGGAATAACTGCAGTTTATCCCTACTGCCCTGGAGGTAAAAACGCAACAAAACCCACCCCCCTCCTTATTGTCTTGACAGCAGTTATATGCCTGACATGCTAAAAATATCCCTTTCTCTCTGCAGCAAGGAAATAATAACTGCTATTTTGAGAAACAACAATCTTTGCACCCAAAAGAACTTCAGACCCAGAAAACTGTCACTGCATACAACTATGGGGGAAAACCCTTAACCGAGGCCAATGAAGCGACCTACTTTCCTGCAAAAGATTATCAAGTATTTTTTGAAGTTATACCTCAAGTCTTTACTACTGTATTTTTTTAAAAAGCAAAAAACATTGATATATTACAAAAAAGAATGGTCCTGTGGATCTTAAGGCCATTACTCTAACTCTTGCTTATGCAAGCAAATTTAAAATGTAGCTTATTCAAATGTTTTTATTGGAAGAAGAATGGATTAATTTTTAATAGTTTTGACAATCTGACCAACGGGTCCTTTTATCCAAAAATAAGCGCCATGGGGGAGCTTTGGATGCAGTATCTTGCTGGGTCGAAGTAATCTACAGCCCTGAAAAGAGAGACTGTGCATGCTCCAGAGGTGTGCAGAACAGTTATGTGCTATGGCAAAGGCATTGAAGTTTTTCCAGGAGAGAATTCTGTATTTTCACCACTGCCTCAATGCATGTCTTTTAGTATTTATATTAGAAGAATATGCTAGAAGTGATCTGTTCATGGGTGTTGGTTCTAAGTGCCTTCATAGACCTACCCACTGTAGACCAATACATGTTCAGAAATACCATTTACGTTGTAATGCTTCACTTTTTCTAGGTTACTTCAATAATTGAATAAAATGGTTGTTTTCAGTTCCCCTTTGGATTTAGTTTTTAAATATTTCAGTTGTAGGGTAGGCTGTGGAGGAGCAGCAAGCCAGTTCAGATGGCAGGACCTCAGCAAAAGGGGAAGCTGCAGAGCCTTTATGTAACACTCCCTTCTCAACACAAAGCCAAACACAATGAAAAAAAAAAAAGTGGTATTTGCCAACACAGAGCTAATCAGAACAATTTGTCTATTCTCCCCAACTTCATTTATTTAAAGAAAAATGATAATTCATTAGAAGTCAGAATTCCATTTCCTGTTTTCTTTCAAAACAGTAAAATAATACCCTTTCAAACTGCATGCCAGAGTTGTACAGAGTTCCTAATTGCACTAAGTACACAAGAGACTAAAAGCTTTTATCTGTTCATCTCCCGACTTTCCCCAGTCTGTGGTCCGTCTTGGGATCAGCAATAATCGCCTGAACCGCTACAATCGCTTCATTAATTTTTGTTTGCAGCTCTCGGAGCTCCTCTATATGCAGCAGTCGGAGAATTTGGGCGGCTTCATTGAGAACAGCATCTGAGTGAGGTGCAAAAAGAGAAGTCGGATCAATCATTTTCATCTGACAAGAAGGTCTTAAGAAAAGCTTAAATCTAAGTTAATGCTCTGCGCTTCATTCGTGCTTGTGGTTTTCATACTTGAAATAGGAAACTTTCCCTGCTGCTAGAGAGGGACAGGGTGCTCTGCAAAACCTCGCTCAGCTTCCCACAGCCCTCACAGCAACCTACAGCCAAGCTGGGTCACTCCAAAGCATTCCAAGTAGTAATTTAGTTGTTCACGGGGCAAAAGTGAAGCCAGACTAGTGGAGTCCCAGGTCATCTGGCTATTGCTTACAAAATAATCTATCAGGTCATGCCAACTTGCACTGCCTCCAATTCGATTTTTGGTAAGTTATGCAGCTAAAACACAGCTAAAAAGCAGCACAGAGGTCCTCTGGTGGTAGAAGCAAGATTTACAAGACAACAGTAGTGAGATGCATTCCTTCCCCTTGCAAACGTGGCTGCCATTAGAAGCTGTTATTTAAACGTTACTCAAACATATCCTACAGCTAAGATTTACACCTTTCTGTTCCAAAACAAAATGCTTGGGAGTGCTCGTAAATAACAGGCTGGGAGGGAGCAATTCTTTCCACTACAGGCTTTTTTAACTGTACACATTAGCTATGTATTTGACAGTAATATACTTTGTCAAAGGCTAACATCACTATTTAAAAGTAACATTAAGAGAACTGCTTACCTCCTGTGTCAAAACCAAGAATGTGCTTTTCTAAAGCGACAGGCAAACCCTTTAAAAAGAAAAAGTGTGTTCAGATATAATTAGAAATATTTTGCATACTTGGAAAATAAAATCTAGTGCTCCAGCAGGTAACTCTGGAGGAGAGGACATGGGTTTTGCTTATACAGACATGTGTGACCACCTCAAGAAGTCATCGTGCTCGATTACACACGAGCACCTTTGTGTCCTGAAATGTCAAACCCAGAGTATTAATTAAAAAAACCAAACATCTTCAGGCTTAATAATCGCCCTACTTGTCAAGCGAACCCCATTGGATACACACTGCCCACATTCAATCCTTAAAAGGCTAACAACAGGGCTGCGAGAGAACACCCAATCCAGCGACATCGCTACCCAGACAAACAAAAAAGCACGCACAAACGGCTTTCTTCGAAACTCCTGCCTTCAAACAGCTGCTGGTTTTCAAAGCACTGCCTGATTTGAAAGCTATAAAAATCCTCCGTAATCAAGCGAGTTTCTCAGGCACTGAACTTGCAACCCTCCATCAACATCCTCAGAAGTATTTTCTCAAGTGTTAAACTTCGGAATAAAGCTAAACATTCAATTTTCTGAACACTTGCTCTAATAAGACAGTACAAGGAAAAGTTTTATTAGTGGTCATTTATAAGCATTGCTCTTTTACCCTCTCCAGCTGGGGAGGAGCTGTCATGCTAAACACTCACTCACCATGTTTCAACATGCATATAAAATTGGATTTAAACAATGCAAATCTTAGAATTTGCTTTTACTACCTCTATAACTTTTTTCAACATTTGCCTTGCACGACAAAAACATTCGAGCCCAACACCACTAGTTCCTACAACGATGGGCCACCAAATCTTCTAAACAGCATTTCTTTTAGAGGCTTTTATATACATGAAAAAAATTCTGAGTTGATTAAAACAACGCTAACTAAATACAAAATGCTGACTGAAACTAATACCCCATTTTCAGAAAGTGTTTCTTTTTCATGGCCTTTACTGTAAAATGGACGTTCACTGCAATCTTTAAATTTTAACACTGCAGATGTATTTTTAACAGCTTGTTGTTAAGAATGCCCCTTCAGATTCTAGCAATATCAGGCTTCGTACATAACACTTTTTAAAGAATCAGGTTATTTTTAAGGCTGCAAAGACTTCACTGTCGCTGCAGTACGTTCTCAGAGCCACAGGAGCAGCAAACCATTGGTTCAGTTGGAATTGCCCAGGACCGCTCAATGCTGAGTGACCACAGTGGCACCTTCAGAGGTGCTCTTTGAGACACCCTGGTAGCACAGTGCTCCTTCCCCTGCCTTCCTCCCACCTCTCAGTATTTTAGCTCCCTTTTGGCTGGTGAGAGCTGTCTTGGACTGACCTCTCCCAAGCCCCGTAGCCCACAGCAGCGATTTTCCAGCAGGCACTGGGCTGTACAGGCACCCACTGCTGCTACGACTACAACACACACAGCAGCTTCAAACAGGGAAGAGAAATGAGGAGCACCTTCAAATCTGCAACTACAGAGACTACTTCATTTCACAGCCTCATTCCCCCAAAATTTAATTTAAAAATGTGGCTCAAAACACTTGCAACGGGCCTGACCACTGCAGCCATCTCCCCTGAGCTGTAAGTGTCAAAAGGAAAACTAGATTCCCTGGGAGTGAGAGGAAAAAAAAGTTTCCAGATTTCAGAGCAGGGGGAAAATATACCCACTTTGTTGTGCTTTCAAATATGCCTTTGTGAGCATCCTTAAAGTGATCTTGAAGGATATTTGTTGTACTTGATCCCACCTAGGATACACTCATCAGGCAAGGAAAGCCCAGGACAGCGTGTAAGTCTGTCAGTATAAATCTCAATCCTGTCTAGACACCGAGTCCACTGAATTGCCAACCATTCAAAATACAATCTAAAAGAAAGTAAGTGTCATGTCTTATCTTGAAAACCATACCTTGACAACCCAAGATCAATCTATTTGGTACATTTAAACCACAAGCACAGCCATCTAAGTTTCCTCAGCACAGTCCTCATACGTATCCTTCAGTCAGAACAGCTTTGTATCTATTTTATCTTTTCCCACTCTATCTTGATATTGCCAAGAACGCAACTCATGACATTTTGTATATGAAGTTGTCTGCCATGCAGCAGTCAGACATTTATAACCTGTTTCCAGGGTCAAGGCTTAATATACAAAGTGTCACTGGCCAGTATTTTGGCCATTAACAAGCCAGCCAAAATCAGAAGACGTTTATTTTTCCTCTCCTCCTCCCCTGCAACCCAGCTATCCCCTCTGCTTTTAAGATATTTTCTTCATTCATCTGATCCATTACGATGTCGATGATCGCTGCTGGCACAGATAAAACTGTTTTCCTGCCTCCAACCCCCTGCCTTTCCTCCACCTCACTTGAAATTTAGCATTCCTAACGACAATACACTCCCAGTGACATATATCACATTCAGTGACACAGTGACATTTCAGCTACGACTTGATGATGCTTTGAAGACCTATCGAATATGAACGACTACCATGAAAAAAATTCACTGCTCCTTAAAGCAGCTAGTTCTGCTAAACACACAGAAAATCCCTGACAAGCCCTGCATGTCAGCTGCACAGCTATGTAAACAACAACTAAAAGCAGCTTTTTACTAATGTTATAGAACCTAAAATGAGTACAGCAGTCGCAGCTTTCATATTTTCCTGCTCTTTTAATGGTTTTATGGATATACAAGACCAAAGCTTTGATAGCTTTGATTTACTGATTCAACTCTTCTGCCAATTACCACACTGCAACTCAGAGCACCTGATTGCCACTTAGTAAACACCGTAAGCAGTGTTATGGTAACAAATAAAGAGCAGCTGCCAGAAAAGATGAAGGGACTTGCCCTCTTTGACCAGATCCAGTCCCTTTAGCAGGGACACTCCTGAACATCCACCTGCAGGGCAGGAGCCTTCCCCGGCTGCACCCAAGACCAGTGCCAGCAGCCGCTGCAGGCAAACGCCCGAGAGAAGAGCTGGAGAACTGGGATGTTTAAGAAATGACAATTTGGAAAACCACAGACATCCCCTGGAACATCTTACAAACAGACAGTTTGCGGTTAGAAAATAATTCTGTCAAATCTGAGGTTTAATTTTCTTTCACCACCTCTTTTTGGGGAAGGGCGGGAGGAAGGAGTCGGACGTCCAACATCCCGTTCCTCAAACACGTACGAGGTGTACGTACAAAGAAAAATACTCCATACAAGGAATGTTTCAACCTGTTTACACAGCCAGCGCTGCTGATTCTAAGGAAAAGCCAGGTCATACATTTCTTCTCATACTATAGGCCTGCTGCGCTGCACAGGAAGAGTAATCCTCCAACAAGTAACTAAGATAGGGGAACAGCTATTTACACGATATATCATACAGGTATGATATATCTGAAACAAAAAGAGCTTTGTACACAACTCTCCATAATCCTTTGGGTCTTTTAGAATCAGGATGGCGAAGATAAAGTAAGTTTCCACCATCCTACTAAACGAAGGGTTTCAAGAGACCCAGTTTTGACTGAGATGGCAGACATCTCCGCCTACGCTTCTCTACTCGATAGGGAATAATTAACACCAGACTCATGCAGTGACTATACAAACCTCCTTGGACTGACTGGCCTTCGCGATGGCATCCTGCGTCAGGCGCTCTTGAACCAAAATGCGAATTGCCTGGGAAAAACATTTAAAGGCGAGAGTAATTAATTTATGTCTTGATGCATTTCTTGGCGATTCCAAGGGAAACGGAGCCAACATTATAACTAGAATAACCTCAAACCCACAGTTTTGTGAAAAACTTTCTGGAAAACTCTTTCAGACCATAAACCTTTTCAAGTAGCACTGTTTTTCACAAGTAGTACCTTACACAAGTCTCTTTGGCAGCTTAACCAGAAGAGACAAGGACATTACATTATTAATTGCAGCCACTACTGGGCCAGAAACTGCAAAGTACTAGGAACAGTCAATAAAGGTTGTGATTTTTGATCTGGAGAAAAGGAGGCTGAGGGGAGACCTTACTCCTCTCTACAACTACTGAAAGGAGGTTGTAGCAAGGTGGGGGTCGGTCTCTTCTTCCAAGTAAGAAGTGATAGAAAAAGGGGAAATTGCCTCAAGTTGAGCCAGGGGAGGTTTAGATTGGATATTAGGAAAGATTTCTTCACCAAAACGGTTGTCAAGCACTGGAACAGGCTGCCCAGGGAAGGGGAGTCACCATCCCTGGAGGGATTTAAAAGATGTGTAGACGTGGCACTGAGGGACATGGTTTACTGGTGGACTTGGCAACGTTAGGTTTATGATTGGACTCTATTTAAAGGTCTTGTGATTCCAGAACGAGCTGATCACAATCCCAAAGCGGCAGCACCATTTTTATTCTTCTGAGATTACAGACTTTTAAAGCTGCAGCAATATAGCTTCTTCAGGAAGGAAATCCTGCTACCAGCATCTTTTAGTAGGTGCTGAACCATCTTCTACAGGCAGAAACCTGGAGCAAGGCTGCCCACCCAGGTTTTAAAAACACTGAGAGCAGAAAGGAATTATTTTTAGACACAGGAACAAGAACAGCCTTGATTTTAACAATCCTGCTGCTCATCTGTTTTTACTGGCTCCAGTACATAGCATGAAATCGTATCGGAGCTATCAGTTACTGATACCTACAGCTGTAAATGCCTCTAAAAATAACTGAAGGAATACCATGCAGGCAGACTTCCACCAGAAAGAACTGGGTCTGTCAAAAATATTCTTAAGACCTTCCCTGACGAGTAGCCAAATGTGACTGAAGCAGTCTTACCACTTCATCTTTCTCCTGCAAGATTTCTCCCGGTTTTAGTCATGATGAAAGTTGAAATGATACTAGAAAGTTGCCACTGAATACTTCTAGAAATCCTTCTAACTGAAGGGTGCAGACTGGACAAAAGTGTGATTTGATGAGGAGTTTAACTTTAAATTCCAGCAGTGAAGCCAAGCCTTGTATAAGAGAAGTTTGAGTGCCTTTTGCATTAGATAAAGGCTATCCAACTGTGTTACACAAATGCTTTCTGATCAACTTGCCAGATTTAAATTAATAAAATGGGACTCCAAGTATCTCTCTGCTCACTCTGGCCAGATGTCTGTAGCATCCTTGCACCCTTTGGCCTTCCCCAAGCACCCACTCCCGAGTGTCCAAGCCTGAATAGGGATCATAAATTCTCCACGCGCGCACTGCAAACCCGCTGACTGTGGTGTAGAATTAAGAGTTTCACTGACACATTCTAATACCATCAAACCCTGAAAACTAGCATTGCTGCTGTTCATGTGACACAAATTGCCACCACAGGAATCTATTCTCACTTTAATTAAAAGCAAGAAAATTCAGGCTGGTGGTTTTGTCCAACCACTGTCTGAAAAAAGTGAGACTAGCAATGTAGAAATAGCAACAGAAGTGTAAATACATTTATGCAGAACACACATTCTGCTATCTCTTCGAGTTAGCACCGAATTAGATGAATCCAGATGAAGTTTGATAGCCTCGAGACAATCCTGTAAGAAGACCTGAAGGAACTCTGTCTAATAAGGGCAGATCCTCAACATCGCCATTCACAGGGTCTCTTCTCTCTCTACCCAATAGCCCTTTTCACTGATTTTTGTAGGGTTTTGGGGTTGGTTTTTTTCTGCAGGGGTTTGATATATGAGATCTCCACCGCTCTCTAAAGACCGATGAAGGGTTCAAAGGCTATTTTGGGAAGGCAGAGGAGGATACCATAGCAGAGAGAATGAGAAAGTGGTTGATGGGATAAGAGCAGGCCACCATTTCCTTAAGCAGCCAGGCTAGTTGGGTAACACTGTGTAAGTATACCTGTTACAGACTTACACACACTATGTAAACTTCAACATCCACGGCATTTAGTTTCTCCAAAATAAGTTTAGCAAATATGGCAGCTACTGTAATGAATGGACCTTACTATCTTTTCAGTGAAATGAGTTTATTTTGGTGCCAAACAAAAGTAAGCTAATTTCCATATTATGACATGATCAATTAGGAACTCAGGATTGCTACAGTCCCTGTAAATATAGTATTTCAAAGGTACAAGTTCGACCCAAAATTTACAGATAACTAGAGTTCCACCAGCAAGTCACAAATTTTCTCAAAGTCACAAAAAAAAGATGCTTTAGAAAATTAATTAGCCGATATACTGCATTTAAAAGCCATGAATAGTTGTCAAGACTGAATTAAACTGACTTCAGTAATGACAAGGAGTAAACAGTTCATAGGACCAAAAGTAAGAGGAGGAAGATTTTAACTGTGGGTCCTCCCTAGAACATCCGATTTAAAACATCCTTTGCATCACTTAGCCTCTGTATTTTCAAGTTTCTCTTAATTTCTAGCACTGGAATACAATCTTCTCCTTTGAGTGTGTTCCTCCACATTTCTAAGGATCATTAAAAACACATAAAGCAGTACTTCAGCTAACCTAGAGCACTTCAAATCCTGAACAACAGTTCTCAGTGTAGGAATTCCAAGAACTCAGCTACAATTGAACTGTTTACTAAAATAATTATCCCTGCATTAATTTCCATGATTTATACTCTGCGTTCTTATCCGCTTGAAAAAGCACATACAGAATGAGTTTTACTTTCTGTTTGTGCCTAAAAAGTCATAGTTATCAGTAACCCTGCACCACAAGCTATTACACACATACCAACCACTGGGGAAAAGAAGGAAGAAAGGAGGTCTGAAAACTGAAACTCACCTTAAGCATTACCAAGTAATCATCATGTCGCTGAATTTGAAGCAGATTAGCTAAAGCCATCACTCCAGCCTTGAAATCGGGATTATTCACTGTAAAAATAATCATCATTAAAAATATATGCTAGTTTAACTGGCTCCAAGAGACAGAATTGGCTTCCTGACTCCACGCTATCGGATTGCTCTCAAGGATGGGCAAGGCCACGGATACACAGCAGTGAGCAACCATTTAGTCTGGCTACAGAGCAATCAGAGCGTGCACTAGGCTTTGTAACGAGGTTGCAGAACACCATCCAAGCACAAACAGCATTATTTTCAATGCCAAACACACTGCGTATGTCCTACCACACAGGAAATCTGTGTTAAGTCTTTGAAAATGAAACCAGCTACATAAAGGCATTCTCTTTTCTATATCTATCACTGCAGAGCAGAACTGTGCCTGCTGGGCGAGGGGAGGACCAATTCCTAGTTGTCTTCTTGTAGATGGAGCAATGGGAGAGACTTGGGGGATTCAGGGCTAATTTTAGTAGCTATTTTCCACCACTTCCATTTATTGTGAGCGTGCCTAGTAGTCAAAAAAAAAAAAATGATTATGAGACATACAGCTGGGGAAGGCAAGCCAACACGTAACACGTGACATTAGGGAAGTAAACAGGCTGTCATCGTGTTTCCTTAGCTTTTTTTTTTTTAAAGGTATGTTAAGAATCTACAGTTAAAAGGTTATCTTGCTCTTTCACCCTAAGCCACAGTAAGTACTCCTGTTTTATAGAGCTCTCCGCAAAGTTGTTAAGGTAAACACCCTTCAGGTGCTTCCTCATTGCTTGAAAAGAGCCCTCACAATTTATTCATATCTGATCAAGTCTCTGGGCAGGAAAGATCCTCCCCTCTGCCCTTCCCCTTTTTGCCAACAGGAAAAGCTCTGCATCAGTGCACAGCCAGACACCTGGGATTCACACAGAGCAGCTCCTTTTTCCTTTAGCAGGAACACAGACAGTTACTCAAAGTAACTCTCAAAATGCTGTTCACAGAGAGGCAGTTTCAGCCAACGGTAAAAATATACAAACCCTGCACTTCTACAAAAAGTTGTATGTATCATAGTATTGTAATCACATAAAATCTGAAGAACATACAGGCCACAGAACACATCCACATGCGATGCCTCCGTACAGTAGGTTGCTGCTCACTTACCATCCAAGTTAATCAGCGGTTCTGCATTTTTTGCAGTATTGTCAGTATTTTTAGCACCATCAGGGGTAGAATCCTTATACTTATCAGCTGTTAAATTAAGAAGCAAACATGAACACCATTAGAGCTAACGACAAAAGGTTTAGAACCAAGCTGTAGTTTGTGATAGCTGTATTTTGGGGGTGTGGTAATTGCCCAAGAGCCTTCTGGGCTCACCCAGAGATGTTTTGGGGCTCCCTACTAAGGTGCCCAAAGGCTGCCATTCTAGTGAGCTACCCTACCAGCTCCCATCTGCAGAGAGCTTATGTGCTACCCAAGAGCAGCATCAGAGCATGCTCCACACTTATGTAGGGCATTATGCTCTCGATTAAAGCTCTTCCTACAGTCTTCATCCCAGAAGGCTGAACAAGCTGCACCTTACAGCTCTACCACTTTTAAAACCCATCGGTTCAACTAGCATTGGCGCCCTGCCTCAATGCACAGCGTGTGTAGGGCTCAAGAACTACAGACTGGTTCTGACCAGCGAGTAAAACATTTCCAGGGAAGATTTTGTTTTATAGACTGCAGCATCCATCTCCAACCCACACAGGGGGTTTTCAAGCCTTTTGAGGATGGGACCTCCTGGCTCCTCCATCTTCACATGACCCTGAGTCACAGGCAGCTCACTTTCTCCATCATGAGGGACTGAGAACCAGCTCTACAGATTGCAGGTATTTATATCCTGTCCCTATCTTGGGCAGAGCTCAGCCCTGCAGGAATTCAAGGTAATGGAAAACACTACTTTGGCCATTATTATGTTTGCCACCAGTAATTACATTTGTATCTGCACTCTCGTTATACGGAACAGAAACTGCTGCTGACTGCTGAGATTTAACTCAAGTTTTTCATAACCTTGCCCTAGTTCCCAAGGGTTCAGGATCTACTCCCTGTAAAACAAGGGTCTAAGAATAGCTTATTTGAATAAATATAGTTCTAAAGAAAATGCATTTAATACACTTTAGAGTAAGTTCTCATAAAGGCAATCCCACAGGGAGAGGGGTATAAATATATACAATGGGTTTTGCTATAACCAGAAATAAAATAATAAATGCAAGATTGCTACTGCACTGTCCCGTGGGAGCTGAAGAGAAACAGTTCACATCTGAATACGGTGCAAAACCAAGCAGATGAAGTTATATTTTTTTAACAATATATATTTTTGACATTGTCTTATTTTGACAAATACTTCATAAAATTAAATAGAAAACCACATTTCCCTACCATTTTGAAATGTTAAATTCACTCATACCATTATCTCCATACTCGAGCCTGACCGCTAAGCCGAGAAGCCAGTCCACTGTTTCTTGTCGTTCTTGTATTTTGAAAGGACAGTTCACATCTTTCATATACTGAGGAGCAGAAAGAGGAGAAAACATAAATCTTACGACCTGTATGAATTTAGCTAGGAGCACAGAACTGTTTTGTAATCAGCCACGTTCCCACAGACCTTACAGTTGTTAGAAGATAGTTATTAACAAGAAGCATCATTTTGAAATGTTCTGCTGTGGCATCTGATCCATCTGAGACATTTTAGAGTGCTCTAACTCCACTGCTAACTCAAGCCTGACATTTAGTAAAGGCACCTGCTTTCTAATGAGCGCTATTCATGTTATTGTCAGACTGCAACCAGAGAAATCAAAATACCCCCTTCTTTGCTGTCTGTTCATGTTACACAGCAAGTGGAGGCAAGGGAAAGGGGAAGGACAGAGAACAAGTTACAGCAAAAACCTCCCATCTAAAGCAGGAAGGAGGAATGATGCTACCTAAGGCTTTCACAATACCGATATCAGAGGACTCTGAGTGGCAGCAGGAATCATTTTTCCCTTTCTTAGTGATTGTGTACAAGAAGAGAGGACAAAATGTGGCTGGGATGCTGCCTCTGAAGCCAGAAGATAGGACCAAGCCCAGCCTTGATGCCAAAACTCCCAAGTCCAGGATGTAGTGACATTCCACTGTGCCCCTTTGCTGGAGAGAGAGAAGTGCCACACAGCCTCTACTCCAGCAGCACGGAGGGAAAGGGCACAGGGGCTGGAGAGCACTAGCAGGCAGGGCTCTCCTGGCAGAAGGAAAGTCTGGCCAAGACAAGAAAGATACTGCTGATACCACAACGGTACCAGCTGCCAGTAATTCCACTATCACATACATTTATGTACATGATATTTGAATGCTTTACGCTCCTTTCTGCGATGCACGAGCACTGCAACTCCAGTCCTCCTGGGCAGCGAGTAAAGCAAGCGGTTCCACGGGGGGGAAATAAAAAAAAAAGTGAGATGAATGGACACCAAGAATTACAGAGCAGTGTTTTCAGCTCCTCGCAGGGCTGTTTGGAGAGAAAGGAAATGGGGACCAAGAGAGAAAGCTCAACAGCCCTGTGGTGACTCAGAACGCTCACAAGCACACAGGAGATCACTCACAAAACGATGGCTGCTTGCCATGCTTTGCACTCGCAGTGGAAAATCATCTATCTGAAATAACAAGAGGTGCAGAGATGAGCTGCAGTAGCTTGCCTCCACTCGCTTGCAAAGCCCAGAGTACATTAGCCTAATCCATTTTCCTTTGGGTACTTAAGAATCAGTAATGCAGAAAAAGCTGTTTATTTGTAGTTAATCTTCTTTGTACTTCGAGAGCTGCATCAAATCAGGCAAAATACAGATTAGGATGGATACCCCACCTATTGCAAAAACAAAGCTAAGTGAAAATTATGTGCAAAAAGTTCTACCATCTTAACTCCTACACTTTCGCTTCAATAATACATTTAAATTCCTAGAAATGTAAAAGTTCAGAGACAGGACAAATATTCAGTCATTTACATTCAACAACTACAAAAGCTGTTAATCATCATTTACATTTTCATTTAAAATTGTGCTAGAAATAACAAAATACCTTTTCAAACGATTTGGGCCAGTCATCACTGTGTATGTTTCTTAAATTCCCTCGGTCTTCAATCTTGTAGTGTCTGATTTTCTGGTCTTCGAGCCAGACAATAAAATTTCTGAATTCTGTTTCATCTGATGGGAGAAGTAAACAAAGCAAGAATTACCCAATAGCTTAAGGGCAAAACCAAGCCCTTAAGTTTTGATCCAATTCATACAGATACTTGTGATAGACAGTAAACTGTTTGTTCATCAAATTCCATTGAAGATACTGGGAGTAATAAGTAAAATAGCGTTGGGCGGCCGGGGATGGAGATGCCCCTGAGCGCTTTCATATTTTACCGTAAAAAAAAAAAGTTATCTCTTATCACTAAAATCAGGTATTCCAGGACAACCTCTGACCAAAACTCAACACTGAGTGTTTTTCCTTTTTCAAGTCACTTCAAACTGGCTATGGTTGACTGACTACACCAAGAGGCATCAGCCAACAGATTTCTTTGGGGGGAATATAGTTGTAACTTCTTAAGCGAAGAATGAAAGGTCAAACAACGACAGAGAAATTCAGTTCCTAACTCTGTTATCTCGACAAACACGTTACAGGTAGCAGTAACCTCCCTTCTCTTCTAAAGAGCAACACACACATCTCATGACTCTGCAAAGACATTTTCTTCCTTCGCTGTTGACGCAACTCTTCTTGGTTGTTGACCCAACATCTCATTATTTGGGAGCTGAAATTCCACAATACAGAGACTGTGGTCCAAACAAAGATATTTGTACTGGACAAAGCAATTAGCCTGCACCTGCGCTTCAGTGACAGAATTCATTTCTGGAACCAGCAGATCACAGCTCTGAGGTATCACCAGGCCCTCAAAATCCAGCTGTGATATTTTGGCTTTGGATGAGCTTTACTATCCTCCTGCATCTCAGAGGGGGGTAAGCACACCATTTTTGCCCATCAGGGACAAAAATTATATGTTTGCTTGTCAAAAAGTGTCTTCTAACTGATATAAGCGCCCTACTTTCACTGAATGTGCTTTAAGAAACAGAGACATGGTCACAACACATGCAAAGGAAAGCTTTCAGTAAGACCTTTTAAAACTTCTACACTGACAGGAATCACAGAATAGTTTGGGTTGGAAGGGACCTTAACGATCATCTAGTTCCAGCCCCCCTGCCACCAGCAGGGACACCTTCACTAGCCCAGGTTGCCCAAAGCCCCTTCCAACCTGGGCTTGAACCCTTCCAGTAACCTTAAAGTGATAAAAAAAAAGTGAAGGAGTGTTAACCATAAGGAACTTAAGACCCACAACAAAAGAAGACCAGTAGACAACATATTTTGGAAGAGAAGCAAGTCTACCAGAAGCACTGAAGGAAAAACAACCTATTACAGAGATGACCCAAAGCTTACAATTGATCACGCTGGATAAATAAACTTGTTACAGGGCCCTTTGAAGCAAGGAAAAAAGTTAAGCGTTGCAAAAATCAAACACCAAAGTATTGATACGTATCGGTGTATTAGGAAATGCTCTAACCATGTTATTAGACTACTCTTATTCACCACACTGTCTCTGCCTTGCTTCATGTACAGGACACACTGGGCTCCAGGCAGGTTAAAGCAGCAGCTCAGGGTGTTTTCCGTGGCACGCGTGACTCCGGTCCCTCGCACCAGGTGTCGAGACCCTTCACGGGAGGAGGCCGAGGCCGGCACCGACACTGCCTACCCCGGATCGCACCTCTGCTTCTGCTCCAAGAGCCACCGAAACCGAACAACACACGCACACCCACTGCAACGCCTGCGGGTCCCGGTTTTCCTGACCTAAACTAGGGTTTTGCCCTAAATACCGTGCTGCAGCTAAAACTTTTGAGCCCATAGAGCTGCACTAAGGCTCAGAGCCCAGCAGACCCTCCCGGCCTCAACCTTCCTTCCTCGGCAGCCGCCCGCCCCTCACCCCCGCCCGGAAGACACCACAGGGGTGAGGCCGGGAGGTTTCTGAAGCGCTGAGGCCAGGGGATGACAACGGGAATGGGGCGAGTTGCCCCGGCAGCCCCCGGCCTCGGAGAGGGAACCGGGCGGAGGAGGGGGGGGGGGGGGCAGTGTCGTCGGTGCGTGAAGAGAACGGCGGGAAGGCGGGGAGGAAAGGAAGCCATAGTGCAGCGGCCCCACAGAGCCCCGCCGCAGCCCCTCACCCCTGCAGTTGAAGCCGGCCGGGTTGTGGTAGTCGAGCGCCGAGAGCTTGCGGCGGAACATGGCGGCGCTGCCGCCGGCGGCGCCTCCGCTGACGGCCGGGCCCAGCCGCTCGCCCCGCTCAGACCGAGCCGACAGGAAGGAACACCTCCTACCACGCTCTCTGCTCGCCTATTGGCCAGCGCGCGACGAGCGGCAGCCGCCGCTACCAATCAGAGGGCGGAAGGGACTGCCGGGAAGGGAAGCGGCCCTTCATCCAGCTTTATTGACACGACGGCGGGCGGACAGCGACAGGGGCGGGGCCTAGGGCAGGGGCGGGGCCTGTGGGTAGGCCGCAGTGGGGAGCTGAGGGGGTGCGCTGGGCTGTACTGGGGAGCACTGGGCTGTACTGGGGAGCACTGGGGCAACCCCAGAGCGCTGCCCAGAGCTGCACGTGGGGCCGGGGGGCCTTCTGACAGCCCATATCTGCCCCACAGCGTCCCTGGCACCACCTGAGGGGCAGAAGGGCTTTAGGGGGCTCAGCCCGGTGCCCCCCACACTGGGACGGGCACCCCCAGCTCCTGGGCACGCTCTTGGGGCCATCTCCCGGGCCCACCATGCCCCCCATGAACGGCACTGTGGGGCCTGGTGCCCCTGAGAGCGTTTCTCAGAGCTGTGGGGCATGAGGGGTCACAGGCTGGGCAGCAATGGTGGGGGCATGGACTTGCTGTCGGCTTCGGGGGGTTGGTGATTCCACCTCTATTTACTCTCTTTTTAACGCCGCACCAACGCCACTGCAGCGTGGCAGTGCAGATGCCAAGAAGTCCCTCACAAAATTAGGCAAGAGCAGAATTGACCTTTCCGGAGGGGAAAAAACCAACCCACCGCAGAAGGGGCACTTGTTTTCCCTTCTCAGTATCTATGTTGCGTTTGCTTTCCAGAGTTTAGAAACCTGGCCTTTTTTACAGTCTTCAAACCACGTGTGAATTATCCTGATTTCACACAGATTTGCCCAAGACTGGAGCTGGCTCCATTGCCCTCCTGGGAAGCAGCAAAGGGGGTTTCTGGGCAGGGACGGGCAGGGGATGCAGCTGCCTGCCGAGCCTGAGCCCTCTCTCCTTTCTGTGCCACGTCCAGCTCGCAATTAAACCGTTTTCCATGTGAACGCTCCTGCTGCTGTTCATCAGGTTTTGGTCCCAGAGTTATTTCAGTCACCTCCGGATGGGTTATGTGTTTTACAGCCAGGAAAAGTTTCTGGTCTGGTGGCATCTTGCAAGAGGGCTCTGCACTAAGCGCCAGCCGGCAGGTGAAGGATGCCCGTTTAAGGTTTTTTTGGGTGGTTTTGCCTGGAGAAGGCAACGAGCCTGGGTTGGGAGTGAGATTCCCTCCCTCCCCAGCTCGGGTGGCACTTTGCAGACATAGTGCTGACAGCGCGACGAGCCGATGCAATATTCATCCTGACATTTCTCTCTGCGCCAGCCCTTCCCAGTGCTCCAGCTGGCAGCCGGCACAGCCACCGACTGCGGCACTGCCATGGCAGGGTGGCACGGGGCTAAGCCAAACCCCCCCCACAGCCGCCCCAAGCCCCGGGGGAAGCCAGGTGGGACAGTTCTGCCTCTCTTTCCCTTTAGGACCATTCATTTCCCATTCACCAAATTTCCTCTGGCTCGTTCCTGGAGTGGTGTAAGTAAGGGCAGGGGCTCCCTGCCCTGCCTGCAGCAGGCAGAGAGCCAGCTCTGCCTCCTTCAGCTTTTGCAGGCAGAGCCCACCAGCACTTCAGCGTGTCACCAACACGTGTGCGAGCAGTGACATGCAAGTGAGCAGTAAAGGCACAAAATCTCCGGCGTGGTTAAAAGGAGCTTGGGACCATCCCCGGGGTGTGTGGCTGCCTGAGGGGACGTGCCCTCAGCCATGTGAGTGTCACACATTGTTCGCCCCAGATGGAGGTAGTGAAACCTCTGTGTAGGTGTGGGGGGAAGATACGTAGCCCGTGGCCAGCACAGTCCCATGCCAGCAGCGGGATGAGGCTCTGCACCCTTCCTCCACCTTCATCACCCTCAGGACAGCCCGTGCCCTTCCTAACCCATCCTGTTTCACCCTGGGTTTGGGGATCTTCCCCTTCCCTGGGGGGTCCGACCCCTCCTGCAGCAACATGCTGCAAGTACCCCAGGGCAGAGCCATCCCCGGTAGCTGCAACCAGGGATTGTGCTTCTCCTCTCTTCTTCCCCCTGCATCCTGCAAATCTAATGGGCTCGCATCTAATGAATGCAATTACTGCAAATGGGTTTCTTCTCATTAGCAAGCCGTACCGGGCCTCGCGCTGGCGTCAGGGCGGGCAGCAGCGTGGCATGCGGGGAGCAACATCTCGCCTCCGCTTTCCCCGGGAGCTCCACACCTCCTCCGGCTCGGCAGATGCTGCCGGCTCGGCAGTGCTGCTGCCGCTCCAGAGCTGAAGCCTGGGGATGTGAGGATGACACAGAGCAAGCCTTGGAAATGGAGGAGTGCCAGCGAGGTATGGCAACAGCTGAGCGTCGCCTGGCTTGGCACACCGAGCAGGCGAGAGGCATCGCAGGAGCGACAGTTGGCTTGCTCCTTCGCAGCGACACCGATTTTTTTTTTCTTTTAAGCTGGCCCGACGGACACAGCAAGGGATGGGGAGCTGAGAGTTGAGCCTGCTGGCGCAGAAAAGTCAGGGCACGCTTCTGCCATCTTCCCAGGGGTGGGCAACATTACCCTCTTGCTGAGATGCTCTTAACCAGCGTAGAAAACTAAAATACCTACATGGCGTCGGCACCGGGCTCTGTGGTGATGGGTTTCATTGCAAAACCCACACTGCCACCTTGCTCCTGGCCCCAGAGATGACCTGAGGCTAAACAGACTCAAACTGCAGCTGGCTGCTTAGCTGGGAGATCATTCGCCTGTGAGGGCCCTTCAAAACCAGAGTGAAAATTCAGGACGTGCTAAATTTGGTAGGAGCAGAGCATCTTTCTGGAAAGCTCCGAGGAAGGGAGGTGGGTGCGAGGGGGAGCACAGGGGATGTTTTGCTTTGCTGCAGCCCAGGCGCAAACTGGGCGTGGGGCTGAGCTGCTGTCCTGCTCTCCATCACCCCTTCCCCGGCCTCCCACTGCAGCAAAGATCCTCAGAGTCTCCCCAAAACAGCCCCAAATGAGGCCATTCCGGCTCTGGGCTATGGGCTGGACCACAGTGGGCTGGATCCTGTGCTGGGCGTGCTGGAGGTGGCATTGGGAAGAGCCTGTACTCACTGCCAGGGAGGGGAGAAGAAGGAGAGCGGGTGGGAAAAGGGGTAGACACCAAAGTTAGAGCTTTTAGGCATCTTTCAATTTCTGCACAATGGTGATTTTGAGCAAGGAGCAGTGTCCCACCCTGAATGAGCCCAATCCCCCCTGAGCTGGCTCATTCTGCAGGAACAGAAAGCTGCAGCTCAGCAGGGGCTGAAACCCCTCAGAAACTTCACTTTCCCTCACCGATGAGCACCAAAGCTCCTGCCAAACCCCACGCCCCGGCGGGGAGCCCGCCTAAACCCACTGGGAACGGGATCCAGCCACAACCAGGATGGGAACCCACCTGCCCCAGAGGCCGGCGCACACAGAGCATCGTCTCCAAAAGCTTGAAACAAATTCAAAATTTTATTTCCAACGAGTACACAGACCACGTGGGATGGGGATGCGCTACATCACAACGCCGACCTCCCCGTGCTGGCTTTCAGTTACAGCCGCCCCCCTCCCCAAAAGCCTGGCAGTGGCAGGTTGGCACTGGCAGGACAGACTTGCCCCTGCCACCAGCAACCTTGGCAGAAAAAAAACAAAAGTCCTTTTCCAGTACTCCAGAAATTTTTCTTTAAAAGCCTGGGGGTAGAGTTGAATGTCATTTGATACCACGCTGGAAATACAGCATCGGGATGGAGAGATGACTGGTATTTTTGTTGTGAGGGGGGGGAAACGGTCTTGGCAGGCGATCTCTACTTGGCTAACAAAGACATATCTGTGTAAATATAAATACGGGGGTGAAATACCTGGCAGCACACCAATGTCAACACCACTACCAACATAAAATAAAGACCAGCAACGTAAAACACCTTCAATGAGTAGTTTAGGCTAATTCAAAATTCCTCCCCCCCCTCCCCTACTCTTCATGCAGCTTTTTAAATTCGTTTATTTATTAAGAATTCGAGTTGTAAAATACGCAAGTCGTTAAAAAAATTATTACAAACCACTTCATGACAGCATTTGAGAAGGGTTGGGGTGTGAGCCCTGGGTCAGACCGGCTGTGCTTCACCCTCTGTGACGGTAAATCAGTGTTAAAAAGAAAAGACAAACCCAGGACGGGGTATTTACATGTCTGCCTTGTAACACCAAGAGTGAAACCAGCTGCAGAGCAAACGACTTCATCCATCCTTCATCCTAAAGCTATGTGAGCTGTAGTAAAAAGATCAAAACAGGGAGGTTAGGGGGGGCTGAAAGCCACCGCGGGAAGGCTGGGACCATCTAGGCTACTCGTGTCATATAAACGTTCCCAGATGCCAAAAGTTTTGAGTCCAGTGTTAGAACAACTGGTCTTCTCTGTAGAAGACTAGAAAAAGAGTATGAAAAGGTAGAAAAACCAAAATGCACTTGTTAACGGGCTAGAAAGATTTGCCAAAAGGTACCCAGAGACTATTGCCCTCTTGAATCCACAGGGATTTTTAAGCTGATACCTGATTCAGAGCTATAGTTGAGTGGGGTCACTACAGACCCCCACAAACCCTTATGTGACACCCACCTAATTTTGTACTCAGATCCCCAAGTTATGATTCCCAAAGTTTCCCAGGAGCGTAGATGAGCGGGGAAAGCCAGGAGGTGTTTAGCAGCGGAAAGGAGAGGCAAGCCACGTCCGCAGAAGTATTAACCCGAGGCGGGGGCAAAAAAGGTGGCATGCGTCCCCCGAAACACTGACGGCGGATGAACCGGACCTGGGAATAATTTCCCAGCCTGACGCGGAGCTCAGGCTGCGTGTAAACAAGGTATCAGGCAACTCCGTGAAGGGGTGGCGCCGCGGCTCCCCAAACTGCTCCCCCTGCCCCTACCCATCGCGGCGGGGCAGCAGCGGGAACGGGGGAGCCAGCGGGTGTGGGAAGGGGCAGAAGCATCCCACCACGGGGCAGCATCCCACCATGGGGCAGCATCCCAGCCCAGACCCAGCGGGGAGGAGATGCTGCCGGGAAGCCAAAAGAGCAGGACAAGAACCAAGCGAGGAGGGCAGAGGCACAGAGGTGTAGGAGAAGAGGAAAGACCCGGAAAGAAGCGGTCAACTTTGATTTTCAGATTTCTAGCTACCCCACGTCGCCTGGGCTGGCACCTACCCTAACGCAGGAGGTATTTCAGGCACATCTAAGGCAGGAGTTGTCTTTGCTTTCGGCATCGCCTCGGTTTCCTCCCTACAGCTTCTCCCACCAGCACGTGGTGTCAAACGATAGAAAAGAAAAGTCTGGAGCGGATGAACAAAGATAAACTCTCATGCACTACCACTGAACGTCGTCACAGGAGTATGAAGCACCAACCACGACACATGATTCACTTTTACTTGCAGAGCCGAAGCTATAACCATATACAAAATGTTAGAAAGTGGGGCTCGCTAGAAACACGGAGCTGCCAGCACGTGGGGTGCAGGCAGGAGCTGCCGGCGTCCTCGCTAACCCGCTGCGGGGCCGCTCAACCCCTGTGCTACGCTACCGCCAGAAATTAAAAAGCACAAGACCAAACATTGAGTAACATCATAGTCATCTAACCTGTCGCTATATATCTGACAACTTAAATAAAAAATAATATTTTGGAAAGAAACCAACAATATCATTCCAAGAAGGTTATACACATCCTTAGCAGTTACTTTGCTCAGCACAGCTCTGGTGCTTTAAATATGGAACAATCAAACAATTTTGTGAGCAGAAAAGTGACACAAATTTATTCTTTACATATTTTTTTTTCTTTCTAGGCAACTCTACAGACTTCAGATCTTTTGCCTTGCAATGCAGATCATCTTATTCCCCCAAAGGTGGCCAGGTTCGTTAAACATGCACATCTCTGTAGCTTCCAGGCTGTGTATTTTACTTATTTTTGTTTAAATTCTGTGGACTAGCAGGTCGTCCCCGTTCCTAAAAACTCTACATCAGTGTTCAGGGTGGCCTGAGTGCCGGTCAGGCTCCTCAAGGGTTTACAGGATCACGCAGAAGAACTTCTTCTCTCTAAAGGGGTTTTCTGAGGCCGGGACGGGGGTCAATAGAGGGTCCTCCTTGGCGTGGGCTTCGCAGTACGCCATCAGGTCTGCTGCCGCTTTTGACACCTGGAATAAAACGAGCCCTGCGTTAGGGACAGGCTGCGCTGGGGACATCCAACCTGAGAGATCCTGCCGGTGGGGCTGGGCTCGCAGCATCCCCAGCCCAGGGGGTGTGCAACATCATACCAAAGACCCAACAGCACGTCCTCGGCGGGGCTGGTTTTTCACCTCTGGGCTCTAAGCTCGCCTGTCAGCGCGCGCTCCCGTGAGCATCCTTTACATCCTTCTCCCATTCGCATCCTTCACCCGACTTGATCGTAGCCAGGACCGCCTTTAGCAGGCACCGATTCCCTGCCAGCTCTCCCTCCATACCTCAGCGGGGATGCCCACAGCTGCTATAGCAACATTTGCTGCCTGCAGCCAACGACTTGGCTATTTATTCCGGACACGAGCCGCCGGAGCTCGCCCCAGCCCTGAGAGGGGAGGTTTTGCTTGCAAGAACCCAGACACGCTTGCAGCCAGCAGCTGGCCCCGGAGCACCTCTCTCCCCGGCACTGGCTGTCGTCCAAAACCACCTCAGTGGAGAAGACAAATCCTCTGGGCTCTCAAGTGTGAAGCCGATGAGCTTTCGCGTGCCCAGAAGCAGCAATTCCACCGGGGTGGAGCAGAAGCGGTCTGAGCAGAGGGGACATCTCCCAGAAAGGACTGGGCTTATCCATAAGAAAAAAGCTTCAGGACAACGTTGCTTTCAGTGGTTTCCCCGCTAACCTCAAAGCTGCGCGCCAAGCACTGCCCAAAGGACAGTTTTAACAGCAACTGTGACAAACAGCATGGGTTTAACCTGTTCCCAAGAAGGTGAGATGCCTCAGGGACAGTCACTCCTTCCCACCCCCCCGGCAGGACTCCAGGCGATGCTTCCCGCTGCCTTCCATAGCCAAGCATCTCCTGCTGCCTTCACCCCTGACCATCACTTAGACCAGCATCCTCCATAAACACCACCCTGCCACCGCGTCCCGGCTCCCACAACGTGCTTTTGGCAGCTGCTCAGCAGCAGACACCACCTCGCAGCGTCCCCCCGAGCTGACAGCCAACCCCCGAGCCACGCTACCTTTATCCTGTCGATATTGGCCTCCATCTTCAGCTGCTCCACCAGCTTGCGGGCTTGCGCTATGCTAGCAGTGTTGTTGCTAGCCATGGGCGGGCCAGGCACGCTCTCCGGATAAGCTGCGGGCACAAACACATGTTGGGCTGAGCACAGAGCTGCTCCCAGTAGCTGAAATCCTCAAAATGATGGGCTGGGGTTGCACGTGTGGAGCTGTTAAGAGCCGAGCCGTGTGAATGAGGGTGTGAGGATGGGAGATGCAGACCTAGGCATTACAGCCAGCATTTAATCCTGGGTTTATACAGGGCCAGGGAGCCGCCAGCCCTTGTGGGTATGCAGGTAGTCACACGCTGCCAGTGGTACCCTCCTGTGCCCTCCCCGTCATCCCCAGAGCACAGGATGCCCTATGAGCTGTGCTTCGGGGACACTGGGACCTTCTAGAGCAGCAGCAGGACCCCAGCTGAGCTGTACTTTGGCTTTTGCTGTTACAGGAAAGGCTGTGGTGGCAATAAAAGGAAATCAGAGAACGGGCTCGCCCTGAGCAGCCCTGCGCTGCCCGGAGCTGCCAGTGCCAGGCTCATTCCCCTGCCCCGAGCCAGTGCCCAGACTGTGTCCGGTGTCCCTCAGCCTTCCTTGCTTTGTCTCTGCTGCCAACTTGAACATTGAGATGCTAAACAGGATGCTGGAGTTTCCTGTTTCTTGAGATTTCTACCCCAGGCAGGCGGGGGATGCTCATTAAGTCCACGCAGTCTCGATCACGGATGTTTTTCCGTTACCTTATAACAGCCGCAAGCTCCGGCAGCGGTGGCCAGAAACCCAGTGTTCAGCTCCTCCAGCAGCTGATGCTTTCACAAGCAGCGAGTATTTTACAGTGGAGGCACAGCCGTGCTGTGCTGCCCCCCCCCTTCCTGGCTGGGGCTGCCTGTGAGCTCAAAAATAAGGGTTTTGGGGGATGTCCTACAATAGCAGGGCACAGTGAACCCCTCGCCAGCCCCTCAGGTGATGGGGCAAGGATGGCACAGCCCTCAAATGAGGAGCTTGTGGCGTTTTAGGGAGGACACCTTCAGCTCAAGCCCATCTTGGGGGATATAAGAATGTTTGGACAGAGGCCCATCCTGGGACTTACAGGAAAAAGCAACCTGGCACTGAGCAAGGTGCCCATGCTCGGAGCTGACCGGAGAGCGAGTTGTGCCAGGGCCAGCCAGCGTTTCAGGAGGAGACCCCTCCCCAGCCAACCCCTGCCCGTTGGGGAGTACAAGGAGGAGTTATCTTTTTACCAGAAGCAGGTCTCTCCGGTGATTTGTGCCTCTAGGGGAAGATCTGCTCCTCTCAGCCGTTCGCTACCTTTAAATAAAGAGAATATAAAAAAAAAAAGGAGCCAGATTAGGTTACTGTGATGCCAGTCAACGCAACAAGAACATTATTTATGGCACCAGGAAACCCAGAGCCCTTGCACATGCTGAGTTCCGTACCCCGCCGGGGAGGCAGAAAGGCTGTGGGTTTCCTTCCGTATCCCCCTCCTCCCTCCTGTGCCCTCCAAGCACAGCCCCCAGCAACATTATTTGTTTGCATTCAGCAAGGTTTTCAGCACAGGAAGAGGTTTTAAGTCAGCGGGCAACTATCCGAGGGCTGTTGGCAGCAGGGCTTTTAGCTGTTCCCCAGCTTAGGGCGAGCCCCGCCGTGGCACATCCGAGCAGGCTGTAGGATGCACGGCGAGAGGGGATGCAATTTAACCGTCTGATGCACAGAGCACGTGGAGGGGTGGAAAGAGCATCCCCCAAGAAGGCTGCCAAAATCCTCCCCCCTTTGCTGCAGCCCAGCTCCCACTGAGCATCCCCAACAGCCTGAGCTCCTGGCTGGGTCCGCTCTCATCAGGCAAAAAGCTCTGCGGCATCGCTTGAGGTTTAGCTCAAGGTTTCGCACTGTTTCCGCGCTGGTTTTTCTCAGCTCTCCCCCTTTTTTTTGGCTGGAGAGGCGTTTGAGCAGCAGGCTAGCAGGGTACCTCTCTCCCCCTTTTGCTTTCAATTCTCCCTGCAAAGCCATGAAGTGGACGGCGGTGGCGGTGCCACCGCATTTCTGACGTGGCAGAAAGATGGGAAAGACCATGGCCATATAGATTCGCTGAGGCGTACATCAACCAAAATGCTGTTGTGTGGTTTGGATGCTGCAGAGGCTTTTCTAACGCAGCAAATGTTATTCTCGGTGACGTTGTGCCATTTCATACAGAGGACCGTGGTCTGTTGCTGCTCCGGTGGCAGGGAGTCGCTTAGGGACTGAAGTTTAATGTCATGGAAGGAGGCACAGGAGCGGTGAGGACTAAGAGCTGCTGTACGGCTGCTACAGCCCTGATCTTTTGAAAAAATAGATGTATCTAACCCTGCTACCACCCTCATGCAAGGAAACGCTCCCATGCTCGTACTACATCTAGCCCTGGAGGCACTAAGATGGAAAAGAGCCCCGAAAACAAGGTCAGGGAAGTCCGAGACCCCACTGGGGCAGAGGAGGGGGCATCTGTGTGACCACCCCGCTGGGACTGGGCTGCTGGGACGATGCTGGGGACGCAGGGACAGCTCAGCCACCTCGCAGGACCCTGGTGTCACTGGGAGCCGGCCATGCTTGGCCCCTCTGCAGATACTTCATGTAGGAATTTGAACCGGTTTGGGGCCAGTGACGGTTTTACAGTGCTGTGAGCAACTGGGCATGCTTCCTTCAACATGAATAACAGAAAAATAGCAGGTGACACTTTGAAGCGAGCCCGTGAATATCCCCCACCGAAAAATAACCCCTGCAACAGCCCAGGCACCGCCTGGGCAGCCACGAAGCTGTTCAAACAGGGCAGCCACAAAAGCAGCTTTTTTTATCCCAACATGAGGACACCCCACCGTACCCCCAGGAGGTTGTGGAGCCACCAGGATTAAACCCAAAGCCTCCATGCCTTTTCGTTTGGATTTGATTTAAGCCAAGCTGCTAGAGCATCCTCCTCTCACCCCCAGAGCCTCTTTACTACTAATTGCAATCAATCAAACTACACCCTGGCAGGAGCCTCTGCAGCACCAGGGTGACTAAAACGCTTGCCCACTGCACTCACCCAGGAACAACGCTGCCCCACACCACAGCAATATCTGTATTTATTTCTCTTCCCCGGAACCCAAGGAGGTGCGGGGTTCTGCCGCTGGACCCTGTGCTGAACTAGAAAATACTTATTTAAGTAGACAGTGGGTAGATGCTGAGAGCATAAGATTTCAGACAAATTAAAACCACCCCAGAATGTATATAAATCCTCAGATTGGAGGAAAAATGCCAAAATATTTGAGAATGACTGTTAGAAGGAAATTTTCTTTTCAGGCAGCTTATTCCCTAGCGTGTCAGCCCTGGCAGAGCTCAGCTCCTGACCCTCGCCATCCAAATCCCAACCATAAGGCTAAAAATCACTGCGTTTCCCAATATTTCCCGATTCCTCCCATTGTCACGGGGCTGTTCTCACACTGTTGTGCTAAACTTTGCCCGCAAAGAAAAGGGTTTAATGACACTCACAAGGGAATACAGACGGCGTCTTATTTCACCCGCTTAATGGCTTGTGTGCCTGGATAATAGGATTCCTGCCTTGGAGCCCACAGGTTAATGAGTAAGGATGCTATTTTATTTTCACGCTAATGATGTTTAGCATGTACAGTACATGGATATCATCTCTTTTGGGCTCTGCACTGTAATTGCAACTCAGGACCTCACCAGGTTGTTTTGATACTTGTCTGTTATGCAGAGGGGTCACAGGTTATTTACTGCATGTGGCAAGAGGCTGAATTCATTTAAAAGGATGCAAAAGTGCTTGGAATAAACATCTGGACTTGGAAATTTTGGTGCTGATTTTTGCTAGCTGGTACCTACGCTCCAAGAAAACACCTGATTTATTTTTGTCTGTGTTTAAGAAAGAGCGATTGATAGTCAAATGATTTCCTTCTTTCACCAGCAGCACCCAGACAAAACAGGCACCAAAAATTGGGATTTAGTTGGGCAAACGGTGATGGATGCCCCTGATGTCAGGGCACCGATCCAGCATTTACAGCTGTGTCTGCTCTTGGTCTGCTTGCTCCAGCTTTGCCAAAAATCTTCAGCTTTTACCCATGACATGGAGTAACAAAACCCAGCCTGTGACCTGCCCACTGTTGCTGTTCCAGCGTGCGCACAGCGAGCTGCTGCCCAACGGGATGAGATTGGGGTTTAATTTGCTCTGAGTTAAAAGCCACCACTGCTTCAGGCCAAGGGACAACCAGCCCTCCTCCATCCCAGTAAGCTCAACACATCCACCTTGCTTTCTGCATGCATTTCTCCCTCCCAGCACATTTATGGATCCTTTAAATATTCTTCTCACCCAGGGGAGAGCATCGGCGCTGCTCCCGTCCCCTGCATCCCTCGACTGAGGCAAAACGCCCTCCACAACCCAAAAAAGCTGCTTGCGAAAGGAGCATTTCTTGACGCCGGAGGAACTGAACCCCCCTGTAAGCTGCCATCCTACTCCTCCCTCCCAAACTGGGCTCCTGTGGGGCTCTGGCATCCCGCAGCTGCCAGCCCTGCTTGCAAGAGTAATTAGCCTTCGTTTGCCAGCTCCTCGTCAGCACAGAGCTGTGCCGAAAGGCTGCAGAGCCAGCGCTTGGGCAGGGGGGTCCCTGGCCTCCGTGTGCCTTGCACCGGCTCCATCACCAGCCCTAAACCCACAAAATCTGAGCCTGGCTTTTTCCCCCCCTTTCGCTTGGGTTTGATATCAAGTTGCACATGGGTGGAGACTGGAATTCTCCTAAAATTTTAAAAATGGCATTTTAAGGCTGATTATTTAGCCCAATTACCTTAAATAGGCAGCTATCATTACAGAAGGGGTATCTCGAAGCACATTTTGCACTGGGTTGGGTCCATCGCTGTTCAAAGGCAGCGCTAACCCTGGCTGGGACACCCGGATCCTTGCAAAGCATTTTCTTACATTCTTGAAGGTGCAAACGAGCATCGAGTGAGATTTTCCAGGTGTCACGAGACACCTCCTGCGCCTCCAGGGGTCTGCAGCCTTTGCCCACCCAATGCTGGTCCTCTGCTTTTTTAAACCCGTGGATCACATCCTCTCCCATCGCCCAATTTTCCAGACTTTTTTCACCTCTCAGTGGGTTTTTCTCTGCTTGGCAGAAAAACATTCTCCCCACACCCCCTGGCTGAACCGAAAGGAAAAGCGGCAGCTCTGCGGGAAAGAAACCGAAAGCGCTGACACCTGCCAGGGTAAAACCTCTGCCGTAAAGACCGAAAGCAGCTCCCCAGAGCACCGCACGGCATCACCCACCACCGAGAGCAGCTCCTTTTCAGAGTGAAAGTAGGAGCCTCCCTGCTACTTGGTTTCAGTTAAAAAGTTATGTTTTCCATCACTGCTGCACCAGTATTTTCCATCCAGTTAGGAGCAAAGTGGGCGAACCCCACTGGGGCAGCCAGGATTTGGGGGAGCGCAGGACTCAGGCTTGTTCCTACCAGGCAGGCATCACCCAGAGGTTTTTTGGTCTAGAAAAGGTGCCAGGCTGGGTATTGTAATGGAGGGATTTGTTCCAGCTCTCATTGATGCTGGGATTCCTCCTGGCCCCTGCACCCAGCAGCTGAGGCCAGCCCAGCTCGCTGCATTCCAGGGGCGCAGGGCCAGCATGGTCCCTGCTGAGGCAAGTGGGTTTTCCTTGAAAATTGCCTTTTTCTCCCCAAAAACC
This sequence comes from Strix uralensis, assembly GCF_047716275.1. NCBI lineage: Eukaryota > Metazoa > Chordata > Aves > Strigiformes > Strigidae > Strix > Strix uralensis. The sequence goes on from NC_133975.1 coordinate 129,879,343, forward strand.
AGGTGTGACGTGGCATCCAGAACAGATAACTGAGCGTACGGCCGTGCCGTCGTCCCCCCCGCAGCTGGTGCTGCCGGTCACCGGCTGGCTGGAGCGTGGGAATCCCTGGTGCGGGGCTGGCTGGCTTTTCAAGCCATCCTGTTGCTTTTGCTAAAAGCCATGGCTAAAAATAGGCAGCTCGGCTGAAAAATAATTACTAAATATATACAGAAAAATATAAAAATATTACAGACGAAAAGAAAATAGCAAAAAGCCACGTTTCCAGGGAGTGGGAGCTGGTGTAGTCGCACTGATCTCAACAGCAGTTGCAGACCTGGCTGGGAAAGGAGCTTTAATACACCCAAATTACATGTGTTTCATTATTTCCTTAAGCAAAGAAAGTGTTATGAGCTAGATTTGTGCCTGTGGGCTCCCATCACACCCCATCGCTGGGGCAAAGGACCTTAATCCTCAGTGGCTGTTACAGCCACAGCTCTCAGCCCCCATCCACAGGGATTTTATTCTCTTTTCAAACATTCCAATTCTTACACCCGATGGCCATTATGGTGTTTAAATCACCAAAAAGCAGCTTGCAGGTCAGAGATGTGCCAGCAAATAAATAAATAAATTAAAAGATGCCCGAGTGGAAAAAACAGCCTGTTTCCATGGAAACGGCTTCGTTATCACACCAGCATCCGATCCCTCCCGCCAAACAGGGGTGAGGTGGGATGGGTGCCCATTTCGGCTCTGATGCCGGTGTTTCACCCGTGTCAGGGGGTTTTAGTGCCTGGCCTCCCACTGCAATCAGGGAGGGTGCCAAGTCTGTTGCCCATCTTAGCCTTGTGTGGCCCTATTCAGCCATATTTCACCCCAAAAGCAGTGACTGGGGCAGACCCAGCCCGCCGCTGGCTCAGCCAGCCCTGGCTCCCCCAGCAAATCTGATTATCAAGGCAATGCAAAAGCATATGGAGCGAGAGGGAGCTGCTGCAAAGATTTTTCCCTTCCCTAATTTTGCTGGGGCATTAAATAAAGAGCTCAGCGCTGGAACTGGCTTTGCAGAGAGCCTGGCTCAGGATGTCCCCTCCACCCACCTTGTGCTGCCGGAGCAGACCACAACTCCAGCCCAGACCTCATTAATATCTGCAGTCGACAGCACGTTTTTCCCATGAATTCTGCAAGCAGTAAAGGTTTTAGCAACGTCCATCCCTTTGGAGATTCAAGTGTGTCCCAGCACAGCCCACCTGGGCTGAGGCTCCAGGAGAAACCTCCTTCCCAAGAGGCACATACAGACCTGGAGAGGAGTCGGGGAGGCAGCTGCGATGGAGCCAGGTGGCTCCGGCCCCACGGGGACATTTTGGGTCTCGTAGGGATGTCCCTTTTGCCTGGAGAAGTCACTGCGCCGTGGGCGTCACGCGAAAGTGAGAATCTCAGCTTTTTATTTTCTCACAGGCGTCTTAACGGCTCAAAGCGAAGGCAAACAGAAATCAACCTTGACTTCCTTTTCTTTTTTTTTTTTTTTAGTGTGGGGGGTTTTTTTGTTGTTTTTTTAAGAAATGATGCGGGTGAAGGATCAGCCACCAGCCAGCACAAACTGGAACATCTGCTCCGGTCCCTCCTGCCACCATTCATAGGAAATGGTGGCTCTCTCCAGGCGGGTACCACGGGAAAGGAGCATCGACCCAAGGCTCCAGCACTGCCGCCGGGGTTGCCAATCCCTGTGCTGAAGGTCAGGAGTTTAACAGCAGCATCATTTCCCCAGCTGATGAAGCTGGAGGTTTCCAGCAAGCCAAAAAGCTGTGTGACCCCCCCCACACAGCCTGCCCCAAGGCCTTTGGGGACATACCCTTGAAAACAAAAAGCCGCCATTTGGGGGAAAAACCTGGGAAAAAGTGTTTGTTTTTAATGCACAAGGGACAAACCCAGCAGTGCGCGCAGATCAGGCACTGGGAGGTCTTGTGCCCTGGGAGCTTGGCCAAATACCGGGGAATAAGGTTGCCCAAATACATGGTCCAGTGGTCCAAGCAAGCGAATCTGCTGCTGAGCATCGCCTTCTTCCCGTGGCCTGAGTTTTCATCCAGATTAAAAACACCCATCATTTTGCTGACTCACTTCTGACCTCCACTCAGCCCCTCGTCGTGCTCTCCATGATGCCTGCTGGGGACAAGCAGGGGCAATGCCTGCCGGGGCTGGGGAGGGGGGGGGCAGCCGGGCTCCTTGCTATCTGATTGTGCTGTGGAACAGAAAGAAAAAGGCCTTGGCTGTCACGTTTTGGTGTGACACACCAGAAGAGACAGATAAGGGCACACATCCTGTCACGCCATCCCTAGCACTGCCTTTTGGGCTCTCCTGCAGCGGAGGGCTTAAGCAGAGGCTCCACTCCTGCACTCCCCACCAGGGCTGAGCAACATCACCACTGCACTTCACTAAAAATGAAAATGATTTAAGGGATGGGAGGGTTTTTTGTTTTGTCTTGTTTTGTTGGTTTTTTTTTTTTAATTTAATGAAATATTAAAACACACCCAGAGGTCAGTGGGAAGCTGAAAGCTCGCTGCAGTGCATGTGAGCGGAGGAGTGGGAACACGGCGAGCCTCTGCCCTGCAAACCCCCGGGCAGGCTTACAGCAAAACCCTGGCAGTAAACGACACGGCTGCTCCCCTGTTCAAGCTGCAGTTAGTCTTCATCCTACCCAGATTTAAAAAAACACTACTGCTCTCAGCTGCTGGCATTTTATTTTTATGAAACTTGCCTGAGAGGAGAACATGCAGCTCCAGAAATTCCCTAAAACCACCGGTGCCCCCTGGAAAACCAGGGTTTCTCAGAAATGCCCCATTAGCTGCCTCCTGCAAAGCAGCACCCACACTGTCTAGGGCATCCCCAACCTCCCTGTTGGGCTGGAAGATGGAGACATCTCCACAATCTTTGAAGTGTCTCCAGCACACAGATGGCCCAGTAAATACGGAAAAGAGAAAGAGGAGGGAACCAGGCAGAGAGGAGAAGTGCTGAGGAGGGATGTAGATGGGTCACACTTCGCCCCAGGGTCCTGCAGGTGTTTTTTGGCAGAGGAGCTCATGGGAGCCCCTCGGCCATCAGCCACTGGCACACACCTCTCCTCCCCATGCATCTGCACCCCCCACAGCAGAGCTCTCACCTTCCTTCCCCCTCCACCAACATGCGGGGCTCCCCCGTGGTCCCACATCCTCCCTCGAGTGTGACACCCAGATTTCTCCCCATCAGGTCAACGAAACCATTGGAAAAGTGGCCGCTAAGCCTCAGGGCATGACAAACCCCCAGGTTTCTCCCACACTGGAGGGTCTCTCCCCTGCCTGGGGGTCAGCCCAGGCTGGAGGTCAATGGCATTACCTGCAGCCCTGGTCAATGCACCTTTTAATGTCAGTTAAAACACTACACAGATATCCTTGAAAATACTTGAGTATTATTTTGCATTGCTACTGCAGCAACGGCCAAAGAAAGACTAGTTCCTCTCTTATAACACCCTGTACCCTCGTTATATAGCACAGCAAACCCTGTCTTTATGATTATTCTCTGCCTGGCAAAATACTTCCCAGGCTGAAGTGACCCTGATTTAACCATGTCAAGGCAGCTGGTGATAACCCAGCTGTACCAACACCTCCGCACCGATGGAGCGGCAACTCTACAGTAAAAGCACGAATGAATCTACCAAATAAAAAAATCCCGTTGAAACCCTGATTGTCTCTTGACTACCAAATCCACCCCATGAAACTTGTTTCCTACTGAAGAAGTGGCAGCAGGCTGGGTAGTCCTTCATGGGGCAGAAGTTTCTGCTGTAAAGGAGACTCTAGGAAACATGCACCACCTCCCAGCTGGCCAGAAAAGAGCAGAAACCCTCAAAAAAAGCTCTTTTTTCCCCATGGAGAGACCTCTAGAAAACCAAAATCACCTTTTAGACACTCCTATGATTTCTCGATTCCTTCCCCAAAACAACTCAAATTGACTCTGAAATAAATTATTCATACACACCTTTCTCAGAAATCCCAGTTCCCTGCCCCTTCTCCCAGAAAAAAAGAGAGATGGTTCAAGCTGCCAAGGAAGCAATGAGCTCCCGTACCAAGGAAAAGGAGTTCAACATCTGTTCATACAGCTCTGAACTCCTGACCCTTAATTAAGGGAAGCAGCCAAGAGCTATTATTTCATGTTAATTAACTGATCCATTCCTGGGTTTCAGTTTTTAACATCCTGCTTGCCAGGGTCCAGATACAGACCTTTAGGGTGCAAAATGAGGTTTGAAAGCGAAGGGAAGGGAGAACTGCAGGGCGGAGGTGTTTAACCCAACATCACATTTGCAAAAGGGTTTGGGTATTTGGCTGTGTCAACACCTCTCCCAAAGGGACAAACCCACCCCGAGCCTCATGCAAAGTCACCCTGAGTTCAAGGCCACGGTGACTTACCAACCGCCTGCCCATCAGCATGGGGGTAGAGCCACCCTGAAGGAATTGGGGCAAGCCACTGAGTCGCCCTGATTTGGCTAAAATGGCATATTTTTAAGAGGCAGACTTCCCGTGACACCAGGAAATCAGAAGGAGCATGTGGATTTTGCAGTAGCTTGTGCCATGCTGCTGGGCTTATCCTTCTGTAAAAGCATTTTTCAGCCCAGCTAAAATAAAACCAAACCTCCTCCTTTAGCTTACGATGCAAGAGCCTCGCCTTTCCACCTGAATAACTTCTGCAGCACGTGAAGCCCTCAGCTGTAGAAATCATTGCAACGAGAAATCATTTCACCTGAATCAAACGTTTATTAGAATTTTATTTTAAGTAACACTCACACGAAGCCTAATAACCCTTTCCAGCCGCTGGGAATCACCCAACAAGTTACATCAGCAAAGAAACAACCCCGTTATCTGTCCCATTAGTTTAAGCCCCGCCAGGAATTACCTTAGACTGCTTTAATTAGGTATCCACCGTACAAAAGAATTAATTAATTAGTGATAAGCACCTGAACCACATTACTCATAAGGCTCTATTTCAAGCTTCAAATACAGCAAACAGGTCACAGCCTATCTGTTATAGTAGAGCAAAGCCCCGGTGCTGCTGCCACCTGGTATTTCTCTTCCCATCCCTACCATCAAAGCAGCAAGGCTGGGAGTTTTTTTTTTCCTTCATGATCTCCTTTTCAGGTTTTTCACAGCATCTAGAGCTCGTGCCTTTAGAGCCACTACTCAAACAGTGGGTGTAGCACATGGAAATGGGAGAGCTTTGTAATTACTTTCTGAGATTGGGTGTGCTTTAGGCATGGGCTGTGGGGTAAAACCCTGTATCTTGCAGCTACCCGTACCCTGCAAAGGTTTCACTACAAAGCTGTTGTGCTACAGCATCACTAAGATACCTATTAAATGAGTAAAGCCTTTGCTGATGGCCAGATCCCAAGCTGCAGGTGGAGGATCACCACTAAACACGGGTGATTGGGGGGGGGGGGGGGGGGAGAAAAAAAAATTCCCTGTGTTGTTCTGTATTTTCACAATCAATAATTTTGAAAACTAATTTATTGTGGCTTGCACTGCCTCTGGCATTTCATGGCCTGTTATTTCCCTGCTGGCAAACTTGAGGCTACCAGAGGGGTTTCTCCAAGCTGCCAGTCCCAGGCAGGGGTGCGGAGCCCTGGCAGTGCTGCAAACCAGGTTAGCTGGGGCTGGCTGGGGAGAAGTAGGTTGCTCCTCCGTCCTCGGTCGGTGAGCTGACCCATATTATCTCAATTAAATTTAACTTCTGCGGCCCGCTGCTGCCTCTTTTTTTGCCTGTAACCTAATGCATTTTGGTCTAAAGTAGGACCCGGTGACGGGGGCAGCGAGTACACCTGGGTCCTTCCCGATGCGATGAGGAGAGGAGGGCACGGCCACGGTGGCAGAACTGGGACAGGGCCATGGAGGGGGATCGAGAGGCGGCAGCACCATGGCCGTGGGCTCGGCAGCTTCCCTTTGCTCAAGTCCTCACCCACCTGCGTTTCTCCTGACCACGATGCTCCTGCAAAACAGCACACTTTGCTTTTCTCTCCCGAGCTGCTCCCTCGGAGCCTTTCCCACGCTATTCCCCCGGCTTACTGAGCCCATCCTCATCCCCTCCCCGGCATGCTCATCGCTTACTAACCTCCGTATACAGTATCTTGGTTTTCCCATGGAGCCTCAAATCCCTGAACCAGCCTGTTTGCCCCTTAAAACGCAGGCAAAGCATCCTTGCCACGCTTCCTGCTGAGTCAACGGCCCTGCTTTTACCACCACACGTTATTCTGGCTATATCGTGAAATGACACATGCTCAGCAAACACTGATATTACGCAGACGGGAGGAGAAAGCCACCCCAGAGCTGCTAGCCTGGGCGGTGTTTTTACACTTGCAATACCAAGCATTGCAAAAAAAAAAAAAAAAAAAAATTTAAAGCCAAAGAAACTCTGCAAACAGCGGATTAAGCAGCACAAGACGGCGCTGCCCGTGCCGGCTCGCCCTCCCCTCCCGTGCATCGATACCTTCTGTGCCGGAGATCAATCCATCCTGGCCATGCCGTGGGCTCCATGTGCTTCATTTATTCCCCCCGGTGCCCCCTCCCAGAGCTTTAATCCTTCTGCCAAACGAGCCAGAGCCACTGTGTTTGGGCCCCGCTGCTCTGCGAGCTGCCTTCCCAAGGACAAGCGCCTTTCCCTGCCTACCTGGCTGCTGGGAAACCTCAGCACGGGGCTGTACAGTTGATTTCTATATTTTTCCAACGTGAGCTATGAAAATCAATGAAGGCAGCTGCTCTTTGCAGGGCTGGGTTTTGGTTCCAGGTAGGATGGAGTAGCAGCATTGATTCCAAGACAGTCTAACTGTTACATCAATTAATGGAAACACTTACACAGAGCTTAGATTTAGGCTTAAAAAAAAAAAAATATCGGTGCCTCCCTCATTTGTTACTTATACATCCCTATAAGCCTGGGTTGCTGCATTAAAATCATCTTTTTATTCCCCCCTGGCACAGTGCAGAGGGAGGAGGCAGGGTCCCCCCCCGCCGGCATTAGCTGTGGAGTGAGGGAAGCACCGGACACAAATACAAACCCCCCAAGCGAGGATGTGAGGCTGAGCAGCAATTATATTAAATCAGCTGATAAATAATGCAACGTATTTTGATGGTCCAAGCCCTGCAAGCACCACACAAACACCATCACGTCTCCATGATATTAAAAATACAAGGGATGAAGCGCAATCAGGTCAGCGTGACTTGAATAATTGAACCTAAAGCCTTTCTGAAACGCTGTCCTCAGGGCACGCTGGAGCTCTGGCCCCACGGCAGAGCCACCAGACCTTTGCCTCTTTGCAAGGTCCTACACAACCAGAGGGACTCCACCAGACCTGGTCAACGTTCAATGCATTCCCATCCAAGGTGGGAGCCCTCGAAGACTAATTAGAAGAGGTCTGAATAGGTTTAGAGGATGGCTGATGAGCCCCCTAAGGACCCCAAATCACTGCAGACCCAGCTAAGGGGTAGGAGGTCCCCAAGAAAGCACATAGAGATGTGGAGAAGACCTGGCCATGTTTCTGTGTGACACCTTGGGGGCACCTGGACCCACATGGACCCATACGATGTCCATGGGGACAACACTGATCTGCCCATGGCCCTGCTTCGAGCAGAAGGTGGCACCAGAGACCCCCAGAGGCCCCTTCCAACCTAAATGAGTCAAAGACTATGCTGGTTCGCTACTGAAATCCCTGCTCACTCACTGCAAAGTGCCTGAGGGATCCAGAAAATGAAAACGAAGGGGAGGTGGCACAAATCCTCGAGCAGCTCTCCCCATGGCCACCAGCTCTTGGGACTAACACATCCTCCAGCCAAAACTGCAGCCAGAGACATCTTCCTTAACACACCTTCACAGCAAAGCTTATTCCCCCTCAGGCTGTCACAGAGAGGTAACCATCTCCCCAAGCTCTTCATCCAGCTCCTGCCAAAATGGGTCAAATTCAAGAGCTGATACAAGCAGAAGGAACCCTTGGAGCCAACGCAACCACAATGCAAGTGAGATAAAACTGCATGACGTGCCAGTGGAGCGTCTTCCAGAGCAGGTGAGGAAGCCAAAACCCAACCGTGAGGACAAAACCCAACCTCCTCACACATGGGCAGCCATGGGTGAGGAAGTCTCCACCACACAAATGCGATGGTCAGATGTTTTCTGCACACCCGCTGGGACCCCAGGAAGGAGGACACATCTCGTGAAGGATCTGCTGTCCTGCAGCAGCTCGGGGCTCACGAGAGCCTCGCTGTGGGGTGGAGGGGAAGCGTCAGCCCAAGACACCTCCCATGAGCGGCTGTGGTCAGAGCAGCAAGCAGCACAGCTCCACTGAAGAGAAACTTTATGGAGATCACGAGAGGTCTGGTCTCATCAGATAAGAAGAAAGAGCAGGAAGTGTCACAAGGTTTACAACCAAGCAGCTAAAAATCGAGTCTGTTCACCTCGAGGGTGACTAACGCGCTTTGTACAGCTCCCAGTACGTTCAGGCCACACTTCAGGGCTTCCCACGGCTGCAGAGAGGAAACACCCATGATAATCCCCCTCCTAACAGGTACCAGCACTAAGGCTGCCTGTGCCCCCATAATACCTTAGAAAAATGGGCCTGGTCTTGATGCCCCTCCATCTGAGATGACCCTTTCAAGAGGTGAAAGGCAGCGAGGACCTGGCAGGAGGGTTTGGGAGCAGTGATGCAGTGAGAAGATGGTGCCCCTGGGCTCCATGAGCACACAGGGACCTCCAGGGACATTTATTCTTCCCCCAAAGCCATAAACCTCAACAGGCTGGATGCAGCCTGTACATGAGGAGCCACTAACACCATATTGAGCTGAGAAGGTCTCTACAGACGCTGGGGACACACCTAATCCCCATCAGAATGGTGTCTGCAGATGTGAAAGCAAAAGAAGCAGTGGGGGAGAAGGTGGTCTCCTCAACTCACCCCCCCTACTTCTCCTGCCCCACAGCGTCCCCTGCGTGCACGGCCCCGGGCTCTCCATAGGACACAGCCTCAACCCCACGAGCAGATGATGGATGCTTAGTTACTCTCTGCACCCCTGACACCTGCCTGTTCCTCCCAAGGTCTGGTTGAGGAGAAACACATCAAAATGAAGAATAAACTCTTGTGAGGTGATTTCTGCTGAAAATGGCTCACTTGTCGCCTTCCTCCTGCTGACGGCAGTGGGGAGAGCAAGCTGAAGCCCTGGCCCCCCACCCCGACTTGGCTGGCAATCACCATCCTGATCTTCTCAGCCCCCATGAGTGATGGATAACTCGCCGTGGAGGGTCTGAGGCAATCCAGCCCAGCCCCACAGTGAGGCTGAGGGCACACAGCTCTTTGTGTTCAGCCCTTTGGAAAACCCAAACCCACCTGATGCTGTGGAGGAAGGAGAGGGACAAGCCCAGAGCCCAAAGCTCATCTTGGGAGTGCTCCTCACCCCAGCTCTACCCCAAATTTGGCACCACAGCTGTAAACATAACGAAGCCCTAACGATGATGCCTGCTACAGGCAGAGACATGCTGGCACTGTCCTGGCATCCCCTGTGACAGCAGGATCGTGAAGACACATTTCTGGCACCCCTGTTGCATTTGAGATCTGTTTCCTGACTCTCAACACCTTCTTTATTCTGATTCTCTCCCTTCACTGCACCCACTCCAAAGCAAAACCAAAGACACGGGGACCAAAAAGGAATTAAGTCAATACCGAGCATCTCACATCTGCTAGAAACTGGTGCTTTCTTACCCAAAATGGCCCAAAAAGCACAAATCCTCCAAACCCACAGTTAGTGCAGTGCACTCAGCCTGCAGGAATTCACGACTCGGGGGGGGGGGTTTTAAGGTGACCAAAGCCTGAAGTGTCCCTTCAGCATCTCCCTTCAGGGGATCACACCTCAGGCTCGTGACTCTCAGATGCCCAGTGCTCCCCACACCATCCCGGGTGGATGCTGCAACAGGTTAAATGCTCCTGCACTTCATCCAGCTTCAGCTCCCAGCTTCTCCTCTGGGACACGGCTCAGATGGAAGCAGGCAAGAGAGAAAACACAGCTCCTCCGTGTCCCTGCGGGCGCTGGCAGGTGCATGCGGACACCCTGCCTGTCCCCAGGCTGGGGGAGCTGTAAGTGCTCTGGTCCCACCACAACCACTGCTTCTCCCTGGCTGCGAGGACTCAACGCCACATTTCCTTATTGGCAAATAAGCCAAGAAAAATTTTTATTAAAAGAATCAGCAAACCCGGGCGTCAGCGTGAGCACAAATCCTGCCCTTGCACAAGCCCGGGGCTGGAGTGATGCTGGCATTTGCCACCACTTGCAATAAAACCCAAACCACTGGTGAACCCCTCCCCAGTTTGAGCCTCCTCGTGTGCCGGGGATGCTGTGGGGACCGATCCAGCTGCAGGATCCATCCCTGGCTGCGCTGCCGCTGAAGGAAGCAGGTTTCCTACCACAGCAGCGCTGACACGGAGAGGCACTGAAACGACCCGACTATAATTAACACACAAACCCACCCAAACCCCGTCACGGTGTTCCCTGAGCCAGGGGAGCGCTGGGGCTGCTGAGCTGCTCCCGCACGGGCAGGCGGAGGAAGGGGATTTAGCACCCACTTACTCAGGGCATCTGCCATAATCAGGTCTGTGTTTCTGTGCAGAGGTGCCGGTGGCACCGACGTCCCCACAGTGCCCGGCTGCAGCTGGTGGCTCTGCCCTCGGGGATGGGTACAGGCAGCTCTGCCTGCACGGATGGGCACAGGCTGCTCAGGGAGGCAGCTCAGGCTACAGCCAGGCTTCGGGGCTGGGGTCCAGCCCCCCCCCCGCCCAGCCCCCCAGTCAGGAGGATGCTGTAGGCAGCAGGAGGAGGGATGCTGACACAGCGAAGGGTAAAACCAGCAACACAGCAGAGTTTGCAGTGGGAATATCCACACAGAATCATCTAGGTTGGAAAAGACCTTGAAGATCATCTAGTCCAACCATTAACCTCACACGGATTGGACTAGATGATCCAATTCTGTGCTGGGGATTTCTCCCCTTTGGTGGGATCTCATATGATCCAAGAAGGAGCACTGATGCTTGAGATCCCCAAGGCTCAGGCAAGGCTGCTCCTTCCCACCCAAATTACTCCCTTTTACAAACCCAGCTGCCTAGCCGGGACCTTCCCGGCCAGGAGGGAGCATCACAGGAGGGACAGAGCCCACTTTCCTTCCCAAAGCCGTCAGGAGAGTAAGATAAACCTGTTAAACCAAGACAGCAACCCAGCTAAAGGAGCTTATCTGCTGCAGCAGTGCCTCCACCCTGCACCGCTGTGCTGGGTACGGCACTTTGGGGTTCACAGCAGCACCCCTGAGAATAACCAACCTGCTGCTCAGCTGGATTTTGGATGCTAGACGAAAGCATCACCCACCACCGGAGACCTCCCTGCAATGCTGGTACCTGCTGACCACAATCCGGCAACACCTGGACCTTCCCTTGGATAAACTAATTAGCCCAAGTTACAACAATAACAGACAAGAGGGGAGGAAAATTGCTGTGTGAAAAGGAAGGCAAGGACGAGATAAGGTGAAAACTAATTGTGTTTGCTGGGATAAGCAGGTCCTGGTGCAGCTCCTGCCCAGGAATTGAGGGTTTCTCAACTGTATGCGAAGAGCAAGGTGGTGATTTTTTTAAGGTTTGGTAAAATGCCATTTTGGGGATTTTTTTTTTTTCACCAAGCCTGTGAGAAATTGGGTTTGATGTCTGAAGTCCATCAAGCCTACACGAAAGGCAGGAGATGCCTGATTTCAGACTTCAGCCTCAGCACGGCTGCATCCTCGCACATCCTCGCCCAGCCCAGGGGCTGGCTGCATCCAGCTCCCGCTGCCTCCCAGCCCGCAAAGCGCTGGCGGTTTGCTTGCACAGCTCTGATCGAAGCCATCATTAATTAATCACTGGCCTGACCCAAAGCCCAGACTCACGGACACCATCCCAGCGACTTTGGGTGGGTTTTGGATCAAACCCTACTTCTGTGCAGAGCCAAATCCGTGTCCTCCCAGCAGCTGGAGCCTGTCCTTCTCCCCAGCTCAGACCTGCCTCTAAACGGGGCGAGTGCCAAACGGCTCGTGCCAAGCGTGTGCGGAAAGCCGGGAGAGACAGCCTGCGTTCCCCCGCAGCCATCACGCGCTCCCCCACGAGCAGCAGAAGCAGGAGCCCCCCCCCCCCTTTCACTTCTCCCCATGAGTTTGGGGGGGCAAGACTGCTCCTGCGCTTTAAAGGGACCAGTTTTGGGGGTGTTTGCACCATGCATGTTGCGTACCAAAGAAAAAAAAATACACACGAGGAAAGGCTGAAGCCCCACTGGAAGCGAGCAGGCAATAAAATTGTGCAAGGGCAAGCACAAAAATCCCCTTGCTAACGAACCCTGCTGCACCCCCATGCTCTGCCCTGCAGCGTGGGGTAGCATCTCCCTCTGCCCTTCCCCCCATCCCTCCGCCCAGCAGCTGCGGTGACCCCATGAAGCAGCTGAGCAAGAAACCGGAGGGGAAGAAACAGTGAGAAAAGAGTCTGAAAAGGAAGAAAAATTGAAAACCCACTCTAATCCCTTTGCTCGTTCCTCCCGCTTCTGCGCCGGCTGTGAACACACCCGGCCGTATCCTGCGCCCGCATCCCGCTCCGGGAGCAGGAATGAAACATTTGGAGAAGTCGCACTGAGAACTGACACAACTCGTGCCAAAACCGGTGCTTTTCCCAGGGCAAACCCCTTATTCCCAACCCAAAATGGGGAAATGGGCCAGCCGGAGGGAGCAGGCGGTGCAGCCCCGTGGTCCCAGCAGCAGCACACATGTCATGAGCGTGGCCGACCCCGAGCATCCCGGCACCGAGATGCGGGACGGAGAGGCACGGCCACCCCCGGGCAGCGCTTTTTGGGGGCGTGGGGGGGTCCGCGGGGCTCCGACGCCGGCTCACCAGCCCTAATTACTATGGTAACAGCCTGCGCCGGCGCCTGGCTGTCCTCCTTCGGTGACTCACTGGGTTTCAAAAGGAGAAGTGGTGCCTCGGCCGCCGCCGTTCGGAGGCCAAAGCACTGGAAGCTCAGCGGGCGCAGCCACATCTGCGGGGCCGTCAGGTGGGAAGGCATCACCCACCACCCTTCCAAAGTTTGCTTTTTTATGGTGTTTTCTGCTCGCAGATGCCCTGGCGCAGGGTGGCAAAGCAGCAGGATGGCTTGGGGATTCAAAATAATAATAATAATAATAATAATAATAATAATAATAATAACAACAGAGCTTCATCATCAGCTCGCAGCCATCCAGCTGTGGGAATGCCACTGGGCGCCTGCTCCTGCTCTTGATAACCCCCGTGGGTCAGAATTTCCCCAGTGGAAAACGATAACCCTGGTGCCATGAGGCAGCCCCGTGCCAGGCTCTGGTGCACGCCGGTTCTCATCCCCACCGGCGCCAGCCACGGCCACGGTACGGCCACTCATCCGAGCCCGCAAGCAAAATGTGCCCCACGGAGCCACCACCGGCTCACCACTGCGAGTAGCCCAGAGAAAATGCAATGAGCATCCTTAACACCGGTGCGTGCACCGCTGGGAGCAAAGCTGGCAGCTCCCGGGGAATTTGGGAGAGGATGGGCACGCGTAGGCACTGTGCTAGTAGCAGGGGGAGCTGTGGGTCCCCCGCAAACTGGGGATACCCCTTTTTGGAGGTGAGGCTGACTCCAGTTGTCATGCAAGCGATGCTGAGGCCGCCAAACTCGTGTCGCAGGTGAGCAGCTAGCGGCGCACGGTGCCAGCGGCAGCAAGCAGCAGCCCCTGCTTCCTCTTGCAAGCAAATGCAAGGCTGAAAAGCCAAAATAAAAGCACCAAAACCAGTTCCAAAACCGATGCCCAGCCTCGTGGGGAGCTGGGGCTGAGCCACGCGCCCCCATACCCCCCAGCACAGGTGGAGAAAGGCCCCGTTATAACCCCGGGAGCACCTCGAATCATCCTTCTGGAGGAAGGCTTCACCCCGGGGCTTTCCTGGCCATAATTAATTGAGTCATATTTCAATCCAGCCAGCGGCCATATGGTAGAAAAGAGGATTAAAATCGCATGCTCCAGCTGCATTCAGGGAAATCCAGTTATAAGGAAAAATCCTCCATGCCTGGCCCCAGCCTGCTGCCAGGGTACGTGCCACTGCCATCCACACAGCCCCGGCCCCTTTCCCTCTCCTGGCCAGGAAGCACAAGCTCGCTGGCGATGGTTATTCCGTAATTTGGGGGCCCAGAGGGGAAAAAGGGCAATAAATAACATTCCGGACCTGCAGCGATCCCCTTGCCCTGCAGGCAGCAGGTACAGGGGTAGTGGATAGTACGTGCTCCCAGTCACTACCCTTTGGGGTAGCAGGCTTTAAGTTCATTAGTAACTCATTAGTAATTGGGGAGGGGATCGCTGTGCTTCAAGATTTTCCTTAAATATAAACCCGTTTTCCACCGAGGAGGCAAGAAGGCAAAAGTTTTTTGCTGGATTCCCCTCCTGCTGGGGCAAGCGAGCCCTGGACCGCCTTTCCCCCAGCACATCTTCCCGGCTGACCGGTGATTTTCCCAGGGTTACTTTTCCCGAAGCGCTCGCCCCACAAACCAAAAAAAAGGATTTTGATGGAAATACTGGAAAGAGGGCGGCTGCCGTGGGGATGGCGGGGTGGGGCGTGTCATCACCCCCAAATCCCCCTTCCCTACAACCAAGGGGGGGGGGGGGGGCACATCCATCCCAGCTGAGGTTCCTGCAGGGATTTGGGGTTGGGAAAGTCTCCCCCTTTCTTCCCAGGGAGGAAAAAAAAGAAATAGAGCAAGAAAGAACACTACGCCTCATTCATCCACGGGAAAAAGCCTTTCCTGTGATGGCAAAGCCGTTGATTAACCGAGGATCAAACGCTCTAAATCAAACCTTTGTTGGGGAGGCTGAACTCTTTGTGCGAGGTACCTTTCCCCCGGCTCCCAGCCCCGGTAGCCGACCCCCGCCCCCCCCCCCGCCCCCCCCCCCCCCCCGCAGGTGCCACCGTCACCCGAGACTGTGGGGTCCCCGTGGGGCGGCCAGCGTGGGGTGGGGGCGATGCGGGGATTGTTGGCGGATTTTTTTTTTTACTGATTTGGGGACCCACTGGCAGCGGGCAGCCGGGGCTGGGGACCGCCCTGTCCAGTGCCAGTGTGCCCCAGTGCTGTCAGTCTCAGTCCTCCCAGTGCTCCCAGTGCCCCCCCTCACCCCCCCCCCCATGTGCCCGGCGGTACCTGGAGGCGGCCGGTGCTGCCCCGAGTCCCCCCGCGGGGCGGGCGGCGGCGGCGGGACGGACGGACGGATGGACGGACGGACGGAGGAATGGATGGATGGACGGAGGGATGGATGGACGGAGGGAGGGAGGGAGGGATGGAGGGAGGGCTGAGGAGGGAGGGCTGCGGGCCGGAGGCAGGCGGAGGGTGGTCAGCAGCAGCCCCGAGCGGCGAGTCCCCACCCAGCTTTGTCTGCGCTCATCCCTCTGCCTACAGGAAGCGGCTCGGCCCCGACTTCCTCCTCCTCCTCCTCCTCCTCCTCCTCCTCCTCCTCCTCCTCCTCCTCCTGCTGCTCCTCTCCTTTCCTCTCCTCTCCGATCCCCCGGGTTCTGCAGATCGCTCCTCTCCAAACCCCGCCGCCTCCTGCCCCTCGCCCTGTCCCAGTCCCTCTCCCCCTCCCCGGCCTGGTCTCTGTCCCCCTCCCTGCCCGTTTCTGCCCCAGTCCCTTCCGCTGCCCCTTGTCCCTGTTCCCCACCCCGCCGACCCTGCACCCCACACGTGCCACATGCCCACCCCACACCCTCACACCCACCCACTGTACCCCCATCCCTGCACGCCACACCCTCCCTGCACCCATCCCACACCCTGCACCCCACCCACCCATCCCTACACCCCACACCCCCCTGCACCCATCACACACCCCCTGCACCCCACCCACCCATCCCTACACCCCACACCCCCCAGCACCCATCACACCCCCCCTGCACCCCACCCACCCATCCTTGCACCCCACACCCCCCTGCACCCATCACACCCCCTGCACCCATCCCACACCCTGCACCCCACCCACCCATCCCCGCACCCCACACCACCCCTGAACCCATCGCACCCCCCCCTGCACCCATCACAACCCCCCTACACCCACCACACACCCTGTACCCATCGCACCCCCCCCTGCACCCCACCCACTCATCCCTGCACCTCACACTCCCCCTGCACCCATCCCACACCCTGCACCCCACACCCCCCCGAGTTCCATCCCACACCCTGCACCCCTCACCCATCCCTGCACCCGTAGCCCCCCTGCATCCATCCCTGCCCTCTCTCGCCCTCCCACACCTCACAGCTCCAAACACCCCATGCCTGGATCCCCTCTTCTGCCCCCCTGAGCCCCCCCACACCCCACAGCTCACACCTCTGCCCTGGTGTGGGGTATCCTGACCAACACAACCCCCCCCCCCAGCACCCCCAAGCCCTTTCCCTGCCCCCTTGAGCCCTTCCCAGCTCAAAAGTTCCCATTTGAGCCCCAACCTGCCCCTCCAGGGCACAGCTCAGGGGAACACCCAGCACTCAGTATTTTGTATTTTCTTTTTCATCAGTGTGAGCCCAAATGCCACGTTTTTTGGGTTTCAAGTGGAAGATTTTGGAAGCACAAGAGAGCTGGCGAGCACTGGTTGGGTTTTTCGAAGGCGGCCTTTTCCTTCCCTCCATCTGCACCCTGAAACTTCTGTGTGCTCACGGTTATCCCTTCAAATCTTTCCTCTGGAAGGCTCAACAGTCCCATCTCAAACAGGAAAATATGTTGATGTGCTCCCCGGGCAGGGCTGGGGAGTGCAGCAGAGCTGGGGTGCAGCACCCCCCCCCCCCACCCCAAACCAGGGCACTTCAAGCCGTGCCATTGCCCCCAGCAGCCGCAGCACAGTGGGATGCAGCTCCCCACAGACACGGGGCATCCCCCAAAAGGTGGCTAGTGGGAGCCCCCCGGGGCTGGCAGCGGTGGGCATAGGGTGGAGGGGGGCTGCGTGTCTCCCCTTGGCCAGCCAAGCTCTGTAGGGTTCGTGGCAGAGAGGCTGCCATAAAACCAGGTTTCCCCTCCCGTTTCCACAGCAACACTCAATGACTGATTTCTTTCGCTGCCCTGCTCAGCCCTGACACCCACAAAACCCACCCGCAGCTGCCCCCCGGGGCCCTGGCACCCCCCCCACCCCACCCTGGGCAGCACCCAGCATGGGGCCGGGGCTGGCAGGGTTCCCCCCCACAAACACAACGCAAGGAACGTGCAGTAAATCAAAGTGTTGGATCCACTGATCATTTCAGAGTGCAGAAGGTCCCCAGGCTAAAGAAACACCGGCACGTGGGGTATTATTGTAATTATCACCAATTAGTCGCTGGGGCCTGATTAGGGTGATGTCCATGGGTATGTCCAGCAAGGTTTGTTTTGGAAGGGCTGATAAAAGGAGGATGTTCTGTGAGGCACCCGCCTGGGGACAGCCAGCGCTGCTTAACGGCAGGAGAAAGCACCGCCTGTTTTGATCCAGCGGCAAAATTTAAAAAAAAAAAAAAAAAAGATGCTACCGCAACATTTCACTTTTTAAAGCACATTTTGCAGTTGGCTCCGTAAAAGTGGCGTTTGCACGTTGTCACCCTACATAATCTCAAGGCTTCGACCTCTCGGGCTGCCACGGAACGGTGACAGGAGGTGGAAAATCTGCCAGTGGAGCGACTGGAGATGAAACAACCCCGAGTGCAGCCTTTTTGTGAGAGCTTAAATCTGTGAAATGGTAACGCGGAGCAGCAGAAGGGCTGCCAGCAGCGGGGAGCATCCCAGGGAAAAGGCCAGCGTGGGTGCAAGGCTGCCTGAGGACACGCCGGGGTGGGAACTGGAGGACCTTTCCACCCCCGGGGACCTCTCCCGTGGTGAGATGAAGGAGCAACAGAGGCCAAGCCATCAAATGCCTTCAAAACGGAGGCGGATTCATTTAAAAGTGTAACTGGGGGTATGAGCCTTCGCCAAACAGAGCCTACGGGGAGGGGAGAGCCCCTTCCCTCTCCCCCCAGGCTGGCACGCTCTGCAGGCTCATGCAAAAAAACCATTCAACATCTGGTTTTAGGAAAATGTCGGTTTTTTATAGGCCAAGGATGAAATCTGGAGACTATACTTAGTAGCAGACAATGCAGCCCCCTTTCCCAGAAGTCGCTCGCTCCCTTGCGCTCCTCCCTCCTGCGTGAGGCAATTAGCTGACCCAAAAATGTCCGGTGTTAGCAGCAATCAGCAATTAGGGGCTGAGACCCAAAGGTCAGCACCCGCCTCGCCGAGGACGAGGGTTATTTTTAGAGGACAAAGGGAAATCGCTGATAACATGCAATTATTTTCAGAGCCTGTAGAAAAGGCACTGCTCTGCCACAGATGATGAGGGTGCCAGAGGAGGGGGGCAGTGGGGATACCCCAGGCCAGAGGGGCACAGCCCTACATCTCCATCTCCATCCCTCCTTCAGGGTGTTTGGGAGAGGGATGGGTGGCAAAGGCAGGCAGGCTCCAGCGCAGGTCCCAGGGATGCCCTGGGCTCCTGGGGGGGTGGTGGAAGCCCCAGCGGTCCCAGCGTTAGCGTGGCAAGTGGTCACATCCAGGCCCCCAGGACGGCGGCACGTGCTGGGAGAAACCAACTGCTCAGGAAGTTTTACTGATGCTGCTTCCCCATGGGAGAACAGGGGCTTCATCTTCACATAGAATCACAGAATCACAGAATCATCTTGGTTGGAAAAGCCCTTGAAGATCCTCCAGTCCAACCATGAACCTCACACTGACCGTTCCCAACTCCACCAGATCCCTCAGTGCTGGGTCAACCCGACTCTTCAACCCCTCCAGGGATGGGGACTCCCCCCCTGCCCTGGGCAGCCCATTCCAACGCCCAACAACCCCTTCTGCAAAGAAATACTTCCTAAGAGCCCGTCTGACCCTGCCCTGGCGCAGCTTGAGGCCATTCCCTCTTGTCCTGGCGCTTGTTCCTTGGGTCAAGAGACTCATCCCCCTCTCTGCACCCTCCTTTCAGGGAGTTGTAGAGGGCCATGAGGTCTCCCCTCAGCCTCCTCTTCTCCAGACTAAACCCCCCCAGTTCCCTCAGCCGCTCCCCATCAGACCTGTGCTCCAGACCCTGCACCAGCTCCGTTGCCCTTCTCTGGACACGCTCGAGTCATTCAATGGCCTTTTTGGAGTGAGGGGCCCAAAACTGAACCCAGGAATCGAGGTGCGGCCTCACCAGTGCCGAGTACAGGGGTAAGATCCCTTCCCTGTCCCTCCTGGCCATATCTTCATTTTCATCTTCTGCAGGAAATCAGGATTTTGCTGCTAATAACAGTGAACCCATCACATCAGACCAAGCACCCAGCCCTGATCTTCCTTCTCTCCCACTTGTATCTCAGCAATTAGGAGAAGGTTGGATGCGAGAGGGTAAATATGCTGAGAATCAAGAGATTCTCAGATGACTGGGGAGGTGGACATGGAAGGGCTGTGGTTGTTAGTACCTTACACAACAGTTTTCTTTAGCTGGAGGAAGTAGGTGCCAAGATCAGCAAACCTGGCAAAATCAAGAAGAAAAGAGCTGGCTAATTATGTTCTGAGGAGTTTAATTAGTGCTAGTGGCATAGGAGATTGGAGGGTGGCCCTGAGTGTTGGAGAAGGGGAAGGCTGCAGCACAAACCCTCTATCAGACACGGGAGACTCCACATGCTTCACCCAAAAACATCAACTCAGGAAAGAGAAAATGAGTCTCCCCTGCCCACGCGCTTGCAGAAAGCGGGGCCTCAGGAAATCCTCACGAGCAGAGGCGGCAGCTCTGCCAGCCTGCTCTGGAAACAGGGGAGCATTTTTTGGGGGGGAATCATTAGGAAAAAAGCAAATGATGCCTTGCTCAGCAGCCTGGCCAGGGCCAGCGTGAGGCTGCAGTGAGCTGTGGGCTGATAGTTTGTGGGGATGCTGGAGCCCAGCTGACGCCCCAGGGTGGCCCCTTTGGCAAGCAGGGGGGTGCCCCAGCCCCATGCAGTGCTGACCCCCCCACCCTTCCCACTGGGCCCACCCAGCTCCATGACAGCAGCCACCAAACAGGGCTGAGCAGAGCCCCCAGTGTCCCCCCCGCAGCTCCTACTGGTTGGGGACCCCCCTGAGCACCCCACTCATTGGGGTGCCCAGCTGGAGCCATCGGCGTAGCAGGGCTGCAAAGAGAGCAGGCACTCCCATCTGCGCCCCGCCCCTGCCGTGCCCCCACTTATTTCAGGAGCTTAATCCCGGTGACGGCTCCTGCAGGTCCCCCCGCGCCTCCTCCCAGTGCCGAAGCACTGGAACTGGGTTCCACTTTCATAGAAATCACCAAAAACCAGGATTGAAAGGACCAGCTCATCCATTCCCCTACCCGAGGCAGGAGTTGCCTTAACCTCTGCTCTTGCAGTGTCACTGGAAGGGAGAGCACAATAAATATAACACATTTGTTAAATTCATACGTGTTTCATCACTCACTTAAGCCCAGGAGCATTTTAAAGAGTCAAAATAATACAAACAACTGTCACTTTATTGTCATTTCCAGCCGTACCGCAAAAGGCACACAACAAACTTCATTGGTACAAAATAATTTCGCTGCGGGGTTTTTTGTATAGTTTTCCTTGTGGTTTTCTTTTTTTTTTTGCAACACAGTCACTGGCTCTCCCATCGCCCTGACGGGAAGATCCTTTCACAGAAAGGACTATTTCGTTCTTGCAGACAGATAGCTCATTATTGCCCGGGGAGCGGCACGAAGGGCAGGCGGGCACAGCCGCCCCCTGCCCCCGCAGGACCCGCGTGGCCACTCTGGCCACCTGCGGAATAAATGGCACCTCTGTGTCCCCCCCCAGCTCCCCGGCATGGCCCCGCTCCCGCTTGCCATGGGGTGAGCTCCATCGCAGCCCCCCCGACATCGCTCCATCCCTGGCTGGGCTGCTTCGGTCCGGGTTTGGCTGCAGGATAACGGGGCGGGGAGAGGGGGGGGCAAGAAATGGAGAGGCCGTGGTGTAGCTGCCCCCCCAGTGCTTTCTGAACAGCGTCGAGCATTTCTTTACTTTACCCTTTTGCTCCCTCCAACTACATGTTTCTGCAGAGTAGTGGGTGAGGGTCCCATGGAGGGCACCCAGGCTTGCCGGCAGAGGGGATGCCAGCAGGACCCCCCCCAGCTGGGTGCTGCGGCCCTGCTGCCTCACAGGGAAAAAAAAAAAAGAGGTTGGGGATGAATTTAGGGGATTTTCCAGCCTGTGTGGTTCCAGCACGGCAGACACAGGTTGCTGGTGCTCACACCAATCCCCTGGCACACCACAAACCCGGCTGTGGATGGGGGTCTGGAGTGGGGGTGCTGCTAGCAAACCCCAGCATCCCAGTCTGGGATGTGGTGCCCACAAGAGAGGCTTCTGGGGTGTTTGCTGGGGGCCCCCCAAAACCAGAGCAGGGCACATAGCCCCAAGCCCCCAGGCAGCACCCCTCTGGCTGCCCTGGGAGGTTTTAGGGGAGATAAAGAGGCTTTAGGGGCCACCAGCCTCCCGCCAGCATTTGGCTACCTACATTATTTTCCCATAATATCCAACGTCACCTCGTGCCGGGGGAGATCAAGCTCTGGGGTGGGGACACGCGGTGCTGGTGCCGCAGCACAGAGCCACGGCAGCACCCGGTGCTCTCCCCTACCAGCTCCCACATCCCAATAACACTGAGGTTTTCTGCACTGTGCCAATAGCTACGCTCCTTTTCTTTTGGTACCAGTTCCCCCTTCTTGGCTCCCTCCCCCAACATTTCTTATAAAAATAAGATTGTGCTTATTTATAAAATAATTATTTTTTTTTTTTAAGAAAAGTTTCCAGTTAAAAAAAGGTGGTATATCAAAATATGGCAAAACTTTGGCTGTCAATAGCTAAACTCTAATTAAAAATATCGACTAAAAAGGCATTGTGCTGTGAATATTAGCTGCTGTAATGCTTTACCCTCTGGTACCGATGGTACATCTTACCCCTGGGCAGGTTAGCTTCCCTAGGACACACTCAGAAGCTGCCCTTGGGTTTTCCTAGCACATCACCATCATCCTTTAGCAGAACTATTCAAACTGTAAGAGACTTAAAGACGCATGAAAAGCCTTGGTAAAATACAACGGCGACTGCACCGGGAAGAGCCACACTTACAACGCGGTTGCATACATATTCTTCTCAAGAGGAAAGGCTATTTTCTCACCTTAGTGCTTAGAAAAAAAATACGATTGTTTATATGGTTCATTAAAGAAGAGAGGCAGATCCTTTGTATAAAAGGTATTTTAGAGCAGAAGTAAAATGCAAATGGGTCTATAAGATCCAGACATATATAAACATACATACCTCGATATATTTATATATGTAATCTCTACATATTCAAAGTTTGGGATGCATTATTGCAATATCCTTATAGGTGACCTATTTTTTCCCATTCTCCTTTGCTTTCAGTTTTCTTGGGTGGGGTTTTTTTTTTTTGGTTTGGGGGTTTTTCTCTCAAAAAAAAAAATAAAAAGAAAAAAACCAAGCTGCAAACAGCTCCAAGAGCTCCCAGCCACCAGCTGCCGCACTGGGACCGCTCTGGTCTGACCTCCAGCATGTGTTTTTGGAAGAACTGGGTTGATGCTCTGCCCCAGAAGCTGCTGGCTATGCCTTCCTCCACGGTACATCACCCGTGCCCGGAGATCCCCGGCTGGTTATTGCTTGATTCTCCCTCTCCATACTGGCCTTTAGGGTATTTACATTTCTTTGGCTTGACTTGAACACAAGAGTCTGGCACTTCCTCTCCGGCGTCGGTTGCCACCAAGCCACCGCTGGAGCCACCGGCAGCACTGAGGATGGGGGCAAGGAGGAGAAGAGGCCACCTTGCCACGAGGCAGTGAGAAAACACAGGTTGGCTTCTGCTCGCTTAAACGAGTTGTGTTTCTCCCAGACGAAATAAGACAACTTGTGTTTGGCATCAACTCATCTGGAGGAGAAAGGATGCTGGGGGACCGCCGGTGGGACTCTGCCATGCCCGGGGGTCTCCACCCCGCCCACTGTTGGGGCGATCCTCCACGTGCAATGGTTTCCACGGCCTCTGTTTGCAGGGAGCAGCGCAGGGGGGGAAAGGCGGTGTTGACGGCCCCCGACACAGGGCAGGGAGCCCCAACCTCCCCCACTGAGGGCGTGTAGCCAGTCCTGCTCCCCGCGGCCCTCAGACGACGAACTCGGGGACTTCATCATGGGTGAGATCCAACGAGAAGTATTTGCTGGTTCTTTTGACGGGGAAGGTCTCCTGGATGTTGATGCACTGCTGGGCCAGGCAGCCGTTGCAGTAGAGCCCTTCTTCCTCCAGCCCGTGGGCACAGCCAAAGGTGTAGCTCTGGGCCGTATCCTGGCAGAGGTTGGCCAGCTGCAAGAAGTCCTTCTGGTACAGCCGAATGTCATCCAGGCTCAGGCTGTGCCGGTCCGTCGACGTCTTCGGTTTCCTGCACGTCGTCTGGGCAAAGCAGAGAGGAGGCTCAGGACCCGCCAAGGAGCCAAGGAGCTTGGGGAAACCCAAAACCCAGGTGCCAGCAAGACTTTGCGTTTCACCAAAGCTCCACCAGCACCACGTACCTGGGGTAAGGAGTCGGTGCTCTGGCCTCGCAGCTTCACCACCGTCTCCGAGGAGCTGGAGGTGGAGGAGCTGATCTCTTTCACAATAAGCCCTGTGCGGAGGAGAGAGGAAGAGGAGGGTGCAAAGGTTATTTTGAGGCTTCTCAGCTCTCAGGATCCATGCTTGCTGCCCCTGGGAGCTTGCCCTTGCTTTGGGGCGAAGGCACCCTCCACTCCATGGGGTGCCGTCACCCCAGCAGCTCCGCTTGCAACCAGCTTTACCTACAAAGCCTCACAGATTTGCACCAAAATGGCATCCAAAGCCAACCCCAGGAAGCCTGGCACCCCAGAGACCTCCCAGTAGCACACAGCACAGAGCTGGAAAAGTGGGCAACTCTCTGGGTGCAGGCACAGCTCCGGTGAAGCCGGGCACACACATGTCATAACAGCACCCGTGCTCATGGGAGCAAGAAGGGATTTTCACAAAAATGAGAGTGGAGGCCAGCAATTGAGAACATCACCAAAATGATGCCCATCACCCACAGGCAGCTCCTGCCATTATCCCCTGGTATCTCCAAATAACCTGGTGTGCCTGGGCACATGTCCCTGTGCCACGGGGCGGCTTCACGGAGCATCCATCCTGCTCTGAGTAAAACCTGCACCTTTCCTGGGCAACCCCTTCTTTTTACAGTTTCACCAAATTTACCCCATCCCTCCTTCAACCCACTGGGCGAATGGCTTTTTCTGGTGTCCCAAATGGATGTCTCGGGCTAATTTCGTTCTGCCAAACACCAAAGGTGTGACTTGCACTGGGGAATTACAAATGACAGGACAAGAGGGAATGGCCTCAAGCTGCACCAGGGCAGGGTCAGACTGGCTCTTAGGAAGTATTTCTTTGCAGAAGGCGTTGTTGGGCGTTGGAATGGGCTGCCCAGGGCAGGGGGGGAGTCCCCATCCCTGGAGGGGTTGAAGAGTCGGGTTGACCCAGCGCTGAGGGATCTGGTGGAGTTGGGAACGGTCAGTGTGAGGTTCATGGTTGGACTGGAGGAGCTTCAAGGGCTTTTCCAACCGAGATGATTCTGTGATTCTGTGAATTGGAACTAAAAGCAGCTGCCACCTTACCCGAGTGCCCGTTGAACTTGCGCGACAGCAGCATGTCCTCCGTGATGTAGACGCACATGTCAGGGCTCACCTCCATCTCGCCAGCCTGCTCCAGCTCCCGGGGGTCATCCACCAGCATCTCGATTTCTGGAGGCAGGGAGGAGGTGGGACAAGTCATTGCTGTGAACCTTCAGAGCACCCACCAACCCCAGTTACCTGGTGATAGCCAAGCTGGGAAGCCCAGGCTCCGCTGGTGTCTCACCATCATCCTGGGAGTCCTCCTCCAGCCGGTCCTTCCCACCACTCTCCACCCCGGAGGTGTGGGAGCTGCCGTGGCTGGTCATGGAGCTGCAGGTCTTCAGCTTGCGATGGGCGCCGGCGCCCGAGAAGCCATCCTCGGGCCCCATCTCCCGGGGTTTGGGGTCAGTCTCGATGCCCGAGGTGTGGGAGCTGCTGTGGCTGGCGGTGGAGTGCCGGGACAGGCGTTTGTGCCGGATGCTGCCGGCGCTGCTGCCACTGGCCCGCGAGCGTTTCTCCAGCTGCTCCATGTCCAGGTCCAGGGTGTCGCTGATGTAGGACTCGCGGTACTGCTTCTTCTCTGTGAGACCAGCGGCACGTCGTCGGCATGCGGCAGCCTGCACCTCAATCCCCTCCGCGGGGTGCCCTGGCCCCCCCCTGAGAAGGGCATGGTCCCCCCCCAGCACCCAGGGGCACCCAGGGGCACTGTCACCCAAATCCAGTGGGGTGGCACACCAGGAGCCAACCCTGTCCCGGTGGCATCTAGGGATGGTGGGGTGGGGAGCCTCAAACTTGCTGTGCTCTGTGCTATGCCATCCCTCCAAAGGAGGAGGAGGAGGAAGAGGAAGAAGAGGAAGAGGCAGAAGAGGAGGAGGAAGAGGAATAAGTGAAGGAATAGGAGGAAGAAGAGGAGGAGGAGAAATAAAATGAGGAGGAAAAGGAGGAGGAGGAAAAGGAGGAGGAGAAGGAGGAAGAAGAAAAAAATGAGGAAGAGGAAGATGATGATGAGGAAGAAGATGATGAGGATGAAAAAGAGGAGGAGGAAGAGGAGGAGGAGGAAAAGGAGGAGGAGTAAGAAGAGGAGTAGGAGGATGAGGAGGAGGAAGAAGAGGAGTAAGAAATGGAGGAGGAAGAAAAGGAGGAGGAAGAAGAAGAGGAGGAAAAAAAGGAGGAGGAAGAAAAGGAGGAGGATGATGAAGAGGAAGAAGAAGAGGAGGAGGAGGAGAAAGAGGAAGATGAGGAGGAAGATATCACATTTGCACAAGGGCTTTCTGAGCCTGGAGATGGGACACGGGGCACTGGGCAGAGCTGCGTGGAGGCACTGGGAGGAACTGGCCCACCAGAGACCGCAACGGGGCTTGTGCCCATCCCTAAGCAGCCAGGGGGGGTCTGTGGGCATCCAGCCCAGCCAGGATCTGCCTGTGGGGCAGGGCCAGGGTGACCCCTGCGCAGTCGAGGGGGACGTGGGGGCACCCACCCCCCAACACGCTCCCAGCCACGGGGCTGGCACAAGGACGTACAGGCAGAAAAGGCGTGTGGGAGCTGGGCTCAGGTGGGATTTTCACCGCGGGGAAGGGGGGGGGGGTCACCTACCCTCGTTCTCCTCCAGCTTGCGGACCTGGCGCAGGACGGGCTGCAGGTTCATGTAGAGCCGGTGGCTGCTGCTGAGCAGCTGCAGGAGGTGGCGGGAGCGCAGCGGGCAGCCCGTGTAGTAGATGAGCTTCCTGGCTGAGGGCAGCCCGTCCGGCAGGATCTCAAACTTCTTACCCTGCGTGGGAGAGGAGGGACATCAGCCCCAGAGAGAAAAATACTCCCCCAGCTTGCAATCACCCCCCTTGAGGTCTGTGCAACCTCACCCCCACGCCCAAACCAGAGCCCGGGAGCGACAGGGGCAGAGATGCTCTGCCCGGGGATGGTGGCACTCACCACAAACACCAATTTCCCCACGTTTGTCCAGGGGAAGTCGTAAAGCAGCTGTTTTTCTTCATCCAAGTTCTGCAAAAAGAGGAGAGGCAGGGGCTGCACACACCTGCCTGGCAGCAGGCAGGGAGCCGAGCCATCACCCTCGTTCAGCTGCCTACCTGGAAGATTTGGATGCCCCGTGTCGTCAGCCCCAGCGTCAGGGACGCCTCCACCTCCCTTTTGTCCTAAGGGGGGGAAAATTAGATGGTTTTAAATACACTATTTGCAGCACGAAGTGGATAAATCTGCCCCCCTGCCCCAGCCCAGGTAACCTCCTGCAGTCACCCCATCTCCCGTGCAGCACCAATGGCTGTAGGTGCCACCTTAATCGTAGAATCATTTAGATTGGAAAAGACCCTTAAGATCAAGTCCAACCATTTAATTAATGATGCACACAGACTGCACGCTCGCATCCTCTTAACACCCTCCCCAGTCTCACCCCCAGGTGCCTGCTGCCCTCCTCACCGCCCAGAAACACCCCAGCTGAAGGGTCTGGAAAAGCAGTTTAACCTCAGAAAACTTGGAAGGACCTTCAGAAACAGAGCTTGAGCCCAACCTGCTCCTGCACTGGCAGCACCACGGTGGCTGCGGCCACGCACACCACCACTGTCCCCCACGTGTATCTCCTTGGAGGGCTGGAAACAAGGTTTGTTTCTTTTTTTTTTTACAGCTCTTTTTAACAATGTACTCCCCTGCTGCGCTCAGATGCTCTCTGTACTTGTCATTCCCTGTGCTCTTCTGAAGGCTTCTCCTCTTTAACTTAAGGACGTTACAAAATGGGTTGTGAAGCACCAGCTCGCAGCAAACAAATCTCTTTGCTGGGAGAAAAAACCCAGCGTATATTTCTTAGGGAGAGGATACTAAAAGATAAGACCCCAGAAACCTTGAAGCTGCCTTCTCGCACCCTGGCAAGCCTCTCGCCTCTCCGTAACTTGTAGAAAATGGCAGGACTATAAAAAGCTGCATCTCGCTGCTTCTGGGAACGAAGCACTGCCTTGAGCCTGCTCTGCTCCAGCCAGCGAGTGTCAGTTCAAATGCAGCTCTTCCCAAAATACCTTAGAAATTGCTCGGCAGTTGCTCCTTTCAATAAAAAGCAGCCCTGAATCCGAAGCCGGGCCTGGGCTTGCGGCCAGGGCTCACCTTGTACAACCTGTAGTAGTGCACAGCCACGTCGTCCAGCCGGACGGCCTCCTTGATGTACTTGAGATGGGCTTCAGAGGCCGTCAGGGCGAACTGATCTTTGTGCATGTTTGGGACGTGCTTCAGGATGTAGTCTTTGCCCCGTTTTGCAACCACCTGTTTGAAGGAGAAGAGAAATTCATCCAGGGGAGCTGCTCCGGGCTTGCTCAGGGTCAGATGCCAGCCCCAGTGCTCCCAGGCAGTGGTGATTTCAAGGGAAAAGGGAAATTGGAGTGATACGCCCCGTTATAGAGATCTGCAAGCAAAAATAAAATGGATACAGCAGCCAACAAATTCTCAGTGCCTGTCCCGTGGAGCTCACACCACCGGTCACACCCGTGCCGGGGCAGGGAGAGCCATGCACAGGGTCCCTGCGTGGCTGGGGACACAGCCCCAGGGCCATCGCTTCTCAGTGACACGTACAACAAAAAGAGAAGCTGGTAAATTGGGGGAAAACTCCAGAAAATGGGCAACGGTGCCCACAACTTTTATTAATTAATCTTCCCCTTGCCAGGGAACCACGGCGGAGGTTCAGCTGTTTGGGGTTTGGGTACCCCGCAGAGGCTGGCGCCAGGCCGTTGCTGTGGGGAGGGGTGTCCCAACTGAAGGGGGGTCCCCGCTGAAGGAGGGGCCCTGCCAAAAGGGGGTCCAAGCCGGGACCTGCCTGTGTCACTGATGTGCCATACAGGACCACTCCCTACTCTGCTCCTGTGCAAAGTCATCGGGGTGGCATCACCCCGGCTCTGCCTGCCAGTCGGAGGTGACCCAGAGCTGGCTGTCACCCCGTGCCCTGCCTCAGTTTCCCTCCAGGACTATCTCAGGAGCTGCCTACACCCGTGGCCACTGCCAGCACAGAGGACACGCTCCCAAAGGGCTGCAAAGCCTGAGGGGGTGCACGCAACAGCGGTGGGCACGTGGCACATGGGGAAGCCCCCGTGAGCATCCCTGTGGCACGCAGGGAAATCCCCACCAGCGGTATGAGCCACCACACCGACCCCAACCCTCCCTGTCTGCAGCTATTTGCAGCCCTGCAGTTGTCTGAGGTTATTAATAACCAGGACTAAGCCAGAGATAGGCAGCAGGAACTCTGGAAGGCTGGGAAGCCTCCAAGCAGCCCAGCATCAGCAGCCTCAGAATCACAGAATCACCAAGGTTGGAAAAGCCCTTGAAGATCCTCCAGTCCAACCATGAACCTCACACTGACCGTTCTCAACTCCACCAGATCCCTCAGCACTGGTCAACCCAAATCTTCAACCCCTCCAGGGATGGGGACTCCCCCCCTGCCCTGGGCAGCCCATTCCAACGCCCAACAACCCCTTCTGCAAAGAAATACTTCCTAAGAGCCAGTCTGACCCTGCCCTGGCGCAGCTTGAGGCCATTCCCTCTTGTCCTGGCGCTTGTTCCTTGGCTCAAGAGACTCATCCCCCCTCTCTGCACCCTCCTTTCAGGGAGTTGTAGAGGGCCATGAGGTCTCCCCTCAGCCTCCTCTTCTCCACACTAAACCCCCCCAGTTCCCTCAGCCGCTCCCCATCAGACCTGTGCTCCAGACCCTGCACCAGCTCCGTTGCCCTTCTCTGGACACGCAAAACCTCGTGGGGGTTCACGCGAGCTTGAAGCAAGGACCTCATCTCAGCGCACTTACCCAGGCGGGGAAATAGGCTTCGGGCTCAAAGTACTTCCCGTAGTGCTTGTTACGCTTGAAGTCACCCAGGTCAGCTTGGAGGGCAAAGGCGGTGAGGAGGAAATAAGCCTCCTCGCGCAGGACACACTGCGAGTGCAGCACTTGCTTCCGCAGGTGCCAGTAGTAGTAGTAACGTGCTGTCCGGTCGCTGTTGGGGAGCAGAGGAGAGAGGGGAGGAGAGAGGAGCCAGCGGGACACCCACCCATGACCGAGACCAGGGGGTGGGAGACAACTCCAGCACCTTTGTCCCACTGGGAAACTCTTACAGAAGGAGCAGGGCTGGGTGCCGAGTCGTTCGCTCCCTTTTCCTCCATTCCTGAAAGCTGGGGCTCCCATTAAGTGGTGCAAAACTGCAGCTGCTTCACTGTGCTGAAATTTCCAGGCCTCCCACAGCCAGAATACCCCCCCCAAAAGCATCCCTGCATGGCTGCAGATGCCACCGTGTCCCCACGCACCCAAGACCCTGAATATCACTTTTTCCCCCAAAACAGGACCTGAAGCTCCCGCCCGGCCACAGGCACGCACGTGAATTAAAATCAGGTTGTTCCACGGGTTAAACTGTGACAAAACCTTCAAAACAATGTCCCCAGCCCCCCCCAAAAGCTTTGTTATTGCTGGCTGGGAGGAGTGTCCCCACCAGCTCCTGGCACCAAGCCACAAACAGGCCCAACAGAAGGGACAAGCTTTTGGGACGCACGAGCAGCATCCCACAACATTCCACAGGATCCCGCAGGATCCTGCAGCATCCCAAGGCTGTGCAGCCCAAGCCAGGGGCACCCTGGGGTGCTCCCCTGCCAGCTGCTCACCCTGGGGGGGGTGTCCACCGTGGTGGGGATGGGGTGGGGGGGTTGCACCCTACCTGATCAGCCTGCCGTTCTCCACGTAGTACTGCACTCGGAAGTGGATGATCATCGGGGGGCCAAACTGGTCGATCCCCTGAAACGGAGGAGATATTCAGGGCTCCTGCAGAGACCCCGGCATCACGCCTCAGCCCCCGGCCCCTTGCCTCGGCTCGCCTGGGGCCAGATCTGTTATGGCCACCCCCTTGCTCCCCACAGGGTGAAAGCCGCAGGGGAGAGTTCACTCGCTAACACCAATCACACTTTTTTCCTGAATTAGGGTTTGACACCCATTTTTTCCTCCCAATACGCTGAAACACAAAGGGGGTTTGGATTTAAAGAAGCAGACGGTTGGATTCAAGACCCCCAGGGGTCCGCAGGGCCCCGCCACCACTGTCCCTCTCCCACCCCTCCCCAGCCCGTTGCCCACCAGTCCCCATCTTGGGTGCCAGCACGGGAGCCTTCACACCAACCCCCTCGGCACATCGCATCGAAATAATTAAAAGGTGCTTTGCGGGGAAAAAACCCAAAGGCTTGTTTTTAGAAACTGGAAGAAAGGGACAGCTTAAAAATTCTGCTGAAGTGTAAGGAAATAAGGGATGGAAAAAGTCACAGCTCCAGGGTGGGGAGCGTGGAGGATGCGTCCCCAGCCAGGGCATGTGGTGGCACTTGGGTGACGGTCATCAAGCATCATCTAGGGGTTTCTTTTTGCACGCCCATCCCCCCGCCCCGTGCTGGCTAACAGCCTAGTGCCCCCCCCTCGCCCCTCAGCTGCGTTCCCGTGTCCTGGAAGTGACCTGCGACGGGGACAGAGGTGGCCTTACTGCCGTCAGCTCTCCATGCAAGACCTCACCGCTGACCTTGCTGGCCTCCTTCTTCCACTCCTTGGGGCAATACTTGTAGAGTTTCTGGGCCAGGTCCATGTACACGTGCTCATTGTCTGGGCAGGACAGAGGTGGCATCAGCATCCCCCCTGTGTCCCCTGTATCCCACCAAGCCCTGCCCTGGCCCCCCCCGACCCATCAGTGGGTGGTGTCAGGGGGGGACCATAACCTTCTCGTCACCCAACAAAAGGCCACCAAAGGGCTGGATAAATTTTCCCCCACTTTTGGGCAAACACTCCCCCCCTACCCGGTGGCATCACGCCTTGCCAAGCCATGATGGCATCAGGCTGGCCCGGCCATGGGCACCGAACCCACAGTGTAAACCCCTGACTTACTCTGGATGACGCTGAGCCCGAAGAGGTGACAGTCCTTCAGCCTCAGGAGGTCACACACCTGCACGAGTAACTCGTGGCACAAAATCTTCACCTGCAAAAAAAACCCCCACACGTGGTCCTCGCTGCATCTGTGCCCAGCTGAGCCGGGCAGGAGGCACCAAACCCCCCACTGGGTCCCCAAGCAGGACTGGGGGGGGGTGACAGGCTGTGCTGTGGGGCTCATTTTTCTACGGGGCCAATGTGGAAGACCCCAAAAGTAGGCTCCCACCCTGGGGTGCAGGATCAGAGCTCTCCCAGGGATGGGATATTTCAACATAGCGCTTAGGGATATGGTGTAGTTGGGAACGTCAGTGCTAGGTTAACAGTTGGACCAGATGATCTTCAAGGTCCTTTCCAACCTAGATGATTCTGTGATTCTGTGGGATGCACCGGGGGGACCATGGGGTAGCTCAAGAGCGGCGGATGGTGGTGGAGACCTCGCTGCAACCAGCCTGGGGCAGGGAGATGGCTTTGGGGGAAGAAAACAGAATATTGGGTGGTGGTGAATTAAAAAAATGAAAAGCGGGGGAATTTCACATTCAATGCTACATGCGAAGCAGAGCCAAACCCCCTCCTGTTTATTCACTGGGGTACACGAGGCTGAGTTGCCAGCCACAGCGGATGCGTGGAGTGAGGACTGAAAATCACGGCGCTGCCAGCAGCCCGTCGAGTCAAGAAGAAGCAGAAGAGCATAAAACACTGCTGCAGCCTTCAGGGGGAATAACTCGTGTGCATTTCTCCGGCTGGGCGAGAGCAGGCAGGCTCAAAATTAAACCCAGAAGCAAAACCAGAGCTTGCAAATGCACCCAGTTGTGAGGAAAACGTCGGTGCTCAGGGGGTTTTCCCTGGCCCCCGCACTGCCTTACGTTGATGATGATGTTGAGGGAGTCGTCGTTGGGGAGGAAGATGCAAACGCTGCGGCGGTCCTGCATGACTCTGTTGTTGTGGAAGGTCAGTTTGTTCATCGTGGTCCGGGCTCAGGGCTCGGGGCAGGTGGCGGGCACCTCACCGGCGGGCCGGGGCGGCCTCGGTCCCCGCGGGCGCCATCCCTGTGGGAGAAAGGGGGGGCTGAGCCCTGTGCGTGGCACCCCCAGCTTCCCGCACCCCGATGTGGGCATCCTTGCCACCCATCACCATTTCCCCCCCCTGAAGCGGGATGGTCCCCAAAACCCCTGAGCACACCCCACTGCAGCCACCCCGCATCCCACCCCCGGCGCCGCGGTTAGGGCAGCACAGGATCGCAGCCCAGCCTAAAAAACCTGACCCAGCAGTTTTATTCTCCCGGCTCACGCTCAGAAAAACCTCAGGAAAGGCTTTCCTGGCATAATTAACAAAAAAATAAGTCTATCTGCTGGGAACAAACCCAGCTCTGCCGAAGAGGAGCAGCGTGGTGAAAAGCAAAAAATTTTGTCAGCAGCAAAAAGACGAGGGGCTGGTGCAGGGCATCACGGCAGAACCCCCACATCTTTTCCAGCATCATTCCTCCCACCTCCAGCTCTTCACGGTGGTTAAATAAAACAACCCAAGGACTAACAGGGATTTGCAGATGGGAATTGTCATTTCCCGGCGTTCACCTAAATCCGCACCAGGCCAAGTGAGCGAATCCATCCCAGCACTAACCCCAGGCAATTCTTTTTAAGGGCAAATATTCCTTAAGCACTTTTTACCCGGTGACCAGCTCCAGGGACACAAATGCACGTGTGACGCCACCAGCAAGAATCTTTAAACTCTAAAAAGTAGTTCACCCTTTTTCTAACCCACAGATTTACGCTGGCACCGAGGACAGTATAGTGTCTCCCTCTTCATCAAATATTTGCTTTGGTCTACATGAGAAAACGCCTTTGGCTTCCAAAACAGTTTAACTTGCATATTTGTACAGCAGGGAAAAAAGTGCCCTGAGGTGACTTGTGTTAGGTAGTTACTGGGGTTTTCCAGAACTTGGGAAAGCCAGGGGTGATGCTCCCTCCCCACACCACTCTGGATTTGCACCACCGAGGCCTCGTGCAGCTGTGCAGCGTGGCCGTGCATTGCATCCACGTACCATGGCCATGCATGGCACGTGCATTGTGGCTGTGTGTTGCATCCGTGCATTGTGGCCATGCATCTGTGCACTGTATTTGTGCATCGTGGCCGCGCATCGTGACCATGCACTGCATCTGTGCATTGTGGCGGTGCAGCACGGCCATGCATTGCACCTGTGTATCACAGACGTGCATCTTGGCCGTGCACTACACCTGTGCATTGCATCCATGCACTGTGGCGATGCGTTGTGGCCACGCATTGCATCCAGGCTTCGTGGCCATGCATCGGAGCTGCGCATTGCATCCATGCGTTGTAGTGGTGCACTGTGGCCATGTGTTGCAGCCATGTATCCCAGACATGCATCACGGCCATGCATTGCATCTATGCATTGCATCTGTGCATTGCAGCCGTACGTTGCGGCCGTGCATTGCATCTGTGCATCATGGCCATGCATCATGGCCATGCACTGCATCCATGTAGCACAGACATGCATTGTGGCCATACATTCGATCTACGCATTGCATCCATGCATTATGGTGGTGCAGCGTGGCCATGCATCGCATCCGCGCGTTTGTGATGGTGCATTGTGGCCGTGAATTGAATCCATGTTTCATGGCCACACATTGCTGCTGCACGTTGCATCCACGCATCACAGCCATGCATTGCATCGGCGCATTGCGGCCATACGTTGTGGCCGTGCATTGCATCTGTGCATCATGGCCATGCATTGTGGCCATGCATTGCATCCATGTATCACAGATGTGCATCACAGCCATGCATTGCATCCATGCATTGTGGCAGTGCATCGTGGCCATGCATTATATCCATGCATCACGGCCATGCACTGCATCTCTGCATTGCATCCGTGCATCATATTTGTGCATTGTGGCCATACATCGTGGCTCTGCATTGCATCCATGCATCATGGCCACGCATGGTGGCTGTGCATCGCGTCCATGCATCGTGGCCACACGCTGCATCCGTGTACCACAGAGGTGCGGCACAGCCACGCGCTGCCTCCCTGCGTTGTGACGATGCGTTGAGGCCGCGCATTGCATCCGTGCCTCGCGTGCATCGCGGCCGTGCCCGGACACGATTGATCCCAGCGGGGAGCAAACAGCACAGCGGGCGGGTTTGGTTTCAAGGTTCACTAAAAATCACAGCAGTGAACAAAACGGGGCTGAAGGTATTTGGCAAACGTCCGCGCCCGACGCGGGGTTGGGCGTGAAGCGACTCGCAGGGGCCGTGGCAGGGAGGGCACCACATCCCCGGCAAAGCAGCCGTGCCTGGGGGCACCCTCCAGCACCCTCCGCACCCCGCTCCCACCCAAAGCTCTCCTGCAGCCCCCACGTGTGCACCAGAGCATCTCCCCACGACAAAACTACCGCCGCAGGCACGAACCACCCCTGATTTACCAGTAAACCCAACACCAGGAGGTTATTCTCTACCACCAGCCCTGCACACCTGCGGACGAGGGAACGAGCCCGGAGCAGCCTGTTGGGAACGGGTCATTCCTCCACCACAGCCTCTGCACCAAGCCCTGCTCACAACAGGCTCCCTGAGGAAAACAGCTTCTTAAAAGCACTTGGAAATGAAACCAAGCTTCAGGGCACTGGCGAAAACCCTGGTGTCACCGCTCATCACCTCGCTGCCTCCAAACTGCCTTCAAAAACCAGGCATCGGGCCCCACCGGTGTCCCCCGGGAGAGTTTCCCCGTGGCACCACGCTGCTCTTGGCATCCCAGGGCTGGTTGTCCCCATGCCGGTCAATATATTTACTCCTCCTCCTGCAGCCTGAATTGGTCCCTGAGCGTCAGGGATTAAAACACACATTGGTGTCAGCGGAGCACGGGCATCGTGCAACTCGGTGAGGATGGCACCGCTGGAGCCAAAGAAAACATCACCCCCAGCAGCAGGATCCTACCTCCGAGAGCAAGCAAAACACCAGAGGAAAAAAAAAACCCAAACATATATTTTGGTATTTGTATAGAAAATGCTCCAGTTTCTGCTGCTGAACGATAACACACCATCAGATGACCACATAGAGCACCATGAGGGTGGCCAGCGGCTTTGCGAGACCCCCCTCAACTCCAGGAGCTTCTCCCGGGGCTCTGCCAGCCCTCTGTGAGCTGGAGCCGCCACAGATTTAGCAAGCGGGCACAAAAAGGCCTTTCCAGGCCGATGTGCCTCCAGCAGCCTCGGCCAGACGCCGGCAAATTCTTTCTGAGCATCTGCTGCTCATTCCTACAATGTCAGCTTTGATTCCCCGGAACCCCGCGCCGCTGCCCTCACCAAGTCGCTTCTGCTCCGGCGCAAGCGCTGATGAGAGGCATGAACGTGTCCAGATCCGAGTTGGAAAAAAGCCTGGATTGCAGGGAGAGCCCCCCTGGAATGCCACGCTGTGGGGGGGGGACACAGGTCATCCCACAACCCGAGTGGGAACTTCCACCCTGGGCAGTTTTGCAAGGGGTTTTCCATCCGGAGAGCAAAGCCGGCTGGAAAAAACACTGGGAGTGAGGACTCAGGCACGGATCAGCCTCCGCAGAACTGGGAGATCCAGGTCTTCCAGCCACTTTTTCCCTGCTGTAGGGAAAAGAGCATTAAAACTCCATAGGAAGGGAGTACAAACGCCTTATATGCCTTGTAACTCCAGAGCTATGCGGAGAAAATTCCTCGATCCGCCGTGTTTTTCAGCCCAGGCTGCCAGAATATCATCTCCCTCCCTCGTACCAACGCCACAGGATAAACCCCGTCGCAAAGCTCTGCTGTAAAGAAAACATCACGCAATAAACCTGCCGGTCGGCGCGGCTTGGAAAAGCAGCTCGGGCTGTCGCTGCTGACTCGGCGGGGGATTTATTCAGCACGGGGTCTTGCAAACACGGCCGAGGGCAGGCAGAGGCTGGGCCCGGTTCAGGCAGAGGTGCCGGAGCAGCGTGCCAGGCTCTCATCGGAAATACAAATTCGGATGCAGTTCCAGGGTTGGGGATTTAACATCGCTTGAACTTGTCGGCTGAGATGGGTTTTTCTTCCAAAGAAGCAAAAGCGCGGCTTGTGCGCATGCGAAGGGAGGCTGGTTTGCATGTGCAGTATTTCTTCCCTCCTCCACGCATTTAGTTACATTTAAAAGAAGTGGCTGAACCTCCATGCTCACAGTTTTGCGCCAGGTTTGTACCCCCATGGTACCCACCAGACCATCACAGTGTCAACCCCTCAACCCAGCCACAATCCCCAGCCCCCAGACAGATCCAGCCCGTTTCTCCATCACCCAAATTCATCCCCTGCTTGCCAAAATTTTTTTTAAAAATCCTGATCTACCAGATACCTAACCCACCGCCAGACTTTTGTTCCAGCCCTCCCGGGGCGAGGGAAGGGACATGGCATGGGACCCCAACATAGACACGGGCTGTCCTGCAGTGAGAGACAGTCCAAAGTGCAGAGCGAGCTGGGAAGATGAATTCACAGGGCAGGAATTTCTTGTTTTTAAGAGTTTAGAGTCAGTTTTACCCCACATCACAGGGCGCAGGTATGCGTGAGCTGTTATTACAAGTTTTAAGGCCGTCACTTAATGCAGCTTCTACTAACCCAAAAGCCAGATTAATTCCTGCTTGTGGTTGCCCCGTAATTAAAATCGTCTCCAATTCTTCATGAACTCAACAGTTTCCTCCTAATGAAGAGAGGCAGATGAAAGAGACCTTCACTGGGAAAAAGGACTCAGTTATAAATATTACATTACTTCATCCGCCACAAAAGCTATTTGGATGCTGGAAACTCAGCCTGGGCAGCCGGGGGCCAGCCCCACCAGCCCCACCAGCCCCAGAAGATGCCCCCAAGCATCTTTGGAGGTATCCAAAAAGCCTCTGCAAGGAAGATTCCCCCAGGAGCTTGCCTGTCTCCACCTCTGCAACACTCCTCTTCCTCCTCCTCTTCTTCCTCCCCTTTGGCTGCTGCAATGGGACAATAGCGATGGGCAGAGCGGGTGCTGGGGACACCAGGGGACAGCTGCAAAGGGCCGAGCCAAGCGCATCATCCAAAAACTGAGATAATGGCCCCTCTGTCCCCTCCTATTTGTGTCACAGCTGCAATCGCAGCCAGCGCTGGGGACGAGCCCCGTGGGACATCACATCAGGGCACGGGGGAAGATGGGCTGAGCCACGGCAGCTTGGGAAAGCGCTCGCCCTGCCTGTCCTTCTGCCACGCACGGAGCTGAATCCGGCCTGGAAATGCTGATTTTCCATCCGCCTGCAGCCCACGGCAGAGCCATCCCAGGCCTCTTCGTTCCCTTCCTTTGGCGCACTAAAATATAAATGAAGCGGCACAGCCTCCGCCGAGGACGCACACAGAAATGGATTTCGCCTGGCACAGGCTCCAGAGAGGGAGGGACGGCGCCTGCTCTTCCTCTTCCCTCTTCTGCTACTGAACCAGCCCCTTCCATTTTATTTCCTTCCGGAAAACTGCGCCCCAAGCCTTTGGGATTAGAGCGGTATCTGCTAAGAGCATCCGGTTGTATCAACACTGGGTTGGGGGGCAAGGGGTCACGCCCAGGACACCCCAGCTCCCCCATCTAGCTCCGGATCCTGCCCCCCACCACGTTTCTGGGGGCTTTATGAACCATCCTCCAGCATCACCAGCAACAAGCCCAAACCTCCCAGAGCTCAGGTGCCGCTCCCAGGACCACAAG
Organism: Strix uralensis; assembly: GCF_047716275.1. Classification (NCBI taxonomy): domain Eukaryota; kingdom Metazoa; phylum Chordata; class Aves; order Strigiformes; family Strigidae; genus Strix; species Strix uralensis. The sequence goes on from NC_133975.1 coordinate 129,917,664, forward strand.
CATCACGAAGGACGCACGTGGACATGAAATGTGGCTTTTCTCCCCGCTCCGTGGGCAGGCTGCGGCCCACATGAGCAGCAGCAGCTGTAAATCCCTTGGGATTTTGCCCTGAGCCTTGCCCACAGGATCCCTGGACCGCAAAGCACCAGTGTCACCATCCCGCATCCCCATGCCGCAGAGAGCACAGTCCCGAGATTCCAAACCATGGACCTCGTCCTTATTTAACGCCCCCCCCAACCACGATGCTCTGGCCCTGGTCAAACCCTTCCTCTCCTGAGGGAAAGAGATTTTGGGGAGCCCCATCCCCAGCACTCCGCTCCCGGGCACACTCCTGTACATGGGATCACGCCCAAACCCATCCCTGCTCTGTGGAACGTGCGGCGCTTTGTGCACATGGGGAGGACAAAAAAAAAAAAAAAAAAAAGGATGCAAAACGCTCTGCAGACAGCCGAGAGCCCGAAAACCAGCTCCATTTTATGCCAAAACACACGTAACTGCCCCTGGACTACCCAGAGCCCCCTCTGCCCCTGCTGCCGTCCGTGGCGTCCTTGCCTCCAGCTCCAGATCCAGCAAAACGAAGCCAAACCAAGTCACTTTTTTTTAATCCTGGCGCGGGCAAAGGGGGATTTCTCTTCCCTCAGCCATGCCGCTCTCCAGTTCTCCGGCTGGGATTGCTCCTTGGCCACGCCAGAGCCTCCATAAACTTCCCTGCCCCAGCAGCAATTTTTTTGTTGTTTGTTTGAAAAATATCCTAAGCCTGCTTTTCAGACAAGGAAAAAAAAAAAAAAGCATAAAACTCAATTAACAAGCAGGCAGATATTTTAACCACCGCCATCATTTGTGTACTCCATCTGGAGTCCAAAGGCTCCTTTTTTTTTTTTTTTTTTTTAGCAGGAGGGAGCTGACATCATCTTAATTTGAAATTCACATTTATTTTTACATCTGGTCTGAATTAATCTTTTTCAGCGTACTGACTTTCATGTAATGGAATAATTGCTTACAGACTCGGGGTTTAAAGAGCCTGAAAAAACCCAGTTTAAAAAAAGAAACCCCTTTACAAAACGATAGTAAAAAGCCAGTACCTATAACCAAACCCCAATACGCCTTCGGGACTGGGAGTTTTAAACGAAACAACATCACTTTCAAGCAAGAGAGCTCAAATTAATGCTCACTCTATCCAAGAATTGGAGAGGGCGAACGAGGCCCGTGGAAAAACACCGACACAAACCAGCCCAGGAATTGGGCAGAGCAGCAAAGCTCTGCATGCTCAGCTCCATGTCGAAGCATCTCTGGAAAAACAGAGTTTGGCTTAGAGGGGGAAAAACATCCTCATGAGCAGAAACGCTTCGGCCATGAGCAGAAAAAAGCTGATTTGGGACCACAAGGCGACAGCAAAGGTGGCGGGGGGGGCAGGGGCACAGTGGGGACTGCCTTACTCCGTGTGAGTCAAAGGACACGGGAACACCGAAAACGGTCCTGAGAAACCTCAGCTCCATCCTGGGAAACCTCAGCCCCGATTTCCTCACTGCCACGAGGGCACGATGTCAGTTAAAACCCAGTTTAAGAGCTGCGTGGGTTTATCCTTGCCACGTCCAGAACCTGGAGGGGCTTTGCGTCCCCGGTGGGAAACATGAAGACCACCAGGTCCCAGCTTGCACCCCGAGCCACAGCACCCCCCTCAGCTCACCCATAGGTGAGTGGGACCCGTGGACAACAGGGCCCCACAGGTGACTGTGACCCAGAAACAGGAGGATCCACAGATGAGAGGACCAGGGGTGAGGGGACCAACAGATGAGGGGACCAATGGGTGAGGGGACCCACTGGCAAGTGTGGCTCATGGGCAAAGGGACCCACTGGTGGGACCCACAGGTGATGGGACCCAAGGGTGAGTGTGACCCATAAGCAAGGGGTCCCACAGGAGAGGGGACCCGTGGGTGAGTGTGGCCCAAGGGTGAGGGGCCCTGCAGGCAAGGGGGGACCCATGGGTGAGTGTGACCCAGGGGCAAGGGGTCCCATGGACAGGTGTGACCCAACAATGAGCATAACCCCCAAGAAAGGGGTCCCAGGAGCGAGGGGACCCATGGGCAAGCGTGACCCAGGCGTAAGGGGTCCCATGGGCATGGGGACCCGTGGGTGAGTGTGACCCGGGGGCAAGGGCTCCCATGGGCAAGTGTGACCTGGGGGTGTGCGGTCCTGTGGGTGAGTTTGACCTGGGGATGTGGGGTCCCATAGATGAGGGGCCCCGTGGGCGAGTGTGACCCAGAGACGAGGGGTCCCACGGGTGAGGGGATGCGTGGGCGTGACCCACAAGCAAGGGGTCCCATGGGCGTGGGGACCCGTGGGCGAGCATGACCCAGGGGCAAGGGGTCCTGCGGGCAAGCATGACCCACGAGCAAAGGGTCCCATGGGTGTGGGAAATTGTGGGTGAGCGTGACCCGGGGGCGTGGGGTCCCGCAGACGAGGGGGCCCCGTGGGCGAGCGTGAGCCGGGGCGCGCACAGCCGGCGGGCGAGGGGCGGCCGTGGCCGTGGCCGTGGGGGGGCGGTCCGGTGGAGCAGCCCGGCCGCTGGTCGCCCTCAGCTCCCCGCGGGCGGGCGGGCGGAGGAAATGACTCGCATTCCTGCAGCCGGAGCCTCTCGCACTTCTCCGGCACCAACTCATCCCCCGAGCGCAACAAGCAGCCGCGCCGGCCCCACGCCACCCCACGCCGGGCCCACCCGCGACAGTCCCGGGATGGGGGGGGGTGGGGGGTGAGGGGGGGGAGCAGCACCGGGGCCGGGAGGACGGCAGCTCCACCGAGCTGAGCCTAGCCGAGCCGGGCCGGGCTAAACCGGGCCGGGTTTAAGCCGGGCCGGGAGAGCGGTGAGGAGCGCCGGGCACGCACCTACCTGCGGCTCCGGGGACCGCGCTGCCCTGCCGAGCCGAGCCGTGCCGAGCCGAGCCGTGCCGAGCCGAGCCGAGCCTAGCGGAGCCGTGCCCAGCCCAGCCCAGCCCAGCCCAGCGCCCCCGCCCCTTCCCGGCCCGCACCGCCCCGAGCGGCACCGGCACCGCCTCCCGCCTGAGCGCCGGCCCCGGGACAGCCCCGGGGGTGGGGGGGGACGAAACGGGGCAGTCCCGGGGGGACACCCCAGCAGTCCCAGGGAGGGGACCCCAGCATCTCGCCCCCCAGCCCCGGCGAGGGGAGCCGAGCATTTGCCCCGGAGGGGGCGCGGAAATTTGCCCTCCCCTCCCGCCTCCAGCCCCGGTCCCGGGCGGGGGGGTGTGGGGCGGTGGGTGTCCCGTATTCCCTTGGCGGAACAGGAACCTGCTCTGGGAGGGACCTGAGCAACCCCCCGGGGGACGTGAGTAGGTCCTGGGGAGGGGGCATAAGCCTCCCCAGAGAATATACCCACCCAAACACACCCAGGGAGAGGAGCTGAGCATCCTCCTGGGGGGCCCTGGGCATCTCCCCGGGAAGGGACTCACACGTCCCCCGTGGGGACCCGAGCACCCCTGGAGAGGGGACCCCAACCACCCCCTGCACCCAGCCCAGTATCCCCAGTCCTGGCTGCACCCTTGGCTTATTATGGCTGCACCCCTGGTTTATTAAACCAGTATTTAGGAGCGGGATTAAGGCGGGAGAAGGATTAGGGCTAAATCCTGATTCCATTAAAGCCCCCCCCGATGTCCTGGAACTGGATCCCAGGTGAGTTGGGTTCATCTGTGCGCGGGCCGGTTGCTGCTCAGCACACGGAACGGAGCTAAGGCACACACGGGTCTCTCTCCATAGGTGACCCAGGATGGGAATAGCAGCAACAGCACCGTAAATTAGCAGCAAAGCATCTCCGAGCCGCTCCTTCATCAGAAGTGCCATCTGGTGAGATTGTTTTTGGAGTAGTTATTTATTCCGTGTTTTTAAGTGTCTATAGGCATTTTTCGGGATGACCTGCGAGGCCAGCTCTGCCCCCACAGTCTCTACGAGGCTCTGGGAGAGAACAGCCGCTTGTTCCCAAACCTAAATAAAGAGCAGCTCTGCTGCAAATACCCTGACACTCATTTCTAAAATCTGTTTGCAGCTCAACAGATCGTGCTGGGTAATTACATTATGCGAGTGCGCGGTACCAGCGGTGGGAATCCAACGTGTCGCTCTCCTCATGGAAAAAAACAGCCTGGCTTTCGGCAGAGCCGGGGCTGGAAAACCCTCGGCTTTGGACTCGCCCTCGTGCTCTGATCCATGCCACATGAAATTGAGAAAGCATTTCCACCCAGCAGCTCGCTCCTGCTTGTGTCGTGCCGAGTCCCCGCGAAGCCACCCGTGCCGAACACCACCGCAGCAGGGACCACCACGCCAGTCAGAAATGGCTTTTTTTTCCCCAAAAAAATTCACTCTGGAAACACCTCTCCTGCAGATAGCACAGGGGGCTAGCCAGTTAGGGGCCAGGTGTGTGGCAGAGCTGCCGTTTGGCTCATTTAGTCCAACTCATAAAACATTTTAGGGGTTGGGGAGGCTGCGAGCGGAACACAGCCCCATCGCTTTGGAGGTTGAGTCCATCCAGCTGAGCGTGTCCTGCACGGCCCCTGCCCCATCGCCTGCACCCCCCCGGCCTCGTGTAACACAGAAATACAGTAACACAGCGCCTGCCTTGCCGCAGAGGCTAAATAAAGCAGCAGGAAGAGCTCTTGAATACCAGCAAGGCGATATATAAACACGTACGTGGATGGCACGTATGCTAATGCTGATATGTAGCCTACGAGAAATGCCGGGTCTCGTATCGCTGCGAGATGCTCTCGTGGCCGGAGAAGTGTCTCCGGGAAAAACCACGCTCGGCATGAGCCATCCCAGGCTCCGATGTGGGGAGAGCTCGGAAAAATGGACGTTAGCCAGTGTCCGGTCTGCCTCGCCTCTTTGTGAAAGGAAAAGCCCAAAGACTCCGGTGACATTTCTCTTTAACAATTCTGGAATTAATCTTGCTCAAAGTCCCAAGAAGCGGAAACACAGATGGAAAATGTAATAAATGGAACTCTTCATTTTTTTGTTTTGGGCAAGGTTTCACTGAGCTAATTGCATTGCTAGGCGTATCTCAAAAAAAAAAAAAAAAGGTGTTGTGGTTATGACTGAAAATACCATTCACATAAAATATACAGATTTTTCTCGCACTAGATATATTTATATTAAGAGGACGGGAAATAGCAGCTGTTCACTGTGATCCCGCATTATCACCAGCCGAGTATCTTCCATCCCAGCATTTCAATAACAGCATTGTTACTGGCAGGGATGGTGGCACAAACGTGTGAGCTCTCTTATCTCATACATAGTTTCCTGATGATTTTGCTAATGGGATAAAAATTATAAACAAAGCAACAGAGTAACAACTAAATCCATCCGGGTCTCAGCACCCCGTTCTGTTTCCCAAGGGCTGACCCTCTTACAAGGATCATTTCCACACCCCCCCCCGGGGTGTGCTGGTGCTTAGCATCCACCCAGCTGATTTTTTGGATGTCCCGCTAGGAAAATTTACCCTGGACCAGCAGCACAGGGACCTCAGCGTCTGCCTGTGATGCTTGGTTTTTGGGGGGGGCAGTCAGCGAGCCTTGTGGGGTGCATTTGGGGACAGGGGGGTCACCGCTGTTCAACGACGCCTGGCACGGCATCAGGGCTCCAGCTCTGGCTGCAGCTGAGATTTAGAAATTCTTCCCTAGGCCAGATAGGAAAACAAATCCCAGCTACTGGGAAAGGGCTGTGCTTGGGCTGGGGATGCTTTCTCAGCCCTTAAGGGGAAGAAAATAAATAAAGAAACCCCGGCGCAGAGCCACAACAGCCGGTGCGTTGCTATAAACTCCAGCGAGGAGCTGGACCTTGCTCCGTTTCTTGCATTTCACGGGGGATTTCAAAGGAAGCTCTTCCTCCGGCCCCATCCAGGCCGGAGCAGACGTGTCCCCCCTGTTCCACCGCACGGGAGCAACCAGGGTGGAGGGATCTGAGCCACGTGTTGGGGAGCGGGTGCTTCCTCCAGCATTTTCTGGGCCCTTTAGGAGAACACTGATTTTTGGCCACTTCCCAGGGACGTAATCAAGCCTCCGCTTTAATTGGGTTTATGATTAAATGCCTGGGCACATATCAGGACCCCTCCTCAGAGTTTTTGCCCCGACATCACCCCGCTTTGCTATTTGCCTGGGTGTAACCCCCCAAGGCAGCGACCCCCCCGACAGCCCTGACTCCATCCATCCCACTCCATCCCAGTTGAACAGCCAGCGAGCTGGGAAAGCCGCTCCCCGGCGTGCAGCAGCCAGGCCTGGATGGTGCTAAACACCCCCAAGCTGGCCCCAGGGAAAGGGGGAGCTCCCTGGGGAGGTGGCCTGGGAACACCCCAGCTCAGTAGCCAGGGGGTGGCCAGGAGCGGGATGGCCCTGGCCGGCGGTGGCACGCAGCCATCGCGCCGCAACAGGAATGCCAGCAATGCAGAACTACCCCTGGCTCCCCCCAGCCACCCCGGGGATGCTCACAAAGGGGGTGCTGCCATCAGGTTTTGGCCGGGGATCATTGTATATTTAACTGGGACCCCAAATCTCCCTCTGTATTTACCCTGCCATCCTCTCTCTTCACGTGGGAAGGTGGCAAGGATGAAGATAAAAAGGGGATTCATGACATCTAAGTCAAACGGGGCTGGAAAGGGAGAAAATCCAGGCTGAATACGCAAGTATTGCAAACATCAAGAAAATCTAAGCGTGGATCCTGGCAGGGAGGCATCCCCCCCTGCTTGCCGCTCTGCCAGTAGTGCTGATACAGTATATTCTGCTAATCTACCCCGCAGTATTTACAGCTGCCTATAACCCAGGATCCTCTTTAACGTCGAGTCGCAGCAGCCGGATGCGATTAGAGTCTGTGAGATTCCTCAGGATGGCCGGACGGAAAGGTGGGATCGCCTCCCCCCACCGGACCCCCGGCTCCTCCCTGACCTGGGACCCCAAGCTGGGTTTTATTATCAAGTTATTGATAAATTTGGGGCGAGATGGGCAGGGACTTGACACAGGGCAGGTCCCCCCAGGCCCATTGCATGGTAAAACACAGGCTGCACTCAGCATCTCTGCAGCCCATCGGTAGAAAAGCCCATGACCCCCATCCTGTCCCTGCTCTCCCATCCGTTCCCTTTTCTGGGGCCCTAAAGGGGCTTTTTGGGGCTCTGGGCCTGGGGGTTATTCCCAGGGTTTGCTCTCAGCCGGCCTGAGCTGCTGAAAAGCCCGTGGAAACGTGTTATAAAGCAGGAAAGGCAGCGGCTGCTGGGGAGGGGCAGACAGGGAGGAAAGATCACAGAAACAGGGGAATATTTTTAGCCCGTCTGTGTGCCTGCTTGCTGGCTTCAGAGCTGCTCGGCTGACTTCAATCACATCCGACAGAGGGGCAGATGTCTCAGAGCTGCTCCTGTCCCCTGAAATAGGAGAGAAACCCCAGCGAGAGTCCCCCCAGGGAGGTCGCCAGCAGCCCCAATGCTAAGAGACATCAGAGAATCCACACCAGCCTGGTGGGGCAGGAGGAAACCCGGTCTGCAAATTTCTCTGCTGGAAAATTAATTGCGATCCATGCAATTTGGGTGGTGAAAGCCTGCAGAGGCCCAGGGCACCCATCAGGGCCCAGGGTGCAGGGGGTCCTGAAGAGGAGGTGGGGTGTGGGAAGCGCATCCCACCCCCGGCATCCTGGCGATCCACCTCCACGCTCCTCGGCGCTCCCCGGCACACACGTGCTTTCCATCGCTGCCCTTGGCCAGCGGGTTTTGATTATGGGCTTGGGGAAGTCCGTGGGGCGAACGCCAGAAAGGGAGTGACGAAGCGACACATTTCGCTGCAAAACGAGAGCAGAGGGAAGGGGAAAGCGTCGCTCCGGGATAAAGCTGGGATAAGGGGCCAGCGCCGAGTGGGGTAGGGGAGTGGGGCTGGGCTTTCTCCGTCCCTCTGCAAACTGCAGTGACAGCAGGAATGAATTGTGCACCAAGGGTCATGGACCAGCCTCCCATTGGCACTGCGGGAACTGGAGATCTGCCACCGCGCTTTCTCTGCCAGCACGACTCCAGTTGCACCCTTGTGCTCTAAGCCGATGGTTAGATTAAGCTCTCGCCATATCACAGACTCACAGAATCCCAGAATCATCTCGGTTGGAAAAGACCTTGAAGATCCTCCAGCCCAACCATGAACCTCACACTGACCGTTCCCAACTCCACCAGATCCCTCAGCGCTGGGTCAACCCGACTCTTCAACCCCTCCAGGGACGGGGACTCCCCCCCTGCCCTGGGCAGCCCATTCCAACGCCCAACAACCCCTTCTGCAAAGAAATACTTCCTAAGAGCCAGTCTGACCCTGCCCTGGCGCAGCTTGAGGCCATTCCCTCTTGTCCTGGCGCTTGTTCCTTGGCTCAAGAGACTCATCCCCCCTCTCTGCACCCTCCTTTCAGGGAGTTGTAGAGGGCGATGAGGTCTCAAAAACAACCAGGGCCAGCAGCTGGCTGCAAAACCCTGCAGCTGCCCATTGCCAGCGCAGGTTTCAGGCAGGCTTTGTGAGGTGGATGGATGCCACCTGTATCCCCAGGGAGGGTGGACAGCCGGGGGTGCAGGCGGGCACCTCTTTGCCCAAGGAAACAGGACGCTGGCCTCGTGCTTTGTAAATACGCAGGATTGCAGCAGGGAAAAGCCAGCCCAGGCCACCCGTCTGTCCCCCACCGAGGCGGCGAGGAGCTTGGCCATGGCCCGATGTATCCGTCACCCATCTATCAATGATTTACCGCTGCTGTGAAGTGCTGTTTGTGCTGCCGGGGCTTCCCAGCGGCCCCAGCCAAGGTCAGCGCTCCGCTTGGCTGGGGGACAGATGGACACTGAGGGGGAGAGGGGCTGGGAGCCCGCGCGGTGCTGGTGGGCACAAGGCAGGGGCAAAGCCCCCTCGCACCCCGCCAGCACAACGGGCTCACCCCCAGCATCTCTCCTCCCGCCGTGCTGGAGGACCGCGGGGCAGGCGGGGACATCCACCTAACCCCATTCTTACACCCCGAGGGGTTACAGGGCTGGTGTAAACAGCCCTTGCTAGGGCTCTGCGTCGCGGCAGGGGGGTGAAAATCCCCTTTGGAGGCCAGGAACCACTCCCCGCCGGGGTCACCGACACAGCGGCTGACACAGCCTAAAACAACCCCCAGAAAGCACCGGCGGCCGTGAGGCGCTGGGGTGTTGGGGCTGGGCCAAACCAGGCACCTCACCTGAAGGGTGCCGGCGGTGCAGGGCAGGATTTGTGCAATTGCTTTGCTTTTTGAAGCTGCCGCAGCATCCTTTACATGCCCAACCAAATGCAAATTGATTTTAAAGAAATGGACTGAGCAGGCCTCCACGAGGATCCATAGCTTGGCTAATATTTATCTAATGGTCTCCCACAAATAGCTTGCTAGTCCCTTTGTATTTAATTAACGGCCAGGCTGCTGCAGCCGAGCTCCCCAGGCACGTTACTGGGTCCCCGCAGCCCTGCGTCCCTTCACTCTGGCCACCTCCTTTTTCCTCCCCCCTCCACTCAGTGCCTCTCCTTCCCCCCTCCCTTGCTCCATCCCACCCCCACCTACACCCCAAGGAGATCCCCCACCCTGCTCCATCACCCACCCCGGGGCCAAAAAAGCCATTTGCATGGTGAACCAACACCGGGCACTTTGCACCCGGGGCGGGGTCCCTGGGACATCTCACCGGAGAGGTGTCACCACCGAGCGCACAGCACCCACAGGGGAGGCTGGAGGGGGACAGCATGTCTGCCCCCCACCCAGGAAAGGCTTGAAACCCCACAACTTTAGGCACCGGTTGCAAATATCTCACTGCAGCAAACGCTTTATTTATGTATTTATTTACTTATTTAGCCATGAAGTAGTATCAGAGATTCGAGAGCAAGGGAGCAAATGCGTTGGGGGGGGCTGCAAAACTGCAGTGCCTTATTTCAGTGTGCCAGGGCGGTATTTTGGGTCGCTCTTTTTGCATGGAATGCACATGCGATGCATGTGTACACATGTATAAACATATATATACACATACGCACACACACCTATATATAAAAAACCCAGGGAACTCAGCATTCCCCCCGTGCCCGCAGCTGTCATCTCCCCTGCCAGCGCCTGCATCGCTCCTGTCACCCCCACCCAGCCCATGGGCTCCTCAAGCCCCCAGCTTCAGGGTACCCCCTCTCCAGCACAAGCTTTGGGGTGCAAGGGGGTGCTCGCTGCCCCAGCAGAGCTAGCGAGGTGGCTGGAAGACGACGACCTCGCTCTTTTAATTACCAGCTGCCCAATTTCTCCCAGAGCGTGATGCTGCCGCCAGACCATGGCCTGGTGCGAAGGCAGCGGGTGCCTGAGATCCGAGCAGCGCTTCCAGCACCCGCTGCCCTCCCTCCCTCCCTTCCCCGCAGCAAAGAAAGGCACCGTTTTGTTTTGGTTTTAAGGGCACTTTTCAGTGGAAACATTTCCCAGACGCGCCATTTCCCCGGGAAGCGGCAGCTGGGCCGTCTCCGCCGGCCGCGGGTTTCCCCTGCCAGCTCGCACATGCGACTCCTAATTAATCGCACAAAGAAAAGAACATGTTTAAATGGTGAGTCAGGCACAGGCGATCAACCCCAGCTTTCCACCCAGCGCGGTTATTTTGCCCCGAAGAGCACGTACCCCCTCGGGAAGGCTGTGAAGCCTCCCCAGCGAGGTGGGGGAAGGCAGGCGCAGGCAGGGCAGGCAGGACGTGGGCAAACGCTGCCTCTCAGAGCACCACTGGATTTCAACTTACTGGAAAATACGGCCCTGAAACAACATCATCTCCCCTTGCATCTGGGGTGTGTGGGGTACCTGGATGGGTCGGGGGGACACGGAGGCCGGGTCGGGCTCAGGGATGTGCCTGCTCCAGGAGGACCAGATGTTTTCCATCCTGGATTCCCTCCAGCACTGTCTGACGTGGATGGGAGGTCCCCGGGGTGAACGCAGTGCCCAGGCCACCCACTGTTGGGTGCTGTGGGTGCCCTGGCATCCCGCAGATGGAGGAGTGGACCCAATGCTGACCCCAACCCAGGGTCCTACATCTCCAGGAGGGAGTTTCCTTGGTTTTCAGACCCCCGAGAACCCCTGGAGGGAGGAACCACAGCTTTGGGGACTCAGCTGCGCCACCCCAAAAACGCCCCAGCCCCTCGCTGCCCCACCAGCCCCCCTACCCCTTTTTCAGGATCCCACCCCAACACTGGGAGCTGCAGCCCTTGCCTACGTGCCCCAGTCAGTAAAACCCTGATCTGATCTCATGCATGCTCACGTTTTCATGACACCCGAAAAATCCCCAGGAGGTTTTGGGGGTGCCGCTAACAGCCTGTGGCAGCAGCAGGAGCCGGCACCGTGCCGCTGGCCCGGGCGCTCTCCACTTTGCAGACTCAAGCTGTTTATGAGCTATACGAGCACGATAAAGCAAAAGCAGCTGTGGCTACTACCACCTCCTTTTTATGTGATTTTTTTTTTTTTTAATTTTTCCTAGCTTCCCCCCTCTGAATTTTTATGATCCAGATATAAAGCCTTGGGAAACACAGGTTTAGAGTAGAGCGCTGACACCCGTTAATGCAGGGGCATGAGATGCAGTGCCCTGACTCTCATCCATCCCAGGAGCTGGAGGTAGGGATGGGGATTACGGTGGTTCCCACTGTGCCAGCGTGCACAGAGCCTCCGTGCCTCAGGGCACTTATTTCCAATGAACTTTTAATTTTTAAGAAAATACTAAAAATAAAGAGCCTGGAAGCCAGTGATGGGCAGCGGGGGAGAAATCCCAGGTGTTTCTTGTTTGGCCCTGCTGCGGGTTCTGTTTGCACAACACTGCCCCGTGCCAACATTTCTTTGCCCAAGGCTTTACCCAAATAAAGGTGAAGGGGTGAAGGATGCTGGGGGCATCCCAGGAAAGGTCTGGGAAACAGGTCTGTCACCCTCACCAAAATCCTGCTTCCAGCACCGTTGCTGGCTCCGATTGCTTTGTCAGCACTTGCTGCATTTAGGGTTAGTGTATTTTTGGGCTTTTGGGCTTTTGGAGAAGCACTCTCAGCTTCGGAGTGGTGAGCAGGAGAGGAAAGCAGGGCATTAATATCAGAACATCACCAACCCCTGGGGCCAGGGACACCCTCGGGGAGCGACCGCAGGAGGGGGTTTGCACCCACCAAGCACACAGCAAGCCAGGCCAGGGGAAAGCATGCTGGAATATAGATATATTTTTTCAGAGTATAAGAAAAACAGGATTAATCTGATTTCCCCCCTGTCCTTCGCACCCCAGGCTGTGGCAAAGCTGCTGTTTACTCCCCCAGCACCACTTGACCCCGGGGTGGAGCTGGCTGTGAGTGGCCTCAGCTCTCCCTGTGCTCACCTGCCATGACCTTGGTGCCGTCCCCTCCAACGTGGAGCAGAGGAACCGGGGTTCCTCCTGCATGATCCCACCCAATAACCCCATCCCGCTGACCCACACACCCCATCCTGCTCCAAAGCCCAGAGCAGATGGCACAGATACCTCCTTCATCTCCTTTGGGTGCTTTGCAGTAAAACAGGGTGTCCCCAAGCACAGCCACACCAGCTAACTGAGCCCCCTGCACTGTTTCCCCCTGATTTACACCCCTCCTGCTGTTGTATTTGACAAGGCAGCTCATCCCCCTCCCCTGATTTACACAGACCCCTCAGCACACGCTTCTGGCTGGCGGAGCGGCTCTTATTAGGTCGCCGGTGATTAGAGAGATGCTGCATGGCCCCATAGCCTAATTAATAATGGGAAATCTGTGCTGACCCAGCACGTTGAGGAGCTGAAGCGGTGCTGCCGACGCAGGCAGCAGGCTGTCTGCGAGCCCCGGATCTGGCCAGCGGTGGGTGGTTTTGAATCCCCACAACCAGAGCATCCCGGCCCCCCCGGCATCAGGCAGCAGTGCTGGCTGGAGATGGGCAGCTTGTCCCCGTGAAGGGCTGGAGCCTGCATGCACCCGAGCATCCCGCAGCCCCAGACCACAGCATGCGGCCACCTTATGTGAAACAGCGTCTCTTTCGGTCTGTGGTTTACACCAGCCCTTGTGAAATGAATTGGATAGTCATGGATACCCCACAGCGGGGTCCTGCACATCGTTGCTGGGACCCTCATCCCTTGGCTCGGCCCCGGGGCTGTAGGGTAGGATGGCTGTCCCATGCACAGCCCCTCTCCTCAGCTCGGCATTCCCCACCCTTTTCTTTGCCATGATTAATCTTGGAGAAGGGAAGGATTTGGCCTGTGAGAGTGGGGCATGATGGCTCTAACCAGCACCACGGTGCTCCGGTGAGCCTGGGGGTCCCTGGGGCTACGCTGACACCAGACGCTCCATCTCACCACCTACAAAACAAAGAGCCCTCAAAACCTAAAACTAAAAAATCAGAAAGCCCCAAAATATATGCTCTGTATGTAAGGAAAGAGCAACAGCATCATTCCCTGGAGCAGCCAGGGGCCCCTATGCCTGGCACAGGCTGCAGCCCTCCGGGCTGTGCCGGCAGCTGTCCCTGGGGCGAAGGCTGGCACTGCTTCTCCCCGCCACCCCCTTGTCCGACCAGCTGGGCTGGTGGGGACCTGCCGGTGCCAGGTGGCTGTGGATGTCCCCAGCAGGGGCTGGCTGGGCTCCGTCAGCTCCATCAGAGCCCCCGCGCCAGCCTTCAAGTTTCAAGAAGAGCCTTTTTGTGCTGGTACCAGTGCAGGGGGCTGGGGCAGAATAGTCCCTCCCGTGGTAGGACCCAGCCCAGGGGGGAGCAGCCCTCGCCCACGATGGGGATTTTCCCCTTTTTACAGCACGGCCAAGAAGTGATATGTCCCTTGGCTGAGGCTTTCTTAGCTCTGCAGGGGTATGGGATGCAGCTGCAGATGTGCACTGGCACAGCCAGTGATCCTAACAGGTGATCAGACAAACAAGGCAGAGAAAATAATGCTTACAGTATATCTTTCCAAGGATAAATCCCTGTTTTTCAAATATAATCAGACCGGTTTCCAAGGCAGAAAAGGCCTTTTCTATTTCTCCATCACTAAGCTCAGCAAACAACCCTACCTGTGGAGCAGGATCAGATGCTCTATCACACTCCCCTGTTTGTGTTTATGACAGGGCTGGATCTTAAGCTGTTGCATGAAAAATACCAAGCCTGCCCTCCTTTGCATTGGGCTTCACACCCAGCCTAAGCTGATACCACACCTCGTCCTGCCCCTGGCCATCAGACACGCCAATTAGCGTCCGCAGCAATTGCTCAGAGCTCTGCTACCAGCACCCAGGCTTGTGCTGCTCCTTCCTGACCCACACCAGCTCACTCTCCGCACGTGATGGAGTGAGATGCTTCCATCCCCAGCCATCCCAGCGACACCAGGGAAGGATAACACATCTGTGGGACCAGCAGCATCCCATCCCAGCATTGCCCCATCCCAGCACTGCCCCATCCCAGTGGCGTGGGAAGCTTCCCACAGCAGTGCCCGGGCCAGGCGGGTGGGGTGAGAGTGGAGGAGACATTTAATTACACAGCGTCGGGTGTTTTTCCAGTTGCAGAGGGCCGGCTGCATTTGCTCTACCTGCACCGGGTGCCATTAGTCCTGTTTGACAGCTAATTGGCAATTAATAATATCTTTGCATTATGCAAATGGCTGTTGAAGTTCTGCAGATCGATTTTGTTGATGCCTTTGCGTTTGCTTCTAAGTACAGTGATGTTTTGGAGCTTGTCTTATATATTTTTTTGCTATCAGCTAGAAATCAGGCATTTGAGGATGCTAAAGCAGGTAATCCTTCCTGCAGCACCTCGCATGAGTTGCCAGCCCAGGGGATGGCTGGCACAGGAGTTTCCAGGGCTGACCCAGCACCGGGTGATGGCTGCGAGGCAGGGCTGTGCCTGCTGCCACCACTGTCACTGCCCAGCTGATGAAAGGCCACCGGGACGCGTCTGCCTGCCCGTGCAGGCAGCCGAGACGTGCCAGGTTGGCCTCGTCACTGCTGGTAATGCTTTAGGTGGCCTGGCAGAGTAGGAAAGAGCATTAAAAATAGCCTCAAATACCAATAGGAGCGCAGCAGCTTAGCGCAGTCGAAAAAGAGCTTGCAGACAGCATCCAGCCAGCTTAGCTTTGCTTATGCTAATCAGGGAGAAGACGTCTGCAAACAGCTCGAGGTGAGAAGATTGGGCGTCGAGGAGTGAGCTGGGACTTTCCACAGGCAGGCAGCCAGCACCATCCCTTTTATCTGCTGTTGGGAGTGTCTGGTTCCTCGGGGGCTGGCTGCCCGGCCACCCCTCGCCCGGTGGGTGCCCTGCCCAAGGTGCCGGTGCTGGGGGTGAGCCCCGTCCATGGCCTGCGTGTCCGGGGTTGGGGTTCACGGCGAGGTTCAGCCTCCCCCAAGCATCTCTTACCTGCGCCCGGCTGCAAGAGGCTGGGGGGAAGTTGGACAACCAGCACATGGTCAACCTGGTGTCCTCTGGTGGCTTTGGAAATGCGGCACATGGGGGTTTATTGGGGAAGGATAGGAAACACAGCGTCATTTATGTTGTTTTCTATTTCCCAGAGCTTTAATGGGGAGCACTGTACAGCGCGGTCCTTTCCCCTGAATCTCCCCAGAGGGACCAGCTGTGTGACTGGGCTTGCAATAAGTAAAAGCCATGGTGGTAACAATCCCGGCTCAGCAATGCTCAGCCCTTTAGCTGCTTTAAATTCATCGGGATGCAAAGCTGAGGTGCTCTCTCAGAGCACAGGCTACTTTCTCATGCTCAAAGTTGAGCTCCCACATTGCCATTCCCTTTAATTTGGGGGGAGCAGATAGTTTGCATCAGCTCTGCTAACACTGCTGGCTGCCCAGTGAGTCTTGCTCAGGGCTTGAAGAGGCATCTTTAAGAAAGATAAGTAAGATAAAGAAATTAAACCACCCCCCCAAAAAAAAGAGGCATGCTGAGTGCAGTGTGAACACCTGCGCTTTTGTCTCCCTGAGTCTGGGACTGGTTTTGCAATCAGATCTCCCAGCATATGAACTTACACAAAGAACATGGAAAACCAGCAAAGGCCCCATTTTTCCCCAGTCTGGGCAATTCCCAGCAATAGGTTTGCAAACCTGAAGACCAGGAAAATGTAAGCCACTCATAAAATTGGCTGCATGATGCTGTCAAGTGCACAGGGAGATCTTTTGCAGGGGGAGAAAGCTGTTTGGGAAAAAAAGCAAAGGTACTTTTTTCCCTGCCTCTGCCCAAATGCTTTGTCTTACACTGAGCAGAC
This sequence comes from Strix uralensis, assembly GCF_047716275.1. NCBI lineage: Eukaryota > Metazoa > Chordata > Aves > Strigiformes > Strigidae > Strix > Strix uralensis. The sequence goes on from NC_133975.1 coordinate 129,933,889, forward strand.
CCTCCTCAGAGGAGCACCTCGATAAACACTTTGCTTTCCAGGCTACGCATGAACTTCTTAAAGAAACAATCTGTGTTCCTTTGATAAATCGTTTGCATTCAAGGTAATTAAACTTTAATCAGCAAAGCCAAAGAAATTGAGATTTTTTTCTGGCAGAGATGAAATAGATGGACCTGATTACCTATCAGACCTAACATGCTCCATTAAAACTGCCCAGCTCCCGAAAGTCTCTCCTTCCCTCTTGTAGTGCGAAATGAGATGAGGAAGAACAAAGGACAGGAGAAAACGGCAGGAAAATTCATGCATTTTCCAAGTGAAATGACATTGCTTAGTTCCCGGGGATAAAAATTACCTGCTTGTTCCCGTCTGCTTTCTTATGCCTCAGTTGCAAACCCTCGGTGCTGGAAAAATCCTCCCCACCCAGGTGGGGAAGCCGAGGCGCAGCTAAAGTGCTTATTAGCTGAGCTGGATGAGCCAGCGAGCAGGCAGAACCGCAGGCAGGCCTTGCACTGCGGGCAGGAGGGTGCTCCCTTTCCCTTTCCCCATTCCCTTCTTCTTCCCCTTCCCCAATCCCATCCCCTCTTCCCCATCGCCATCCTTATCCCCATCCCCACACCCATCCGCATCCCCCTCTCAGTGGGGGACAGACCCTCTCCTCCAGCAGCCGCAGTGAGATTGCAGGTTTTTTTAGCCAAGCCTGGTTTTTAGCTAAAGCTCAGGTTTTTGAGGGTGGCCAATGTGCAGGGCTCAGCCAGGCACCTGCCCTGTCTGTAGGACCCAGCACATGGGTGACAGCCCTGCTCGGTCACTTCCCCAGGGATAAAACCTCCCAAAAGCAGAGAAGAGCATGGAAACGGAGTGAAACCAGCCCTGGGGACAAGCTGTTTGCAAAGCCACTGAACATTCCTTAACACACGTCCATCTCTGTTAATAACTTGTCAGGACACCAAAATAACAGCCTGCACCCTTCCTGCATCACGGGGCACACCAGCTGCTCGGCCAGCATCCTTGTGCTGGAAATGGGGAGTGCTGGGAAGGGCCAGAAAATAATGGACAGAAAAACAAGTCAAAACCTGACATTGTTGGGGTTCTTTGAAGGGCCAGAAGTGGGTCTCAGGGGGGAAAAGGCTGGCAGACACCCCAGAAAGCTGCTGGGAGCAGCGTGGGTCCCTCCTGCCACTCACCACATGGACAGGGGACCAAAAACCGGTGTCCTGGGACCTGTCTGTGGGAAGCAAAGCCCAAGGGTGATGCTTTTGGGAGGGGGTGCTTGTGGGGTCTCCAGAGCATGGTTTGCTTTGCCTCTTTGCACTGAGAGAGGGGCAGGTGAGACAGGGGAGAGGGCTGGCTGGAAAGGGAAGGAAAGAGAGGAGGAGGAAATGAAAACTAATTAACTAATAAATGTGCTGGGTTGGCTCGGGGGCAGCAGGAGAGCAATCCAGAGGACTGACTCACTCTGACTCAGTCTGCAAAGAGTGGGTTGAAATCTGGCGCGGGCGCATCTCCTGCCCCGGCCACGCGGCCAGGCTGCGGGTACCGAACCCAGACCTGCCGGGGCCCGAGCATCCCCGCAGGGACCCGCCTCGCCCCGGCGCTGCTGCTTTTGCAGGAGAGAAATCACTTTCTTGAGGGAAACGAAGCCAGATTGGCCGGCAGGAGCAAACAACTTGGATGGAGCCAGGCCTTTTGGATGCAACTCCTTATCTCCCTATTTTCACCTCAAAACTGGCCAAGTGCAAGGCGGGTGGGAAATCCCCCCTCCGCACAGCCAAACCCACGGCCGCCGTGGGAGAAGAAGATGTAACCACCAATGCGGGGATCCCAAACGCTAACCCCGAAGCTGGCAAACACATCCAGAGCCATCAGGATGACCAAAGGGATGGCTTTGAAGGGCTGGATTGACCCCGGCGGGGAGGCAATGCCAGTGCTGCCTGGCGTGTCGGTGCATGCCGGCGGGGAGGCACTGCCTTCCCCTCCGCTCCCGTGCACCCCAGCTTCTCCTCGTTCCTGCCCGATGACTGGGTGCGATTGCTTCACCCCACAGGCTCTGGCCGTGGGGCCAAGGTCCCCCTTGCCACCCATTCCCTGCTCCCCGGGGTGCTGTCCCGGGGGGGGACGGGCATGGCAGGGGGATGCGTTATTTGGGAGAAGGGCGCAGGTTTAGATGCAGTCAAGAGCATCGCCCAAGGCTGGGGGGGTGTCATCTTTGTGCACCCCCATTTCTGAGGGTCTGTGCTGAAGGTTTCAGAGGAGATTGGGCTCCTCAGGGTGGGCACAGCTCCCATCTCTCCTCCTCAACCCACCGGGGACCGGGCTTAGCTGACACCGTGCTGTTTGAGTCGGATGAGTTAGGTGAGAGGAATCCTACCCTCTGCACAGGCACGAAGAAAAGGAGAGAGCAAAAAAGTTCTGTAGTTGAGTTGGTTTTTTCCCACCCCCGGAGGCTTTGGCACAAACTTACTTTTTTTTTTTTTTTTTATTTGTTCTCACTCTCTCTTTTTTTTAAAATATTTTCAACCAATGCATTACTGAAGTCTTTCACCTCCTGACAAAACCCGGGCTCCCTGCCAGCACATATTTCTGATAATTCATTCATTATTAAATGAAATCAAAGATATGAGCTAAAAAAAAAAAAAAACAAAAAAAGACATGGGACTGTTTGCATCCAAGAGAGGCTGTTTACAGCTGGGCTGGAAGTTTCTTTAACTGCAAAAGAATCTCCCCAAGGAAAACCCACCCAAAACGCTTGTCCTGCTCCTCAAACTGCAAACATCTCCGGGTGGCCATGCCAAAACCCAGGGAATCTATGGTGTTTTCCTGCCTGGATAAAGGCAATTCTGTCCTTGCTGGGCTGATAGAAGCCCTAACTGGGGTGGGTGCTGGCTGGATACGTCCCTCCCTGCCAGCGGGCTGCCCAGGGAGAGCCTGCAACCCATGGCCAGAGACAGCCTGACTGGATCAGCCGGTCCTCTCCAAACCGGAGAGAGAGGAAAATCTGATGGAGAGGGAGGGGCACAGCAATTACAGCCTTTTTGCTTTAATAACCCTCGCTGCTTCCCCGAGTCCATATTTACATCCTTCTCAGCACAGAAGTAGTAATTAAAGTCTCTCCGCTCAGGTCTAAACAACAGCAGACCCTCCTGTTATTAAAAGCAGAGAGGCAAAGCTGAAAATAAACCTGATTTTTATGGCTAGGGAGCCTCAAACCACTCTCTATAAGGTGGATAATCAAGGGGGGTAGCAGGATTTAGGGCTACGCGTCCATGCTCTGCTACACGTATCCACGCTCTGCATCGATACGCTGCATTTATCTCCACGGGATGCTGGGGATGGAAAACCACTTGGAAAACAGTTCCGTGCCACTGGCCCCTTCTCACACCATTTTTCAGACGTTTCCGCCACCCATAAGGGAGCAAATGGGTCTCGGGGTCTGCGGGCAGAGCCGTGGCCGTGCCAAGAGCCGCTCGGCGGCAGCTTGTGCCTTACTGGAGCAGCTCAGGCCCTCCTCTCCCTTTAAAGAAGCTATCAAAAAATTTTGAGAAAATTAATTATTCACTAAGACTGCTAATTAAGCTGATTTCCTCTGTGAGGGCATGGAAGGAAACGAGCTGGAGAAGCTCTTAATTGTTTAAAAAGAGCCGTCCTACAGGCGTTCCTCCCGAGCCGCTCTGCCCGCCGAGAGCGCCTGGCCCCGTGTTTTGCCAGGTCCGGAGGAGTTTGCTGGCGTCGGTGCCAACCTCACACCTTGCAGCTGCTTTCAAAGAAGCAAAGGTCAGCAGCGAGCCCTGAAGTGCTCCTAAACCCCCATCCTCAAACCCGGTGACCCAACACACCCGGTACCACGCTGCTGCCTCATCCCCAAGGAGCAAACAGAGCTCCGTGGGGTCCCTGGGTGAAACCAGTCCAGAAGAAACAGCATGTCCCTCATGCAAGCTATTTCTAGATGGCCCAAAAGCTCAAGGAAGACCTCATCCTCCCCTGGGTCCAACATGATGTGGCACTGGCTTCTGGGCAGCCACAAGCAGAGAGTGGGCCAGGTGTGCACCCTGGGCATCCCTCATTGCTACCGCTGGCTCACCGTGGGGTGCCCCATCTTTTGTCCTGGCCCCAGCACCATGGTCCAGGTGAGCCCCCTGCCCAGGGGAGCAGGGTCCCCATGGGGCAGCTGGGATGATCCCCCAGTGCCACCAGGCTTTCAAGGAGGAGTTGAAACTGCAGTGGCATGGTCAGCAAGACACCCAGTCTGCCGATACCCATGGCCAGAAGGAACCTTGAGCATCAGCTCTCCATGTCACGATGGTTTGGGCAATCCAGAGGGCCTGCCAAAATCACCCAAGGCATGGCTGCTATATATATAAAAACCCCAAAGCTACAGGCAGCTTTATAGTCCAGCAATCTGCAACTCCAGCTCATTTCTAGGTCATGGCACATGCATGAGCTGTTAGCAACTGGCACCTTGACCCTAAGGCATAGCCCTGCACCCACTCCCCAAAGCACCCTTGGGTGGGTGGGTGGGTAAGAGTGAGCCCTTGGTGCCCTAAACCAAGCGAATCGGCTTCTTCCTGGCTGCTGGGGTGCAGCGGGTGGGAGCAGAAGTGCCCAGGGATGACAATCCTCCGGAGGTGCCCAGGGACCACAATCCTCCGGTGGCCCCCAGGCCATCCGCCCAGCCTCCCACAGCAAGGAGCAGTCCCGCTGCCCACGCCGAGCCTTGCCCTCCCACTCCCACCACCATTTCATTTCGGTCCCCCTTTACCGGGACCTTCCCTTCTTGTCCTGTAGGGGTTGATGGAGAAAAACGCTCCAGGATCTCACATGGCGGAGAACAAAAGGAGTTATTTTAAACCAAATGGATTCATCTCCGAGTCACCTTGCCGAGAACAGGGCGATGCTGCACCAGCCTTGCTTCTCCCAAGGAAATCAGTCCCAGCACAAATGTGATGGGCTTGTGGCTGGGGAGCACATCCCCTCCACCCCAACCTTTCCCTCTCCGGCACCTGCCAGGACAGGAGAAATTTGGGCCTTGGCGCAGGCAACCGCTGGAGATCGTGCAAACAAAACTGAGAGAAAACCAAGCGGATCCAGCCAAAAGGCACTGCACGGGGAGCTCCGGGTTTTCCCGAGACAGCACCGTCCTCCACAAGCATCCCCGGGGATCTGCACCACTCCTGGCACAGCTCTTGTGCCCAAATGCCATGATAAAGGAAAAACACGGCCCTGAGGAGCAGGGCTGCCAACGCTTGGCCAACGGTGTCCTCACCAGGAGAAGACAAAGCTTGGTAACACCATGATTGCCCTGAGATCCTCTGCTGAGTTTCCAGCAGCTAGAAAGCATTTACAACCGTTCGCAAGCCACAGGTAACACATGGAAAGGCACTTCTCAGTCAACGCTGCAGCCCCACATCTCGGCCGAGAGCCAGCTAAGATGGCCCCTCCAGCACCAGGTCACCATCTGCACCACCTTTCCTTTCCCTTCCGCATCCCAACACCGTTAAAAACAGGCATTTGTTTTCCTACCTGGTGCTGGGAACATCTACGAGTCGGGTTCCTCCAGCAGTTCCATGGCGAGCTCGGGGTTATCTCAGCAGAGCTGGAAGGTAAAGCCACCAAGAGAAAAGCTCAGTGTCCCTGCAGAGGTGGGACGCTTCAAGGCAGGTTCCTCCTGCGCAGCTGGTGGGAGCCCATCCCGCGGGAGCTGGTGGGACCGTGGGGCTCTTCACGTCCTCCTGGGCTGGTGAGGCACCAGGATCCCTGGGAACTGTGCTCCGCTTGGAGGGACCTACCCTTTTTTGACTGCTGTCCAACCCCAAAGCGCATGTTCTTACCTGCTCAGTGGAAGAAGGGGGAAGGCTCGAGCACCTTTCTGAGAAACTCATGGGTCTCAGCGGTGCGTGGATCTCTCCTGGCTCCTCCTGCTCTTCGGCCAAATGATGGTTAGCAAAAAAGGGGGATGCAAAGTTGCAGCAAGCAGGAGAAAAGAGGCCGGTGGTGTGAAAGCTCCCCGCAGCTGGTGTCTACACAGCTCTGCCGGTTGGTTAACAGTGGAGCTCTGATCAACAGGTATATTGATGTCAAGCTGGGACTTGTCTCCTCAGCAAGGAAAGGGAACAGCAGAGATTACTAAGCAATGCAGGAATGTGGTTTGTTTAATATGAGCCATCAACACAGAAGAGTAAAATAATGACAGATGTGTAATCACATTTCCTGAGTCTAAAACCATGAGATAGAGAATTTAAACACCACTTCTCCCAAGATCAAGAAGAGGAGCCGTTTGGCTAAGAACTCATTTGGTTACTAATTTCCTCGGCATTAAATCAGCTGTTTCCCGAATCTTCTGACATACTTTGCTGAAGTGCTCCAAGGACGGGGCTGCTCCCTGGCTCACTTTGATGTGAGGGCAAGCAGAGCAAGAAGATGCTTTGGAAACACGGATACGCCAGCTGACCGAGCTGGCCCAGATCAGAGGTTCCTGAACATTGCTTAATTGGTTTATTTTAATGAAAGATGGAGAGATAAATTTCACGTGGCTCTTTATCGGGGGAGCAGCAAGTGGTAGAAATCAGTATCTGGGATAAGCCAACCCTTCGAGGGCAGGCTGGGGAGAAAATGGAGCCCTTTCCTCAGGAAAAGCCTGGCAATTGTGAAAAGCTGGAGTTTCCTTGGCTTTGGTCTCTCCTGTGAGGCTGGTCTGCAGAAGGCACATGGCCAAGGGACACCAGACCCAAAACCCAGTGAGACTGGGGGAAGAAATAACTTCTCAGCCTTGGTCTTCACCTCTGGCTGCAGCAGTTTTCCAAAGGTCATGGTTGCAGGTCCTGGAGGGGAAAGGTTATGTGCCCTCACTGTGCTGCAGATGGTGGGGAAGGGCTGGGAAGGAATGGTGTCATTTACTTGTCAGGTGTTTTTATTTGTCTCTTAAGATCAAAAGTGGGAAAAGCACCAGGCAAGTGGGGGAAGTGCCACCAAGCGCAGGAGCCAGCTGGAGAGGGACTCCGGTCTGCCTCTTCTCTGGATTTAGGAAGCATGCTGTTTGCCACTGGCCAAATTATCAGCCCTTCCTCTGCTTCCCCTCCCTGGCTTTGCAGGACCTGTGGTCCCACATCCCTTCACTCCTGTGCATCCATGGAATTTCTCAGGTGGCCCCAGATAGCTGCAGAAACAGTGCTGGAGCGGAAGAGCCCCCAGCGTATCCCATCCTCCTACCCCAGCACTGCAGCGAAGGGCAGGAAAGCAAGGGTCTGCAGACCCTGCAGCAGGCTCTGCTGGGGAATGGGGGCCTCCAAAGGATCCCCTGGTATGGTGGTGGCCACAGAGGGGTCGCTACACCAGCCTGAGATGCTGGGGAAGACACCATCACCATTCGACCTAGGTCAGGTGTATTTTTCATGTCCAGGAACAGGCCTGAGGGTGCAGGTGCATGGGCAGAGCACCAAGGATCCTCCACTTCCTGGCCTTGGACCCTTCAAATTGAGCTTCATCTTCTGGAGACTTAGATCTCCCCAGGGACCCTATCTCCAGGAAAGCCAGCCTGGCCCCCACACCAGCTCTCCACATCACCACAGTCTGGAAGAAGCTCCCAGACACTCATCCAGAGAGCCTGGAGAACACCAAGAGGGAAGCTAAGCCTTGGTAGCCCTGTGCCCTTTGCAAGCCCCTCTCTGCCCCCCACCAGGAGCTTGGTGGGGTGTCTGATCCTGCCTGTTAGTTGTTTCAGGGGAGCAGCACCCAGATGGGCAGGGAATTTGCAAGGCATATCCCCAGCCCAGAGACACCATGGCTGCCAGACACTGGCAGAGACTTCCAAAGTCAGGGCTTTAGGGAGCTGGGAAAGCCAAATAGGAGGTACCCACGGGTGCAGGATCACTCTCCCAGGTGATGGGAGACCTTGCAGGGCTGCAGTGCGCTGGGGCCACTGCAGCACACAGAGAAAACGCATGCCCTAACAGGGAGCTCGCCCAGGACCGAGTTTATACATTTATTTTGCATTTGCCATCAGGTCCCTGTGTTGGACACCCTCGCTGGTGCTGGCAGGGCTCCTCCCCGTTCTCTGCTGGAGGAGCTCCACTGACCATACAGCTGATGTCCTTACAGACCAGTGGTGCCATCAGCTCCCATCTCCCTGGCGTGAGCCAGGACAAGGTCCTTTATTTCCAGTTAATTGAACAAACAATGGTCCCTCCCCCAAAGGTGTCTAACGAGCGGTGTCCCTGTATCTGCGACCACGTCCATGACTTCAACTGAGTGCACGAAGCTGCTGCCTCCCGCCATGGGAAAGGCAGCTCCTTTCCCCTAAATGGACTTTAATTAGTCTGACCGCCTGCCAACAGCTATTCTGGTGACACCCATGCTTCAATTAAGTCTTGGTTTCACCCCAAATTGTGCATAACTCAGGCACGGCTTGTCCCTGGCTGGTGGTGCAGAGAAACGCCCGAGGTGGTGCTGGCAGAGCTCAAAGGCCGTGTTCAGCCTGGGGAACTGGGGGACAAACCCCCTTGGCCAGCACCAGGGTGGTATCGCTGATTGTTGCATATAATGCAAAGGGATAATTTGGGATATAGGGAAAACGGCCCATGTAGTGAATTTGGGAGCCCGCTGATGGAGCAGGAGCAGCCATGGGAGGCAGAGCGACCTGCCAGCCCTGCCTGCGCCAAGCAGCTCACCCCATGCCCGGGGCACAGATGGGTTCCCGGGTGTGTCTCGTAGCCCCGTGGCTTCCGTTCAGGGCTGCAATTTCATCGCCACTTACTTTATTAAGAGTCACCTTGGGTGGGATGCCGACATCGGCTGCGAGCCAAGCTGAATCACACCCTCCCAGCTGGTCCTCTCTGCACCAGGAGTCTAGACGGCTGGGTGATGTGGAGCCATCTCCTCTCTGAGATACCTGCATGAGGTCTGGGGTGCTCCCCACATCAAAGGGCCCCTGAGCTACTAAAGTGAGGTTATAATTAAGCCACCCCGGGGGCAAGAGGGAGAGAGTTTCTCCCAGGGCCAGCTGATCTCCCTCCATGGCTCCGTCACTTGGGGTGGTGTCCTCTGTCACCATCCTGGAAGGCTTTGGTGGCCACAGCAGGGGCTCCTGTCCCACAGCTCATGGGGATTGTGACTGCTTCATGCTGACCCTGGTCTAAAACCCAGAAAGCAAACCTTTCTTTGCAAGCTGGTCATGCTCCACTGCCAGCTTCTTGACTCTCTTGAACACACAGAGAGGAGCCCGGTGCAAGGGTGGGGACACAGATATTTCAGAAACTCCTTGTATACCCATTTTGCTGCCAAATTGTCCCAAAAGCCAAGGGACAGCCTAGGCAGCCACAGACTCCAGGAAGGGCTGTCCCGAAGGGCAGAAGGAAGCTGAAGCCCTGGAAATCCTTGCAAACAGCACCGCAGCCTGCCAGTGACTCTCACCGTAGGTGGCCAAGCGTTGAGATGCAGCAAGTTGCAATTTTGACTTCAGAGAAATCCCAGAAAAGCAGCCATTTAATTAACCAGTGGAACCTGCTTCATGTCACTCCTTGCTGCAAAGTGCTTTGGAGTCTCATCTTTTAGCTACGCAAAAGGCCCCAAGAAGCTCAACGCCTGGGTAGGACCCACAGCCTTGCAGGTGGGAGATGCTGGATAAGGATTTCTCTTTTTAGTGGGGTTTTGTCCAGCTGGACCATTTCACAGAGCCAGCTGGTGACCACAAAAAAAGAGAAAATCAGTGCAAGCAAGAAGCCTGTAAGCTCTGGTGGGCAGGGAAAGAGCATCAGTAAAGCCCACATTAAAGGACTGAAAACTGGCAAAGAGATCCCAGCAGGCAGTTGTCCACCAAAAAGCCTCCATGAAGTGGAACGTTGCTCCGGGGGGTTTCACTGGGCTGGGTACCGAGCCAGCCACCCCTCAGCCTTTTCCCCAGTAATCCAGGGATCGCTGAAAAATCACCGCTGGGAAATGGTGTGCAGCATCCCCCGTGCGTGCGGCAGAGCACACCCAAACCACCGGGAGGGTTGTTTTTTTTTTTGTAGGGAGCTTAAAAATAATAAAAATTTTAAGAAAATAATGTATTAAAAGGGGCATCACTCCACCATCCAGCTGGCTGCTCAGATGAATAACCCCCAAAAAGGGGGTTATTTGGTAGAGCGCCATTCCCCCCCCATACACAACATCGAGTGGCTGAGCCTTAAGTGACGTGTCCAGCGTCACCCCACGGCAGCCCCAAAGCTGGAATTCAAACCCAGGGGTCCCAGCACACCACAGCACGTCCTCCCAGCACAGCCCTCCTGCTTCGGGGATAACAACCTCTCCGTCAAGACGATGCCTATTCCAAAATGGAGGGTTGGCTGCTCAGGTGTAACTAATCCCCACGCAGGGAACCCCGTTATTGACGGGCCCTCCCCAAGCAGCCATGCCAAGGTGCACCAGGCAGAGTGTTTCTGCAGAGCAGTCGAAGCCATGCTGCTGTCCCCACGCAGCCCTGATGGCTCTGTGGTCATCGTCTTTTCCCGCCATGTCATTCGCTCTCTGAATTGCCTTGGAATGACTTCTCATTTTCCAAGAGAACAGTTTTTGCTTTGTTTTTTCTTTTATTCTATCAGCTGTTAAATCCAAACTCTGCTGTGAACACCATTTGGGTGCACGCTCACAGCTACACAACGGCCTCATTTCCCAACAGAGGCAACTGGGGAAGAATTACTTGGGAAATATACTGGGATAAAAAAAGAACACCCCTTTTAAATGTGGAAACCTTGCTTAAAGCTGAGTAAAGATTTAAGGTTAGGAATATGCAAGGAGCAAGCCAATGCAAAATGACTTTTATGATTCACTCTGTCTCCAACCTGGTCTAGAAGTTGTTGCAGACTCTGACTCAGATGATCAGCGACATTGAGATGAGAGGGACAACGTAGATGTAAAGATAATATACGGTGCAGTGCCATGATTTTATGGACTAATTTCTATTAGCCCCTGCCCAGCCAGAGTTCACCCATGGTTTGCTGTCTTCATCCCACAGGGTACAGTCATGCTGAAGGGGGTGGGCTGGGGCAGAGGACAAGAGCTGGTCATCAGGATGTGCCCTTGTCCAGGAGCACGAGGGGCCAAGGAGCAGCAGCGCAGGGTGACCAGGAGAACCACTGGTAGGACGCTCTGCTCACGGAGCCATTCCCCTTCCTCCCACGGCTTTTGCAAATTTGCTCCTCATATAGCAACACTGGTTTGAATTTGAGGCAAGAGAAATTACCCAACCTCACTGCCCTGAGCAGTTCCAGGGCAATGGGTAAATGCAGGAACTTGTTAGTGCTGCAGTTGATTTGCAGATTATTTATTTGCTTATTAGATCACATTTGGCTAATACTTTCTGTGATGGTCCATAGTACGAGCTAATAAATCTGCCCTGGAGACCCACCTGCTTCTTGCTCGATGGCCAGCTTGAAGGCACCCCTAATTAAACCAGTTTTGCCTTCCTAATAGAGCCCTAGAAGGCAGCCAGCAGAGCAGGAGGTGTTTACCTAGCTGCCACCCTTTGATGAGAGGAGTGGAGGTGAGGAGGAGGAGGCTGGCCTGCCCGATGCCGTGCCACGCGTCTCGTCACAGCCCTGACCTGCTGAGATCTCCTGTGGTGCCTGAGCTGGGGTCAGCGTGGCCGTGCGTGCTGCATGACTGTGGACATGGGTCCTTCAACGGCTGCTCCTCTCCCACCACCTCTTCTTCCATGGGATGGAGCAGTTGGGGGCAGGTGGAAGGGGCTCTTGCAGCAAGCGGGGGCTGGTGGGAGCCTTGCACGCAGGATCCCTGCAGTATTTTCCCAGGGGAATTGCTTTGTGCCTGCTCTGTGGGGAGAGCCTCTTCTTGCCTCCGAGCCATTGTACCCATGGATCATCCATTGACCTGCCCACCTCCGATGCATTGGGCACCTTCTTCCCATCCCAGCTTCTCCCCGTTTACAGCACCACCAACGGGCTCTTCTCCAGGGACCCAATGTCCCTCCCCAAACCCTGCTCTTCCCATCCCACTGCGACCTGCGCTTTGTCTCGTCTTGCCCCATCGAGGCACTCACCCCTCTGGCATGGGGAATGCCTCTTCCTTGACACAGTTCAAGCATTGCAAAAATGTGTCCCGGCTGGCTGGGGCTGAGCGCGCAGCACACCACGGGCAGGCATCCCGAACCCGCCTCTTCTCCAGCCCCGGGCTGACAGCCCCATCCCACCATCCCTTGCCCTTCCTCATCTGCCTCTTCCTCTCTCCTCTTCCCTGCCTGCGAAACAAGAAGTCTTTGTCTGCTGCCCCCGTTCGGAGGAGCACAAATGGCTTGAACTTTCCCTGAGTGTGTTTTTCCCCACCGGCACGACTGTGTGCTGTGCCGATGCCAGGTATTAACTAAGAGGATGACTCAACGAACCAGTTCAGACCAAGCAAGAACAACCCTTCACTTTCCTTCCAAGACTCTAGCTCAGCCCAGCACAGGCTGTTCTGGAGCATCAGAAAAAGGTTAGTTAACTTGAAATATGACTTTTTAAACAGTTTATTACATCTTCCCTCCTTTGGGTTGCAGCTGGTATGGGAGGATGTTGGAAATGCAGTCAAGCTGATCATTCCAAGGTAATTTTTCCGTAAATTTTTCTGCCTGGTTTCCAGGTTTCCCTGTGAGATCTTGGCATGTATTTCACAGAAGAGGTGTACTACATGGCACGTACTACAAGAAGTGGCACGTGCCACAGGATGGAGATGGAGGGTAGCAGGAAGGATGAGCTCCCCAGTTTGTGTTTGGCCAGGAGATCAGCAGAGACTCATGAAAGCCCCAGCATCCTGAGCTCCCCAGCATCCTGAGAGCCCCAGCAGCCTCTGCCAGGCAGCTCTGGCTTGTGACGGGGCAGAGGCACATGGCATGGAGGGACCTGTCCTGCTCACAATTTCCGCTTGGGAAACCTGCAACGCTAAATTGGGCTGATAAAGGCAGTAGTTAAAAAGCAAAAACAAACTAGAGAACACCACAAAATACTAAGCAGCATGTGGTCTAGGAAGCATGGCTGGGCAGGGCCATGCTGGAGGCTGGAGCTGCTCTTTGGGAGTGAAGCTGCCATTGCCATGGGGAGCATCATTAATGTGTTTTTCTCTGCTGCTCCAGAGCCACTTCCAAGCCCGAGAGTCCCGGTGCCACCAGGAGCCCACTGGTAACAATCTGCACTGTGTGGGATTGCACTAGCAGCCCTGGCTTGACGAGACACAGCGGGGGGTGGAGGTGCAGCCTCCAATTTTCGTGTTGCAGCCTCTCCTCTGGCTGGTGGTGGGGTCTGCGCTGGCCTCAGAGCTGTCGGCGTGGGCAGCAGCTCCCGTGGGCTCTGCCCCACATATGCCAGCCGAGCCATCTCAGCCACTGGTGGCCCTGCAATGTTCAAGTCACTGCAGGGTGATAATGTGTCCAAGAGACATCTCCTCCCTTGGCTTTCTCATAGATGACATGGACAAGGAGAAGGAGGCAAAACAGTAGCATGGGGTGTGAAGTAGCAGTGCCCAAGTGTGGGGCAGAAAAGCCTCCCTGGGTTTGGGAGCATCAAAGGAGGACAAGGGGTTGATTTGTCCATGTCAACGCACTGGAGGTTTGTCCTGCCCGTGGCTCACCGGCATTTGGAGAGAAGGAAGTCAGGAGGTCTTTAATAGCAACATAATAGCTACGCCCAGCTCCACCAGGAGAAATCCTGCAATCAACTGGGACTGTCCCTGCAGAGAAAGGAGCAAGACCAGTTCAGGAGGATTGCGCCAGCCTGGGCAGTGACCTGCAAATCCAGGGAGAACAAATTCAAAGTGATGCGGAGGTGGGAAACCAACTCCCTCTGCATCTACAACGGGCCCCAGACCGAGAAGGTGCCCGGAGAGGGGCTCTGCAAACTGCGTCCCGTGGCTGAGCGGAGGGCAAGGAGCACACAGCCATGAGCACACTGCGTGTTGGGATGTCCCCGTCCCCTGCGGAGTTTAGGCAGGGCTGTGCCACCGGCATCACAGGTTGCCCGCCAGCAGCCTGAGCCACTCACCACCCATCCTACCTCCAACCAGCAAGCAGATGGGCTGGGAATTGTTTGCCCTGTATTATTCCACGGGGACAGACAATTTCTGACAGCGCTATCTGAGCCGTTGCAACTCCAGCCTGATGGCTTTGTTTTCTCCTGTGATACCTGCCAAGCGTGGCAGACATCTGCTTTCAGCTTGGGAAGGAAAATCAAGGTGTCGCCTTCACTTCTAGGAAAAAAAAAAACCACTGGGCTTCCCAGTGAGCTGACCTGTGACCAAACACACAATATCTCCGTGACGGGAGGGCACGCCGTGGCCGTGCTTATCATGAAAGCGCTGGGTGGCCTCGTGCCCAAGCAGGGCAGAGGGACAGGGATGAGTTGTGGGTTTGCGATGGGAGGGGGCCGGGGAGCAGCAGAGCTGCTCTGTGCAGAGAACTGAGCGAGGCCAGGGTGGGAGGGAAGGTTTCCCAGTGTCGAATCGTTACATTTGGATGTTTTTCTACATGAAGCTTTCTGCTTCCAAACAACTGGTGCTTTCTGTTCAGCGGCTGACCTCAGTGGGAAGAAAAATTGCTGCACAAAAGGGTCAGCAAGCCTGACGCCAGAAGCATAAACTCGGCGCTGGTCCCATGAGCAGTTCTGGGTGGGTCCAGACAAGGCGTTTTTCAGAGCTTTTGTTAAAAATAGTGAAATAAAAAGCCCTCAAAAATCTGGGTTTTTTTTGAGAACTCTAAAGCACAGTTGGTTTGGACCCTCTATGCCAGCACCCTCCCAGTTTTCTGGTTTGGCCCCTACGCCAAAAACATCCATATCTGCCCCATTACTTCATCTTCTCTGAGATTCTTGTGCTCATTCAGAATAATAGAAAAACATCACCCCAATTAATAAACCGTGCAAGAGACACCAAAATTCTGAGTGCCTCATCAGCCCTCAGAGCACTAGTCTGTTTTTATTCCTTTTTCTGCATTATTGCCTCCTTTGCTTGGCTGTGGAGATCATTGCCATTTACGTTCATGTTTTTATTAATTGCAGAGAGCCCATTCACCTGTTCTGCACAAAGCGCTGGCCGTTTGGCCCCTCTGCCCATGCAGGGCTCCTGGACACACGTCCTTCAGGAGGCCACATGCTTGTTGGTCATGCCTGGCTGAAAGACCCCAGTGGTTCCTAATTACATTAAAAATCAATGTGCTGCCCAGGGGAGCAACAGCATTTTCATGACTGCTGATGGACCTTCCCAATAAGACCACCTCCAGAAGGAGGACAGGTTTCCCAGAAGATGCTTCATTATTTTGACCCGTGAGCAGTCAATTTGAGGTGAATTGCCACGTTCTTCTCTCCAGGGAAGGCCACCATGGAGCACATAGGTGGTGGGAGAGACCTAGGACGTGGCGACTGCAAGCAGATTTCCCATTATGACGGCCAACAAAACCAAGCCATGGTTTGGCAAACTGCACACTCAAAATGTTTCACAGAGAGTTTTGGACTAGCTAAAAAGTCCTATTGCTGCATGTTCCAAGGAAAAATTTGCCTGATTTTTTTTTTTTTTTCCCCAAGGAAGGGCAATTATTTCACTCCAGCACTTGGTTCAATTAATCTTAAAGTATGTTTAAGAGGAAAAAGGAGAGAAGATGAACCCTGCACCCAAATACATCTGAGCTAAGCCACCCGTGAGATTTCCTTCCCAATCCTAGGCTGGGATTTTTCTGAGGGACACATAGGCAAGGAAACCCAGCCTGGGAAAACCACTGGTATTCAGGGGTGGCAGCAGGATCACCTATGGAGTCATCTGGAGGCTTCTGTTTGGGGGCTTCTCTGCTGGTTTGGGGGTTCAGCTGCAGCATCCATCATTTTGGATGCTCCAGTGAGCATCGCTTACCAGAGGCCAGTGCATGGCATGGCTGTGGTCTCTGACTCCCTTCCAAGCACTTCTTGGAGCCCCAAAACTGGCATCTAACAGGGTCGCTGCTCACACTGGCAATCTGTCCAAAGGTCCAGACATGGCAGACAGGGAGGCAGTTCTGGGATTTCCAAGAAAATACCAATTAGGTGCTTTTCTGACCCAGGACTGGGCATCTCTGGCTCACTGGTTTCCACCATGCTCTGTTATGACCCACTTCTTTACTTCACAACGTTTCGCATGACCCTGTGATGATATAAACCCCTGCATCTCCTGCTAGGTGTCGATGCCATTACTCGGAGGAGTTAAAAATCTTGTAGAGCTCTCTAAGTCTCTATAATGATGAGAAATAAAGGAAAGCCTCGGCAGGGTTGGGTGCTGTTCTGCACTGATGAACCGGTGTGTCACTCTAGCAAGAAATGATCTCGCTATGGTCTCCCCTAACGAACTGCCTCCTGGGAGCCGGCTGAGCTGCCTCGGAGCCTGATGGTAAAGTACAGGATGTGCTGTTTAGCCAAAATTCACAGGCAAAATGTTTTATGTTCATAAAACACCGAGAAGCAGCCAAACCTCGGGCAGTGTGAGAGGAAGAACGTGAAGGCCCTGTAACCACCTGGGCTGCCCTAAGCCATCGCAGCCTCCCCAGGCTGGAAGCGGGGTGATGAGCAAACGTAGCATCCAAGCACTTCTTGAGCTTGGCTGTTTTCTTGGTCCCAGCAGCATCCCATGGCGATGAGCTGCATGGCCCAGTGGCATGGTGAGTGTGAAAATACTCCCTTTGGCATTATTTGGGTTGCAAGCTGCTGTCTTGGGTTCTCCCATGGGCTTCCCGGTGGGATGTTAAAGGATGTTCTTGCCTTCAGGGTCACAGCCGGGCTGAATCAGTCATGACAGCTGGCAATGGCACCTGCTTGGAATTCATTTCTGACTCCAGGCATTAAATCCCTAACTCCCATCCCAGGCTGGGAAAGTGGGAACAGAAATGGGTGTCTGCAGGCAGCAGCTTTGGGGCTGGCTCACAAAGTATCTTGTGTAAATCCCAGCTGGGTCTTTAAATCTGCACTTGGGTCACCGACATTCACCCAACCCAATTCAGCCCCCTGCCTCACCAAAATCCAGGCTCGGGACCTCAAACAACCGAGGGCTTCCCCACCCTCTCCTTCCCTTCCCCAGGTTATTTGCAGAGCTGAGGAACCAGCGCCAGCTTTTTGTCTGGAAGAAAACTCCAGGAGAGGAGAAGACAGAAAGAAAAGCATCACTTGCAAGAGAGGGTTTGCTTGGGTCGTCCTCTAGTAGGAGCCCGTTTAATTCAGCATCATTTGCATGAATGAACCATTGCTGGTGGAGGGATTTTCTCCATCTCTTGGAGGCTCTGCTGTAGGGTGTTCAGAGCTGCTGCCTGCCAGGATTGCTAGGAGTGTGCCCCACGTTTGCAAACTTGCTTCAAAAACATTTTGAAATTTCCTAGGAAACAAATTTCCGAAGAGGAACTGGACATTGGGATGGATCTGGATCTTTTATTCCAGCTCCGATTAAAAAAGATAACCTGTCTTGTCATGGAGAGGAAAGTTTGTCTCTAACGGAAAAGTCAAAGCGTGCCCTTATGTGGAGGGTCAGCCATGTTCCTGCAAAACACCTCGTTCTTGACGAAAATGTTGTTTTCTGCCAGGAAAATTACTTTATAATAAAATACCAGCCCATGGGAGATGGGATGTGGCAGAAATCATCCGTCACAGCGGTGCCAAGGAGGAGTCACCGCAGCGAGCCGGTACCAGGACCTCGCTGCTCTGAAGGCGTGCTGGCAGATTACCCCAATTCCCCAAAGTTTACCTTGGCTCCAGAAGACCCTTCCAAACAATTCATGTGTTTCTGAGCTGACATTTAAAATGTTGGGAGGTTCTGGCTGGCTACAGAGTTCTTCTCTAATTACGTTCCAGTGCATTGCTTGTCATGAACTCGTTACTAGCCTGATCCAGTGTGGGCAGATTGCAAGAGTCATATTTTGTCCGCAAACACTTGTGCTTTGGACCTCGTCAGAGACTTACCCCCAGAGGGCTTCAAACAAGAGGGACTTTTTCCAGTTTTCAGGACTTGCAATGATTTCATCATGTTTTCTCAGTGCAGATCAGAAGTTTAATGGCAAAGAAAAGTATTAATCCAGAAATTAGGTTTGCAGGGAATGTGAAAGAGCGATGCTCTGGGAAAAACAAGGTGTAAGAAGAAACAAGAATATCAGTTCAATAACACCAGCATAATAAAACCCTAACAAACAAACAAACAAACAAAAAAAAAGAAAATGGGAAGAATTCCCACTGCTATTCACAGGAATTTTGTTATACTTTTTTTTTTTCTTTTTAAGACTAATATTTTGATTTTAAAACCTCTGCCATGAGAACAAGTCAGCCTGTTCCATGTCCAAGAGCAACCAGGCAGGCTTTGGCCATGCTCCTTTTGAACCGGTGACCTGGTTTTAGGAGCTGTCAAACAAACTCTCTTGGCTCTGCTGGGCTCCCCCCACCCACAGGCACAAGGGCAGGGGAGAAGCTGCAACGCAGTTGGTTGTATCTGCAATGGGGTGAGATACATCCCGGTGGTGGTTTGGGCTGGAAACTCGGGATTTGCAGAGTTTTCTCGCAACACACAGAAACGATTGTCCGTCTCAGACCAGCACCTCGGACTTTCATCCAGCTATCAGCAAAGTGGGGTTTAACAACGCTGTTGCTTCTGCTCAGGTTGGAGACTACACAGTTGGTCTCAGAAAGCTATCAGAAGTCAACAGGGGCTGTGCAATATTAAGCTCAGCCCAAAAAGGAGTTGCTGTGCTGCTCCTTTTTAATTATGATGCTTGTGAGCGACAGCAGAGTAGGAGCAAGGACTGCTTTTCTCTCCCCAGTCATCTCTGTGCCATCTATCTCCCAACAGTTCGTTTTAATTATGCAATTATAGTGTGTACAAAGCTTTCTGTGAGCTTTAGCGGGTAATTAAAACAGATGGTGAGTTTAATGGGACCAAGTCCTTTTTCTTCTTTTAATTAATGTGTTAACAGTTTACGGGCCAGCCTGTGGAAATGTTATTCAGCAGCTCTGTGGGTCTACGTGCCCTCCTCATGTATACAGAGATACCTCTCAAGAGGTCTCCACACACCTCATGTGTCACCTCTGCAGTGTCATGCACCTCACTGGTAAGACACAAGCACCCTCAAAGCAATGCTGGAGGGATGCAGGTCACCCAGGCATGCACTGACCCCTTGCAGGACCAGGACACCCAAGTATCTCTGAAGAAGTTCATCTCAAACCTCTGCTGGAAGCGATGGGGGAGGAAGAGGAGGCGGCAGGCGTGGGTCAGGCACACAGATGAGTTCCAGGGCACAACCCCCTCCACCTCCAAGCAGAAAGGTGGATGCAAAAGGCTCTTGGGGTCAAGGTGTGGGGACCAGCAGTGGTCAGGGAGCAGCAAAGGGGCTCAGCCACCCAGGAACGAGGGGCAGCCCTACAAGGTGGAAAAGCAGGGAGAGGATGAGGCAGGACAGGTTTTGCCAGAGGCTGAAACAACGCACCAGCATCCTAATATTTCATGACATATGGCCAACAGCAGCCTCCAAAGTGATGCCAATCGCTTTGACACATGGTGCGAGTCCTCTGAGGCCAAGCAAAGCTGCAGATCTCATGTTTCTTGGAGGAGCTACCCCACCAGCAAGTGCCAGGTGTTGGGGTGGACATGGAGCAGGGAGGGAGCAGACTGGAAGTTATACTAGGAGTTATACTAGGAAGATAAGCTCGGAGACAGGCAGGACAGGGTGGCACAGTGCAGGGAAGGCAAAGGCGAGCAAGGCAAGGATGGGCATTTCCAAAGGTGCCTTGAGGCTGCAAGATAAGGCAAGACCAGGCTGCGAAATCTTGGTGGCCTCGGGAAGGAGGGGCTGTGCCCTGTCTCTGCCGATGCAGGATCAGGCAGGCATCAAACAATGCCAGCAGGAGCCCCGTTCACAGCACCCAAAAGAAGGTGGGTCCCCAAACAGCACGTGTTTAACTTGCTGAGCTCTATGCTGAGGATGCCAATGGCTACATGGGTTCAGAAGGATACTGGAGAAGTTCGGGGGATAGAAATCCACTGGGTTGCTCAATTCACAGAAGCTCCATCAGGAAGCCCTTGGGCTGGATGTGTAAGATGAAGTATCCATCACTGAATGGCTCTCACAAGCCTTTGGCAGCCAGGAGGATTAACTTCAACAGGGCAGTCAAAAGTGCAAAGCGTAAGAGAAGCAAGCGTTTGGAGAGCTGCTTCCAAGCCTGTGGGTTGCTGGTAGGCATATTACACAAGTGGCTAGCCTGATGAACTGATAATTTTTTCATAAACTGGCCCTGATTACAGTAACCACAAGGCACAGGGTATAACTGGAGGGGAATCCCATCCAGCCCACCATTGGATTGGGGATAAATCACAGCCAAGGCACTGGCTGTGCATTGGGCTCAGCTGGGTTGCTGGGATTAGCTTCTTGAAAAAACAGCGGTTTCGTGGGAATGATCCCCGAGCAAAAAGGGCCACTTGATGCCATTTAACAAGAAAACCTCCCTACAGAGGTTTGCTTTGCCCAAGCCCTGATGCTCTTCCAGGCAGTGGGGTGCGTCTCTCACCCACCAGGCAGCACACGGAGCTCTTACTACCAAAAGGATGAGCAGAGGATGAGCACGGCTGGTCCGAGCAAGCTGGCAAGCTGAAATAATAATTCCCCTGGTCAAGGGGAAAAACAATGTGTGTTATTCCTGAGAGCACTGGGATTTTGTCTGGTTTTGATCTCATGCTTTTTATTGCAGACTGGACTGCAAAGGAGCTCTGCAGCCCCACGGAGGGACACAGAGGTGCAAGGTGCTGTGCAAAACTGAGGAGGAGCCCTGTCCAAGGATGCGTTCCCTGTGCACGAAGGGCAGACGAGGCCGAAGGAGCCGGGGACACACACTGGTGCTGCTGGCTGGTGTGGGCTTCTCCACACATCTGCAGCCCAGCTGCTGGGCTACGGCTTGGCAACGCTCAGCTTTTCCAGCCCTCGCTTTAAAGTGACATTGAAAAATTATAATGGCAGGGAGAGGGATACCTCGGTGAGGAAAAGCGTGGCTCAGCAGCCACATCCTGGCACTGGCAGCAGCTCTGAATGGCACTGAAGGTGTTTGGAGGTTGGGGGAATGAATTTGGAGAAAACCATCCACCCTTTTCCAGGCCAGACCACAGGGATGTACTCACCCATGCCAGGCATGCTGTCCCCAGCAAGGGTCACACAGTTGGGCCACTATTAATCGCCTTGTGATGAGCCCTGTCCCTCATCTGGGCTCTCCTAGTTCCCTCCGTGCCCCTCTTCGGCCGCGGCTCGCCGGAGGACCACATGCTTCCCACCCCTTCCATTGCATAAGGAGCTCGTTGCTACAACAGAAATTGCAAAAACCATGGAAACTGCTTGTCTCAGCCAAACCCAAACTTAACTGTATACACAGCATAAAATTTAGTTGCTTTAAACTTGCATTTTTTGGCTCAACTCTCCTGGCCACATCCTGAGCCCGAATGGATTGAATTACTGAGCACAAAATAAATTCCATCTGAGTGGGCTGCGGCCCTTGTCTCCCTGAACAAAGGCCGAGGTGTTTGCTTTGCTTTTTTTTTTTTTTTTTGTCTTCTGGAAGAAAATGAGCTAACTCTGTCCACATGGAGGAAGAGAGGCCGGGTCGCTTGGGAGAACCATGTTAGCTGTGATACCTGACATCAGCCACCTTCCCTGCAGCTCCATGCCAGGGACCGAAGGCGAGCAGAGCTGGAGCAGAGCACACCATGCCATCATCTCTGGCTCAGCCCCGAGGACCACGATGCTACTGCCCCCAACATCTTCACATCAGATGTCATCTGATGTGGTGCGCCACCTCCCTTTGCCCCGGGACCCCCTCACCTCCTTTGGAGCAGGGACCATGCGCCAGGCGCTGCACAAGGACAGAGGGAAGGAGGACTCCAAATCTTTGGGAGGGTGGGTAGCAAGGGCCAGGGCTGCCTGTAGGCTCTCTTTTATCCTTAAATTGGGCAGGAGAATGAGGGAGGGAGGCAGGAGAGAGGGAGGCAGGCGAGAGGGAGGGAGGGAGGCAGGCGAGAGGGAGGCGAGAGGGAGGCGAGAGGGAGGCGAGAGGGAGGCGAGAGGGAGGCGAGAGGGAGGCGAGAGGGAGGCGAGAGGGAGGCAGGCGAGAGGGAGGGAGGGAGGGAGGGAGGCAGGCGAGAGGGAGGGAGGGAGGGAGGCAGGCGAGAGGGAGGGAGGGAGGGAGGCAGGCGAGAGGGAGGGAGGGAGGAAGGAGGTGGTGGCAGAAGAGCTGGAGGGGAGCTGCAAACACCCACCAAGCACCAGCATCCTCTGCCAGCCCAGGGGGGTGTCTCTGAGCCCCCCACCCAGCCATGGTGCACAAAATCTGGACACGCAGGGAGGGAAATGCCACCAGTGGCTCCAGCACTGCCCAAGCCCGGGGGTGTCATGGTGGGGCAGGAGAGGTTTGCCGCTGCCGAGGGCGTCTCTGCCTACACGCGTGGGAAGCGGCTCAGCCGGCTTTGCCTGTCCCTGCCCTCCTGCCTGCTGCACCTCGCCTGTCCCAGCAGCCGCTCCACCCCAGAGATTCCCCGGCTCCATGGTACTGGAGGGGGTTTAGTCCTCTGGCTTGCACATGCCTGCAAACCTGCTCTATGGTCTCCTCCATGGAGGACATCTCCTCCACAGGGTCCCATCCCAAGGGGCTACAAAAGCCATGCGTGAATAAGCCCAGAGGGCTGACCTCAAAACCATCCTTCATGAGAGGGTCCCCCAAAACATACTTCAGATATCCCCCAGCTGTCAGTTCACAGCCCAGCTGCACACCAACCAGCCCTGCAGAAGTGCTGTGGAAAAGGAGTTTCTGGAAAGTTTTCCTTGATGAACCATAATTTGCTCAGAGCAACCAAAATGCTTCATAATTTGCCCAATTAATTCTCTGCTGGTGGCTTGGGCAGCCTTACAGAGTCTGGTCAAGGTGAAAGCTGCAGCCAGAAGGGAAAGCTGGAGCACATGCCCCACTCCAGCCTGTACAACAGTTCCTCAAGGATATTTTAACTTATTTATTGACTTTACTATTGCAGTCCTTTTTGGAGAAAAACAAAAAGCAGGACGGGATTGCCACTGACACCCTCACTGTGGGGTTCATGCATTACGTTGGTGCAGAACCCCGCTAAGGGCTGGGGCCGTGGTGGCCGTGGTTTGCTGTCACCCTATGGCTGCCACCACTGCAGAGGGCTGTTACCAGCTCCTGTGCCAGCCCCTTCCCCCAGCCTCCATGGTGAGCTGAAAATAATGGGATGGCAGTCAAGGATATGGGGATGATCTTTCTGTGGTTCAACACATCCTATTTTCCACAGTGGGAGGGCAATTGTCTCCTCAAAGATAGTCTTACCCCAAAGTGATGGATGCCCTGGAGCAACACCAGCCCTTTGGTTTGTGATGCCCCTCTTCAGGTGGGCTGAACCATCCAAACTCTCTTGCACGTCAAGGTGTAACGTCCTTGATGCTGAGGCTGAGCCACTCAGAGGGAATTCTTCCTCACACCTTCTCAGACCTCACATTTAATAACGATTTGCATACACTCCCTGGAGCAATAATTGTCCAGTTCCTTTATCAAAAATTAAAAAAAAATAATCACAGAATCATCTAGGTTGGAAAAGACCTTGAAGATTCTCCAGTCCAACCATTAACCTCACATTGACCGTTCTCAACTCCACCAGATCCCTAAGCACACAGGGTTCCCTCCTCCTGATCCATTGAGCCTACTTCTTGAGATGAGCAGTCGCTTAGAAAGTGGAAACCTGTCTTTCAAACATCATAGAATGACAGAATGGTTTGGGTTGGAAGGGACCTTAAAGCTCATCTAGTTCCAACCTCCCTGCCACGGGCAGGGACATCTTCCACTAGAGCAGGTAAACATCAGTAGAGTTGTTATTACAGTGAGTGAGTTTTCAAACAAGGATGAGGAAAAAAACCCCAAGCCCCAGCCCTCCAGCTTGTAAGGAAAAGAAGGAAAACAGTCACTTGCTGTGGCCCATGGTCACCATCCCAGTCCCCCTCAAGCCCACACCCAGCTCTGCTGGCGTGCAGCATGCCACCAGTAACTCCAGCTCTCCCAGAAGCCTTGCTGCCATGGGACCCCATCCCAAAAACCCCCGGCACCAGGAGCAGGGCTCTGCTTGCCCCATGTCCAGTGTCCTGTGGAGCTGGCATGGGGTGAGCAAGCAGCCCAGGGCAAGCTCCGGTTTGGCAGTGGGATGGGCACGTCTTCCACGGGAGTGGATGAAGGAAGAGGGACCTTCTCAGCAGAGGTTTCCAAAAAGATTAACCCGATCAAGTGTCCACTGACATCCCAATCTCAGCCGAATTCAACAGCTGGCTTGGGCTAAAGCAGAAAGGTTCATCCTCACCTTCCCCAAGACCACCCCACGTGTTAGGAAACGGGCACTCACCTGTGGGGTGAGATGCCCTGGGGTCTTCCCTGGCCCCACAGCCCCAGGACAGAGTTGTTGTCCTCAGCACGCAGCTTTTCTCCAGTCACAGCAGCTGACGCAGCATGAGGTCAGGATGCACCACGGGTGTCCGGGAGCTGGGAAGCTACAGAGAAATCTTCTGCCAGACCCACAAGGAGGGAGAAGCACGGCTGCAGACACATTATTTGCAGACAAAAAGCCTGAGGGATCCGGCCTGACCCCTCATTACACACGTCTGAGGAGCGATGTGCATATTAAAATAATCCCTTCAAAGAGACTGGTGAGGAGAGAGCACTGAAGTATTGATGAGCCAAGCTGGCACGGGGATTGATCTTGATGCATTTGTGAATTTTATTAATAACTTTAGAGAGGGCACACAGCACCCTGGCACTGCCACACACAAACACGGCCCCCTTGCTGCTGCCTGATGTCGGGCTGTGAGAGCTCCCCATCCAAGGACAAGCCAGAGTCCCCTCATCTAACCCCAGGCTGGTACACCTCTTGCCCCACCAGCCTGGTTCTGTCTCTCTAAGGCCTGGAGACTTGTCTTGAGCTCTAGGGTCTTGCAAGAGGCACAAAACAAGAAACAAGGCCAGAATTTGATGCTGTAGATAAATGCCAATTAAAAATCAGAAAAAAAAAAAAAAGAGCATGAAGCAGAGCTTCGAACAAGATTTCAGCTCTGCCTCCTCTGGGCTTTTTCAAGCCCACATCCCCATCTTTATGTGTCCTCTCCTCGCAGCCCAGGTCAACCTTTGCTCCTGCAGAGCATCTCAGCACCCACGAGGGGCTCTTGCCGCTCCTGACCCGGGGCGGCTCTGCTCTGCTGCCATGATTCTTGCCCCGATATGGATCGGAGGAATTTTGGGTCTCTGCTGTGAGACTTGCTGAGTCTTGTTTCCAGACTGGCTTGGCTCTGCGTTCCTCCCTGGGCTTTACAGGTAAATCAGATGGCTTATCAACAAGGGCTTAAAACTACCCTCGGTCCTTCCTGCAGATAAGCCAGGGTCTGGTGGGGCAAGCGGTGCCCAGCCCTGAACCTCCTGGGCAGGAGCTTGAAACATTTGAGTTGCTCCTGGAGAAGGGGTGGGCTGGATGAAGGGTCTGCTTTCTCCTGCTTCCTCCTTGCCCCCAGATCTGCACAGCCTGCCTAGCTGCCTGTCCATGTCAAAACCCCTCTGTCCTGAGGGGCAGCCGCTTTCCCAATCCCCTCTGCATTCCTGCCTGACATATCTGCTAAATAGCTCAAGCCTTGGAGGGGAGATGTGGCATGTCAGAAGAGCTGTGAGTCTCCAGGCAAGGTCTGCGGGCTCAGGACGACGCCAGCCACCCCCCAAGACCACACACAGGACCTGATCCAGCACCAGCAGAGATGTTCTTCCCCGTTGTCTGCACCGACAAATATTACTGAAGCTGCTGAAAACATCGTGTGTGAAGAATTCCTCCTCGCAAAACACCAGGAAGTCCAAACCATGCCATTGTGGCCATTTTATGGGCAGAGAGAGAATGGCTGAATGAATCCCCTAGGAGTCTGCAGTGGGATTTCCCCTCCCTGTGCTCTTCTCCTTATCATCAACAACTCTTTCTCAAAGTAAAGTCTGCCCAGGCCCATGGGGCATCCCCATGCCACACATCTGGGAGTACAAGGAGGCAAAGAACAGGAGAAAAGAAGAAAAATATAAATTATTTTCAGCATCACTTCAAAGACTGGATTGTCCTTTTCTCCTGCTGTGTTTTCAAAGGCACATCTCCATCTCCCTTCGTTCCTTCAGAGCAAAGCTCAGCCAGCAAAGCCATGCCTGGTCCCCATGCAGAGGCACCTGCACATCCACCTCCGGGCACACCACATTCCACCTCCCCCAGCCCAGGAGCCCCCCCAGCTCCTCCCAGAGCTGCAGCCTCCCCCGTTAACAGAGCGGTTGGTCTCTGTTCAGCTCTTTACTTGAGCTCTGATCCCTGCACTTGTAAATCCTGGAGATGCACATGGTGAGCAACCAGAGTGGTGTCATCCAGGGCCACTCTGACTCACCGCTGACAGATCTGAAACACAGGAGACAGCCTAAAAACACCAGGCAGCAGTGATTTACAGTCCAGCTCTCCGGCTGCTGCTACCAGCCAGCCCCAAGGTGACACTGCCTACAGAGGAAGAAAATTTATAGGGCCAAAGCTCTTTCCTCCCACACCTCTGCTCTCCTGGAGGTGACACTGAGCTGTGCCCGCATGATGGCCAGCCCCCAGCCTGCCAGAGAGCTGGAAAGCATCCTGAAACCTCCCTGCACGGTGACATCACTCCCAAACTGGGAATGGAGGGGTACTGTGTCTTGGGCTGCATGGGAAGGGTGGACCCTCCTCCTCTTCCTCCCCATTTATCCATCATTTCCAAGACAATTTCCCCAGGGCTGGTAGCAGTCCCTTCTAGCTCATTATCCTCAGACTTTGACCCAAAAGCCTGACAACGCCAAACTTGTGGGTGATGAGCCTGTAGTAGCTGGACTGGCTGCAGCAGATCAGACGTTGCCCCACCAGACCGTGCCTCCCACTCCAGAGACCTCTGCTTAACATAGCATTTTTAAGCAAAATGCTGTCTTAATTGAATCCAGCTTCAGAGGGAGATGGTGATGCATCACATATAGCTCAAATCACAGCCACGGTCTATCAGATAAAAGCAGGGTGTTACAATCCCAGACACATTCACCGCTCTTCTCTCCCCGTGCCATGACTCTCCTCCTGGACTGTACTTGAACCCCTTGTCCCTGAGGCCATGAATTATATGGTGACGCACAAGTCAGGATCAGGGACTCAAGGATTTGCATTTCAGAGCAGCCCCAAGACTGAATGAGACATCTCAGACCAGCAAATGGGAGAGGGCAAAGCCTGAGACGCAGCCAGTCAGCGCCAAGAAGAAACACACCTTTGGGTGCTCAGCGAATAAGCAGCAAAGCGGTGAGCACCCCAGCAGAGCCCAAACCAACCCTGGGGCCCTGGCCATTCCCACAGAGCACCCCATTCACCTCCATGGTGGATGGAAGTGCCCCATGGGATGCTGCAGAGCTGGAGGAGGACGCACAAGGGCAGAAGATCTTCTCTGAGATCAAGCCCCAGCCCCACTGATCAATCCCATGGGATGCTGGAGCATTTTGGGTGGATTTTGGGGGTCAGAAACAGCAGCACTTGCAAGCCAGAAAACCTCTCTGGTAAAACAAGGCTCCAGAAGCTCCATCCGACAGAACTTTTTTGGGTTTACTGATGAAGAGCTGGGCTCAGCCATGGTCTGCAGGTACCCAGATGGTAAAGGATTCCTGTCAGGTGCTTCCTCCTCAGCCTTGAAGAAAATAATTGCATGGAGAGAGCAGATGACACAGGACAAATTAACTCAGGAGATAAAGTACAAGAGGAGAGCTCTAATGAGGAGGTTAGAAGTATTGACTACCACAAGTGTGAAGGAAACAACAAATAGACCCACCAGTGAGAGATCTGAGGCTGGTTTTCATCCAAATACTGGCAGTGATTCCCACAGCTTATGCTCCCCAGAGCCATACGAGCAGTGAAAAGCTGGTCCTGTGCAGAAACCACAAACAGGAAAGAAAAGACAACAAAGGAGGTTCCAAAACCCAGAATTTGTGAGGGTTTTGGGTGGGGATTTTTGCAAGGCAGATGAAGGAAAAAAAAAAAAAAAAAAATCACAGTAGAGAAGTCTACCCCCATCAACTTTTTTGCACTACTAGGGCACCACATTGTACCACGGGGCAGCCCCAGGATGCAGAGCAGCTCTCAGAGGTGCTGGTGTCACCCTCTGTTTGGGCCACCATGAAGCTCAGCAGAGGCTCCAGAAGACCTGGAAAAGCAGCTGAATGCTGGTCCTAGGGAGCTTCAGAGGCATCAACAGATGCTGAACCTTCCTGTGTGATAAATATTGCAGGAGAGCCTTGTTTTTCTTTTGCAGATGTCTCTCCACAACTTGGGAGCAGGGCTCAGAGCAAAATAGTCCACATGTGGTTTGGAAATGGCCAAGGCACAGAGGTGTGCAGACAGGAGACACTGTAAAGACCAGGACTGGAGTACCAGAGGTGTGGAGAAGGCAATTTGGGATTTCTCACAAGGCAAGAACTAAGAGGCAGCTGGAGGGGTTATCAGGCATCTGGTTTAAAACTGACCAAAGGATAGACCCATCACTAAAGTGTGGAATTTGCTGGGCAGGATACTATGGAGACCAAAAACGTTCATAAATCCAAAAAGGGAAAAGACAAGTTCACAAACAGTAGCTCTACCAGTAGCCTTTAAGCAAGAGGTTCCCAGTGCAACTTCTGCAGCCCAGGAGATCCTGATATCACTGACCTTGTCGATGGCCAAGCTGTGAACATGGGGGTCTCTCAGCTATTTGCTGCATCCCTTATTGCCAGAGAGAAGACGCTCACCTCCAGGGGCTTTTTATCATGGTTAGCCTTGAACAAAAAGCCAGCTCTGTTGGTGATGGTGCTCCAAGGAAGACAAAAATTTGGGAACAAGGTTGGGATGTGCTGATTTGCAGCTAGCCCGTGAAGAAAGGGAGAAAAACAGTTGTCTCCATCCCAGCAGCAAAGCAGTGCCCATTAGCTTCCACCAGCTGGCAGGACATAGACTCTCGCTTTGACCAGCCTTAATGGCCTTGAGTAGCATCACCTGAAGGAAAATGCTCAAATAATCTTGTTACAGCAGCAGACTAGACTTTTCTTGCCAGCAAGGTCTGCCCTCAACTGTCCTTCCAGGCAGAGGAAAATGCTCCTGGTACCCGCTTAGAGGGGCTGGGAAACATTTTGGGTAGGCTGGTCTCCTGCCAGTCTTCCTGAGGAGCAGGATCACCGATCCAGGTCTGCGCTGAAGATGCTCAACCCTGTACAAATACAGAAAAAGATACATGAGAGATTTCAGCAGGAGGCACCTTTGTGCCAAATGCTTAGAAAAAGCCCTAGAAATCAGGTCATAACAATGTTTTGGCTGACATCACCAACCAGGCAGGAGCTTTCCAGTGAAGGACCGACGGCATCAGAGCCAAGCCTTGACACAGAAGGAGGGCTGAAAGCTGCCCGGCTGCCCGCTCTGCCAACCTGCTGCCAAGGTTTTCAGGCCAGGAAGGATTTTCTCTCTGTTGAAGCCAAGCAATCATGATCTTGCATTGATAAATGGGGTTTGATTCAATGCCCACACACAAGGATAACGTGCTGGCAAAAGCCAGATTCAGTGACTCCACAGCACCCATTCCAAAGGGCATCAAGAATTTTGGGGGAAATTAAGGTCCAACACTGACAGTCATCGCCCTGTGATGTTTATGAGGTCTGTTAAAGTTACACAATATGAGCAGGTCTTTTTGGAGAAGGTGATGAAATGAAGCCTTACAAATGAGAGACAGAATGAGAAGCTTAGTCAGCTCAACAATTTCTTTTGAAAACAAGGAAATGTCCAAGTGTGATCACTTTGGTTCAATAAATTAAAAAAAAGCATTCAGTACTAGTCTGTTTTAAATGTACGTGTTAGCGTTGATGGTGTTAACGACAACTGTAATTTAAAAGCTCCTATGCATATCAGGGCAGTGAAAACTGCAGATGTCAGCAACCCTATGAGTATTCTGTTTTTACACCCACAATTAAATAAAGTTCCCATCTCAATGTATCAGAATTAATTATGTGCTTGTAGGCAGAGATTACTGGAAGAGGACCTTTGGTTCGTGTTGCACAGGTCTGGCTAAAGGATTGTCCCATCTCCAGTGCCCATACCAGGAGGGTGACGCAGAGCACAGGCAGGGACCAGGGTATCAGGGGGCAGATTCTGCATCCTTCTGTGGCCACTTTTTCCCTGAAAGGTCTGAAGGTGCTCCTGGGCTCTGCCCCACAAATAGGTCACTGAGCATCTCTTACCCACAGCAGTTTAGAGAAGAACAGAATAAAATAACTTCAGTTGGAAGAGACCCACAGTGATCATCTAATCCAACTGCCTGACCGCTTCAGGGCTGACCAAAAGTTAAAGCAAATTATCAAGGGCATTGTCCAAATGCCTCTTAAAACACTGACAGGCTTGGGGCATCAACCACCTCTCTAGGAAGCCTGTTCTCCCCACACACACACCACTATAGCAGAAGCATAGTCATTCCTGCCCAGAAAAAAATCCATTCCTGGTGCGCTTCAGACCCATGTCATGTGCTTTGGAGTTTTTCTTGTTTTGTTTTATTTTTCACCCCGATATTTTTTTTTTTTTAAACAAAAACCCAAACAACCAAGTTTGGAAAGTCGCAGGAAATAAAAACAAGAAACTGCTGACAAGTGTCCCACTGTAATTGAGTGAGAACACAGAGCTCAGCTCTATAGATTCCCAGAAATACGGTCCAGATGTGGCTCTCCACGGTGGCACAGCCAAGCCACAATCCCTGAAATGACTATCCCTGTGACTGGGAAACATTCCCAGCGCCCCTTCCAGCCATGCACAGCGACAGAGGGTGCCCCAGACAACACCCGGCCAGCGACCTGACAAAACATGGGGTTGGTAACAGAGCCCTACCAGTTCCCAACATTGAAGGTCTGCAGCAGGGATACCAGAAGCAAACTCATTTGATCCACACAGAGCCCAGATTTCTTTCTTACCTGTGCACACACCTGAGCTTGAAAACACAGCTTTCTATGGCTCACTTAAATCCTGACTGCCTGCAAACCACAGGGAACTGCGAACACATCGGTTTTGCAGTCATCATCGGGGTCTGAGCATTGGTTCATCCCTGCTGTCACCTGCCCCATTGCAGGAGCAACTTTTGGGATGGGTGGTCCCCAGACTGTCCCCCCACAGAATCTCAGAATCATCTCGGTTGGAAAAGCCCTTGAAGCTCCTCCAGTCCAACCATGAACCTCACACTGACCGTTCCCAACTCCACCAGATCCCTCAGCGCTGGGTCAACCCGACTCTTCAACCCCTTCAGGGATGGGGACTCCCCCCCTGCCCTGGGCAGCCCATTCCAACGCCCAACAACCCCTTCTGCAAATACTTCCTAAGAGCCAGTCTGACCCTGCCCTGGCGCAGCTTGAGGCCATTACCCGACACGGCTGGGGAAGGGACAACACTACACACGCTGCACCGGTCCGGATGGGAGGATGCACCGACAGCAGGCGTGCATGTGATTGCGGGTACACCTGCGTGTGTACAGGGAAAACCCAGCAGAGCTAAAGGCAATGGGGGGGTCAGTAACTGCTCCAGTGAGACTGCCCTTCCCTTCTCCACACCAGGAAGTTTTGCTTTTACAGTACCTCCTGGTTATCCTTTTATACAAGACCTTGTCCTCCATCCGTCGTGTTTGCAAAGGTGGCAACAAGCACCGATGGCAACTGCAGTTGGGACACTGACGTTATTGTATTATTTATAGTCAAATACTCAGCATGCACTAATTAGAAGTGCTCAGTGGGACACAGAGGCCCACCTAGCTCAGACCCTCAGTGCCTGACACCCTTCAGGATGGTTGCAATGGCATGGTGGGTCTGCAGCGATCCCTCAGCTCCTGCCAAGCCAGCAGTGAGAAGCTCAGGATCAGCAACAGGCTCCCACATGGGAGCAGAGTGCCTAGGACCTTAAAAAAAACCAAAAAACAAAAACCACCCCACTAGTTTCATCTGGGCTGCAATCTTCTAATCCTGCTATGGAGCACAACAGCAAGATGAAGCAAGCAATTAGCCTGGCTCTCCAGAGCCCAGGCACCAACACAGAGAGCAAAGGCTCACCAGGCAGAGGAGTGCACAGGGCTGTTTGATTACCCTGGGAGAAGCACCAAGCAGAAAAACACTGCCTGCAGAATGGAAAACTATATTTTGGTTATGACTCCCAGCATGAAGCCTGTTAGATCTGAGTTCCCTTTCCAGCTCTGTCACAGGTGCCTTGCAAAACCTCAGGCATGCCACTTCGTTTTCATAGAATCATAGAATAATTTGGGTTGGAAGGGACATTTAAAGGCCATCTAGTTGAGCTCCCCTGCCATGGGCAGGGACATCTTCCACTAGATCAGGTTGCTCAGAGCCCCATCCAACCTGGCCTTGAATGTTTCCAGGGAGTTGGCATCAACCACCTCTCTGAGCAGCCTGCACCACTGTTTCACCATCCTCATCATAAAAAATTTCTTCCTTATACTAGCCTGAATTTACCCTCCTTTAGTTTAAAACCATAACCCCTTGTCCTATCACTACAGCAGATATCTCTTCCCTTCCCTGAGGTGAGGTGGTCATCTCATGTTTGCTCAGTTTTCCCCAGGCACCAACTCATCCCACACCTTTGCAATCAGTTCCCCTCCCAGCAGAGCAGCTGAGCTGGAGGCAGCAGCAAAGCCAACACAACCCTCTCTGTCCTCTGGCTGAGGAAATGAAAGTGCTGGAGACACAGAGAAGCCCTGCATCTCCTCCAGCTGAGGCTCAGCTGCCCTTAGAGGTCAGAGCAAACCCACCAGGCAGGCTGTGGTCTGCCGTGGGGAGAGCCAGAGGTCTGTATGGAGATGGGGAAATGAATGCACCCTCCCCAAGTCACAGCCTGCCTTTTCTTCTCCAATATTGAACATGAACAACATAACCCTGGGGTTAGGGGAAAAAAAAAAAAGTCCCTCCCTCCCCTCCGGTGCAAACTCAGCCTGTGAAAACCAGATGGCTAACCAGTAAAGCTAGGCTGGTTCTCCAAACAGCATCAGGTTGGTGCAAATCATGTGTTTTTGCCAGATGGTCCTTTCGCCAAGAGTATTTGCCCAGCCTTGCCCTACCCGTGTGTTTTCTGCAGACAGATTGCTCTGCGCATCCACGAACCCCATGCCAGCCCACGGCATATCTGAAGCATGGCAGCTCCGGTCGCAGAGCCCCAAGGCACCTCTCATCCTTTATGGGGCATAATGAGACATTCCTCTCTCCTTGCTGTGTGCAGCAAACCACTTTGGGAGAAAAAAAACTTCCTGAAACCAGCAGATGCACTTGCATTATTTAAGTTGGGAGCAAAAAATGTTACCTGCCAGACTCGCACTGCAGCCATCCTACCTCCCTGGCCAGCTGATGATTGTCTCCCCAGAATTGCAGCTCTGCTCTGGCTGTCCAGATACCACACATCAGTATTTTTTATACCTTAAAAGGCCACTAAAATTGGCCCTCCAGCCAGGAGGAGCTGAGTTTATATTTCAGTTAAATCCTTGGTGAGCTGAGCCCCAGCAGCAGCACACACAAAAGGGCCCTCGGGTGCTGTGATGCCCCATCACAAGTCCCTGGGCATCATAAGCTGCTCACGGCAGGGGACAA
Source organism: Strix uralensis (assembly GCF_047716275.1). Lineage (NCBI taxonomy): Eukaryota > Metazoa > Chordata > Aves > Strigiformes > Strigidae > Strix > Strix uralensis. The sequence continues at coordinate 129,967,566 of NC_133975.1, forward strand.
TCTCCCTCTCCCCACTTTGGGGAGGGTTTCCCCCTCCCTGCTTTCATGCAGCGGGACTGGGAGGCAAAGCGTGGACATGGGGCCACCAAACACCCCACTGCTCTTTGTTGAGCACGCAACACAAGGCACCGCACAGTCACATCTCCGGGATGGCTGATGGCTGCTCCTGGAAGCACAACACCAGGCTTACCCTGGGCCATCCCACCCACCGGCTCAGACAAGGGTAGTCCAGGGAATCCCTGTTTACCCATTTCTACTTTGGGCACCCACTCCTCTCCGCCTGCCCTGACAGGTAAGGGGATGCCTGTTTTATTTCCAAAGTTTAAATGACCTCTTCCTCTGGGAAGACTTGCAGCTCTTCACTAAGTATCACAGAATCATCGAGGTTGGAAAAGACCTTGAAGATCCTCCAGTCCAACCATGAACCTCACACTGACCGTTCCCAACTCCACCAGATCCCTCAGCGCTGGGTCAACCCGACTCTTCAACCCCTCCAGGGATGGGGACTCCCCCCCTGCCCTGGGCAGCCCATTCCAACGCCCAACAACCCCTTCTGCAAAGAAATACTTCCTAAGAGCCAGTCTGACCCTGCCCTGGCACAGCTTGAGGCCATTCCCTCTTGTCCTGGCGCTTGTTCCTTGGCTCAAGAGACTCATCCCCCCTCTCTGCACCCTCCTTTCAGGGAGTTGTAGAGGGCCATGAGGTCTCCCCTCAGCCTCCTCTTCTCCACACTAAACCCCCCCAGTTCCCTCAGCCACTCCCCATCAGACCTGTGCTCCAGACCCTGCACCAGCTCCATTGCCCTTCTCTGGACACGCTCGAGTGATTCAATGTCCTTTTTGGAGTGAGGGGCCCAAAACTGAACCCAGAAATCGAGGTGTGGCCTCACCAGTGCTGAGTACAGGGGTAAGTATATTGAAGTTCCCAAACGAAGAGTGAGGTCTGTGAGTAAAACAGTCTTTCTTGCAGCCAGACCCCTTCCCTGCAATGCTGCACGTAGTTCCCAGGGCCTTTTTCTATGCTCTTCGTTCAAGGAAAAGCTCCCACTGCCGTTATTCCCCTGGCTGGGAACTGTTCTTCTAGCCAGGAGACTTACTCCCTGTACAGCAGCAAAGATTTACTCCCCATATTCCACAAGCAAGATTATCTCCAGTTGCTATTATTCCCTTATCAATAATTCACTGTGCAGGCACACTCCGGATCGCGCCTGTGCTGCCTGCGTAGTTTCTAAGCTCGGTACTGACTGAAGGAGCAGCCGTGAGTAATCGCGTCTCCTCTGATATTGCTTATGCTCTCAGCGAAGCAGAACAAGTAACTCACACTGCAAATGAGTCATGTCCCCTGGAAGCGTCTCATTTTAGCATCCCGTTGAGGAGAGCAGCTTTGCAGAAGCACCTGCTAAGGATTGCAAGCCCTTGGCATTTAAATAAATAAAGGGGAGATAATTAAACTCCATATTTCAATCTTATAGGAGGAGTTCATATAAAGAGAGCCTTTCTCCCTTCAGAAAATCCAATACAATTAAATGATTAAAACAAAAATCAGACATAAAACCCAAGGAGGAGAGGCCAGACAAGCCGTTGTGAATACAGATCACACACTGAGGTCTCTATCAAGATTCACTCACTCCCCCGTTAGAAGTACAAGCTTGTTGCTGTTCCCATTTATCTCTCACAGAATAACAACTGTGATGCACAAAGCTCGGGATTAAACCAGCATAATTTCTTAGCAAGAGCCCATTTGACTCATTTATCCCGTACACACACAATACACATGCACAAATGCCTCATTTCCCACTGAAGAGACGATCATCAGCGTATGTGATACGATCTCAGCATGCGAGCCTGCCGTCTCTGATTAAAACCTAACCATTAGAGTGATTTATGGCTCCAAAGATGCACAAGTGTCCTTCATGACTAAATTAGGCACCGGGTGAGAGATGAAAGACGATCCACCCCTTCCCAGTTGTCACTGGGAAGCTCCACAACCACAACCTGGATGAACCATCTCAGATGTCCGAGACATCTGTGCAGTCGTTGACTAAACCTTTCATCTTTCAGGCTGGTTTTTCTTCGAAACACCCTGCCAGAGAACCAAGCCAAACAGCAGTTGAGTGCTCCTTGATCCAGTCAGGTGGACCTGTCCCCGTGGATTTATTTTCTTTATTTACCTGCATGTTTCAACACATTGCTTCACAAATCCTGCCACGGGAGAGTGGGAAGCATCCCTCTGTGGGACAGCAGGATGCTCTCCAGGATGGTTTGAGCAAGGCAGAGGGCAGAAGATAGGACTATGCCATCAGGTAAAACTGAAAATACAAAACCCAAAAGGTTGGCTTTTCAAACTCTCCAGGCTTACTCATCTGCCCTGAGCAACCCCGTCTGCAGCCGCGATGAGAGCCTGGGAAGATTGCTCTGCGGTGAGGCAGCCGGCTGTCAAGATCAACCCTGGGGACAGCGTGGCCATCAGCAGAGACAACTTGCTGTTAGAGACATCAGACCTCTGGAGCCAGGCTTTTTTTCTTTGGAGGAGAAAAACCAGGGCCAGAGCCCCGTGGGGGCTCTTAGGCAACAGCAAAGCGCAGCCTCCACACCCCCAGGCCTGTGGATAACCCATCCTCACGCTAGGCTGTGACTCACGCCTGTGCAAGCACGCGTGCAGCCGTGGGCACCGAGACTATTAGTCTATGCCTGGACCCTTTCCTATTACTTCTAGCTGGGTTAAATTAAATGGAAAAGAAATTCAATTAAGAAGGTCTTGTCTAACACTGAGGGATCCTTCAGAGTCGCTCTCTGAAGCCGTTAACAAATCTGATGGGATTAGCAGCCCCCTGCTCCCTCCCTCTCCAGCCCTCAGCTGTGGCCACAGCAAGGCTGAGCTCCAGTGAGGATTTACTGCTGGTGCAGCCACGACCACCCCAGACACCAAAATGGGACTTACTGCCCAGCTGTTTTCTGGAGCCACCAAAACTCAGTACTTCACAGCCAAAATCTGCCTTCCCTGGGGAAGAGAGCAGCCACCAGGTTACAGACCCTCACATGGAGCAACCCTCACAGTTGGACTTGATGATCTTAAAGGTCTTTTCCAACCTAAATGATTCTATGAGATGCCAAGGGCTTACACCAATCCCTGGTGATAGCCAGGTGGGGAAAGTTTCTGCTCCCTCCCAGTGTTCTGCCAGCTCTTCATGTCCCCAGCATGCTTTCTATGCTCAACGCAGTCTACAGCACGGGAAATTAAATTGCCTACCAGACAGTTGGCTGCAGAAGCTTTGCTTCAGTCTCCATTTATCCAGCGACTCGGACACGGTAAGACAGGCTAATATAGAAAGAGATGCTGCGGTACCTAATACACTGCAGAAGATGACAGTAGTTTCAAACTAATGGACAATGCTAAAGACAGTGTGACCGAGGTGATGAATCAGAGCTGTGCAGCTTCAGAGGAACAGAGAAGTGAGGAAAAAATAAAAGTCAAGGCTTACAGCTTTTAGTCCCAGGACTCAAAGGAAAGGCAGTGCCCTTCTCAGGAAGGCTGAGCCCTTGGGTGCTTCCTGCTTGCAGCCCCATGGGGCAGATGGGACCTCCGGGGTGCACAGGTTCCCCTTGTCCATGGAGCCCTGACCACAGACATGCCCCTTGCCCATGGAGCCACCAGAATCACAGAATCATCTCAGTTGGAAAAGACCTTGAAGCTCCTCCAGTCCAACCATGAACCTCACACTGACTGTTCCCAACTCCACCAGATCCCTCAGCGCTGGGTCAACCCGACTCTTCAACCCCTCCAGGGATGGGGACTCCCCCCTGCCCTGGGCAGCCCATTCCAACGCCCAACAACCCCTTCTGCAAAGAAATACTTCCTAAGAGCCAGTCTGACCCTGCTCTGGCGCAGCTTGAGGCCATTCCCTCTTGGCCTGGCGCTTGTTCCTTGGCTCAAGAGACTCATCCCCCCTCTCTGCACCCTCCTTTCAGGGAGTTGTAGAGGGCCATGAGGTCTCCCCTCAGCCTCCTCTTCTCCACACTAAACCCCCCCAGTTCCCTCAGCCACTCCCCATCAGACCTGTGCTCCAGACCCTGCACCAGCTCCGTTGCCCTTCTCTGGACATGCTCGAGTCATTCAATGTCCTTTTTGGGGTGAGGGGCCCAAAACTGAACACAGTCATCGAGGTGTGGCCTCCCCAGTGCCGAGTCCAGGGGCAAGATCCCTTCCCTGTCCCTGCTGGCCACGCTATTGCTGATACAAGCCAGGATGCCATTGGCCTTCTTGGCCACCTGGGCACACTGTTGGCTCATGTTCAGCCGGCTGGCCATCAACAGCCCCAGGTCCTCCTCTGACTCTCAGCTACTCGCACCATCCCTGCAGTGCTGCTGACCTGCAAAGCAGTTTCCTTCAAGGGATTGGCAACTGGATGCCTTATTTCACCATCCCGGCTCAGACCTACAAGTGGCAGAAAGGATAATTAAAGCTGAGCTGTTAGAAAACCTCCCTGCAGACTCCCTCCCTCTGAAGGGGACAGTGAAACAGCATGGGATCCTGTTCCTGCGGGACTCCAGAGTCATTACAGAGGAGTTAAACAGGGTCATTTCTGCCATCCCCAAACCCAGCACCTGTATCTGGCATCCATAGAGCACTATTTCTTGCGTGGCAGGTAGGGCAGGAGGAGATGTGAGGAGGTCAGAGCTGGAAGCAGAAAGGCAAATAGTATTTGCCAACCTTGAGGCTAGGGAAAGTACAAAACAGCATTCAGCATCAAGTGCTAGAGCACCCACAACGTGCTGGCTCCATCCTTTGCCAACTGCCTGCAGTAAAACCCGGCAAAGCTCCACACGGCGAGCAGCCCTGGCAAAGCCCCAGGGGCTGCCCCCGCTTCATCTTTCTCTCAGCCACCCGCCTACACAGGCAGATAAATCCCAAAGCGCCTACAACAGCCTTCCTCCATCCCTGAGTGTAGCAGAGCCCCTGTCCCTGCTCCTCGTCTGCAGTGCAGCCATCCAGACAAGCGGAACTACCCCTAAACTCTCCGGGCGCAGCGAGGTTGGCGTCGGAGCGCACGGAGGTGAAGCACGGATCTTGGGATACCTGCACTCCTCCTTGCTTCTCACCCTTAGGCCTGCGTTTCTGAGCTGTGATGGAAAGGAAAATGGGTACCACGAGGTAAGAGCAACAAGCTGCTGAGCACTGCATCCCTCCCCAGAGATGTTTGCTGATGGGTTCAGCCCTGCTGCACGCCTATGGCCACATCAGCTCAGCCTGCCCACTAAACCAGCCCAATGGGGAGAGTTCTGCTGCCTTCGGTGCTTTTTGGATTCTGCCTGGCCAGGCTGTAAATCCCACAGGCTGAGGACAAAACACAGGAGCCACACATACCCTGTCACACAAAACCTCCATTCCAGGAGCCCACAACACCTGGAAAAGGTAACAGAGAGAAACAGGTCTTAGCGCGGGTGGCACAACACCCACCACGATGCCCATCAGCTCTACCAGCCTTGCAATGTCCCCCATCAACGCGGGATGCTGGGGGTGCAGGTGGGGGGCCGTGGATCCGGCCCCTGAGCCCAGGGGCAGTGAGGAGTGCCACCCTCCATCCCACTCAGGGACCCCGTGGGCTGCGACTCACCAGGGTGCAGGAGCCCTGGCAGCGCTGCCAGACAGGGCAAAGAGCCTAAAGCATCTCCAGGATGTGCTGGTGCCTCCTCTTGACCCTTTAAAAAGTTTAAAAAATAAAAAAATAATTCCATTAAGTCAACCTAAAAACATAAAAAACCCCTGAATTGATACCATGTAAAACCAGCAACCACCTCTCCTAAGCACAGTTCTCATCCCAGGGAGGGAGAAGTACCAGAAATCAACTCAAAATTGCAGTCGATTCTCTGTGGAAGGAATTCAGCTGCTTTGCTGATAAGCAGCAATATAAATCTCTAATCTGGAGAGGTAGATCATTAAGGGGAAATGTTTGGAGAAATTAAATCTTTTTTTCCTGCTTCTTATGCTAATAGGGAAAACCAAGCTGATTTGCGGGAGGACAACATTTAGCAATATCTAATTCATCAAAGTCCCATCTGTTCTCATTCTCATGCTGAGTTTGTCAAAAATCAGCTTTCCTTCAACCAACACCCGCGTCACTCTTAACCGTAAGAGGCCAGTTCTGGAGAGATTTGTAAATAAACCACTTCTGCAAATCCAGCCAGAAAAAACAGACAGGGGAAGGGCCTGATTAATAGAAATACATGTCAGGATTGAAGAGATGGCAAAGCAACTAAAGGGACAGTGAGTGACTAATCAGTGCAGCTGGCAAAATAACCCGGAGCAGAGGCCAGTGTAGGGTTAATGATACCAGAATGAGGAAATCTCCAAACCAGGATCCTGCATCTCTGCCTCCGCTGCAGTTGTTACTCCTGGGTGAATCAGGATCTGAAAACAGCTCCATGCCAGAGCCACTCTGCGTGCAGGGACCAGCAAGCTCTTCCTGCAGCCCATGGGGCTCTAGAAAAATCTCCTAGAAAATGTCTTTCTGTTCCTTATGGGAAGCGATGCTGAACTGGTTTGTTATACTGTTCTACCTAGTCACAGTTATCGGAGCAAACAGATTGGCCAAGGTCAACTGGAGGAGTTTCAATAAGGTCAAATGCCGGGTGCTGCACTTCGGTCACAACAACCCCCAGCAGCGCTACAGGCCTGGGGAGGAGTGGCTGGAGTGCTGCCAGTCAGAGAGGGACCTGGGGGGGTTGAGTGACAGCCGGCTGAACATGAGCCAACAGTGTGCCCAGGTGGCCAAGAAGGCCAATGGCATCCTGGCTTGTATCAGCAATAGTGTGGCCAGCAGGGACAGGGAAGGGATCTTACCCCTGGACTCGGCACTGGTGAGGCCGCACCTCGATTCCTGGGTTCAGTTTTGGGCCCCTCACTCCAAAAAGGCCATTGAATGACTCGAGCGTGTCCAGAGAAGGGCAACGGAGCTGGTGCAGGGTCTGGAGCACAGGTGTGGTGGGGAGCGGCTGAGGGAACTGGGGGGGTTTAGACTGGAGAAGAGGAAGCTGAGGGGAGACCTCATGGCCCTCTACAACTCCCTGACAGGAGGGTGCAGAGAGGGGGGATGAGTCTCTTGAGCCAAGGAACCAGCGCCAGGCCAAGAGGGAATGGCCTCAAGCTGCGCCAGGGCAGGGTCAGACTGTCTCTTAGGAAGGATTTCTTTGCAGAAGGGGTTGTTGGGCGTTGGAATGGGCTGCCCAGGGCAGGGGGAGAGTCCCCATCCCTGGAGGGGTTGAAGAGTCGGGTTGACCCAGCGCTGAGGGATCTGGTGGAGTTGGGAACGGTCAGTGTGAGGTTCATGGTTGGACTGGAGGATCTTCAAGGGCTTTTCCAACCGAGATGATTCTGGGATTCTGTGATTATCGATCTATTTAATTTAAGCAAAACATACCATGGAGCAGGTCTTACCTCAGAAGTTGGAAATGAGGATTTAAGTAACGAGGCTATGTTCCCATATTCTTCTTTGGGGGCAGGATTATTCTGTATGCTCCTCTATTTAATGTTTTCAGCAATTTAAACTGGGCATGCATTTTGTGCAGGATTTTCAGCAGCGGGGATTACACTTTCAAGGTGGGTAGCCCCATGGATCATACCTGCTGTTTGGCACAGGCCAGGCCAGGTGAGATCAGGTTGATGTGCTCCCCCAGGACCCCCAGCAGCTCCAACTGGGATCCTGCTGGGACACGCACACCAGGTGTGGGCACAGAACCAATCCGGCTTGCAGCATCGCAGCAGCAAGGGGAGGGGAAAAGCCCCTGACATTTGCTGCCCTGAAGACAAAACTGTTTTTTATCCTCAATCACGGGGCAGAAAATCCAGGCAGCTGCAGCGCAGGTAGGAGCCCTGGGGCAGGACTGCGGCTCTGCTCACCACCTGCCCTTTACAGAGTTTTTCTTCCCCTCCGAGCCCTGCGCAGCCCAGCAGCCGTACAACCCTGCGAGCACGCACAGACGAGCCCGTCTCAATCCGGAGCAGCCAAAACGCTGCTCCTGCCCTGGGGTTCCCCCAACGGCTCCATCTTCTTGGCCAAGCATGATTCGCAGCGGAAAAAGGAGTGAGGAGCACACAAAACCTGGGCAGGGTAAATGGCAACAGCTTTTGAGGATACGCCTGCCGGCGTACGAGCTGCCATTGAAGACATGCTCTGGGCAGCTATGAGAGGCGTTGCAGTACTGGGGGGCTGTTCCCGAGGGTGCTGCAACCCACCTGCCTGCGGAGGAGCAGATGCCCCAGCCAGGCACTGACACACTGGGGGTGTCACCCAAAGGGTGGGTACATGCAGCTCATGTGATACTTTCTTCTGGAAGAGAAAGTCTTGCATGGAAACAGAACCAGCCTGAGAGGGTTCACACCATCTCTATAAATAGAGAGGAGAAAGAAAAGTTTATTCTCTGCCCTGTTCAATGTTTTCCTCACAGGTCTGGAAGTTCAAGTGGTGATTCAATCGCCACAAAATAAATTAATCCATCCAAGCACAAAGCTGGAGTTCGACATTTTCCTTTTCTATCGTTACCTCCAGCCAATCTCCATCCTGCTGCAAAGTGGCTTCCTGCTGCGCTTCCTCTAGCTCAGTCTTAATTACTCATTTCCTAACATCCTTTTGTTCAGAAAGTTCTCACCGATCTGTAACTTGCTTTTTCCATTTGTTTGGTCCACATCATATAGTTACACTACAGGCATCCACAGCATAAAGTGACACAGCTTACTCACAGGTACATATTGTTCCCCTACCTATTGGCTCCTTTAGAACAACCCAAAATATTTACACTTCATGCTTTTACCATTCTCTTTTAAGCCATGAAATCACTTCAGATCTCTCTGTAGAAGTAATGTTTCCTTCAGGGGCAACACAGGTCCAAGCAATCTTTCTGTAGCATCTCCATGTTGCCACCACGTGGTCAGCTGGCTCCTTTCACTCGCTCTCCTTTTGGCCACACAACTTACTTCACGGCTTTCCAGAGTAAAGTTAGAGCAGCCTTTTGGGAGATGTGCTCCAAAGCCCTTAAAAAAAAAAATTTAAAAAACCCTCTATATACATACCCAGAATGGAGCAGATCTCAGTTTGGAGCCTTTGAGGTTCTTAGACCAGTGCGACAAGCTCTTGGTCAAGTTGCTCTTGGTCAACTACCTAATTATAAGAGACAAAAGCAAAGAGCGATGTCTGTGAGCTCCTCCTGAGGCAGGGGAGCCCCATACAGCCCTGCAGGCAGATCCAGCCCCAGTCTCACCAGGAGCTGAAACCCTTGTAGCAAGCTACAGCCGGGTTCTCAATTTCCTGGGCACATAGAAGACAAAACAAGGTGTTTTCAAAAGTGACCGTAGGACAACAGGATATCGTGGACAAGCTGAGGGACTTCAGTCAGCACACCTTGCAAAATTAATAATAAAAAAAAGACCTTTTGACTACGCCTCTGATGGGATGTTGTGCTGGCAGCCTCCTCCAGCCCAGCGAGGTCTCACTACACCACCCCATGGTGGTTTGAGTTTTAGTCATCAGAGCATCAAGACAAACAACGCTTCCCCCGGGGGCAACAGCTCCTGGCAGGGTTTGTTCTTGCTGTCTCTTACACTTAAGAAAACATACAGAAATCTCCCAGAAAAACTCAGATCCCACTCGGGGGGGGGGACCTGGCCATCTTCAGCAAAAATCACTGCCCCCTCTCAGCTGGGCTGACAACTGGCTGTAGCCTCCACAGATCTGGAAGGGGATGGATCATCCTCGTCTAGGGCTCTGACAACTGACGCATCAAACCAGACAGTTCCTTCAGAAACCTGTCACGATGTCGCCTACCACACACATCAAACTGACTACAAACTACTGTATTTAAAAATAGAATATAGCAGAGATTACATGCAGATTCTTCTCCCTGAACAAGAGGTATTTGAAAAACATTTTGCTTTTATTCATCTTCACACAGGATTTCATTGATCAGCTTTTGTGTTAGGGCGTCACCACTCACAACAGATCCTTCAGCAAGTCAAAACCTTTGGGAAGTTTGGCCACAGGCACAAGCTCTAGCCTAAGGGGGACACATCAGATATAATTTCTATTTCTGATCAGCTGGGCATACACAGAGCCCACACCAAAACCTGCTTAATACTGAGTATTTAATCTCAAGTTACTGTTAACAAAATCCTGTTGAAATAAATAAATAAAAAAAGCTCTTCATGTCCTTGATGAATGCTTGACAAGGGGATGGGGAGAAGAGGAAGAAACTGTTACTTACCCTTGGAGAACCACTTCTCCAATGACTTAAGAAATCAGCTCTGCAGTCCAGTAAAGAGCCAGGAAGATTCAACAAGGATAATGTGTGATATTTTCCTGGGAGACCCAGGGACTGAGACAACCTGTGTGAAGAAACCAGCCACACTCTGCAGGCATGGGTAAGGAACAGCTTTGCTCAGCCATCGTTTGTTATCAGGGCATAACAGTGTCACACCAAGCCAGTGCCAAACAGGTCCCTGCACCCCTCGCACTCCTGTAGACCATATTCAGTTCATATCCTGCCCATTTCCCTCATGCCCAGCATCTCTGGCGGCTCCAGGCTCTTCCCACTGACACAGAAGATCAAGGGAACTCAGGCCACCCAAAACCAGCACTTGGCCTCCTTGTGTTTTTGGGGTTTTTTTTTGACAGATCAAACTGCAATTCCAAGTCAAATACACACTGTGGTCTGTCAGTGAACAAGATCTTGGCTAGGCCAATGAGTCAGGTGGAAAAGATTTACATCAACAGTGCTAATAGCAGGTCTGAGCTTCACTGAAACAAAACAAGCCTTGTGCGGTGACGCTAACAGGGCCAGCAGCCTTTCCTTGTCACTTGTCACCTTGTCACGGTGCCTACGCTTGTGCTGGGAATACAAGAGGGAAGGGACACACCAGTTGAACTTGCCCTGGGGCAATGGCATCCTGTATCCCTGTGACTTCAGCCACAGGCAAGAAGAAATTTTTACTCTGAACAGCCTTTTCCCTGCACTTGATAGTCTTGATCCAGCAAGGATTCAGAGGGGAGTAGCCATCCCACATGCCAAGGAGTTTAAAGGAAGATTCAGAGACATCATCTTTCTGAGAAATTATGTGTCATGTGAGGGGAAAACAGAAAAAAGGACATTGAGGTTCAGGTTCAAAGCATAAACTCTAGAAGGAAAAGCACAGCTGACAAAAATATTATCTTTAATGATGATCTTGTGTTAACATTGCTTCTCATCTAGCCATTTTTAAAACTCTTTGATCTAGGAGGCATAATTTAACTTATAAATGAACCTTTTTAAAAAGAGACACCCAGAAGATGGCACTGGTGTCTCTTCCCCCCTCTGATGGACATGGGTATTTCAGAACCTGCTGTCACTCCAAGGACATTGGTCATATACGAGCCCACACCCACCGTTACCCCTCAGCACAGAATCTCAGAATCATCTCTGTTGGAAAAGACCTTGAAGATCCTCCAGTCCAACCATGAACCTCACCCTGACCATTCTCAACTCCACCAGATCCCTCAGCGCTGGGTCAACCCGACTCTTCAACCCCTCCAGGGATGGGGACTCCCCCCCTGCCCTGGGCAGCCCATTCCAACGCCCAACACCCCCTTCTGCAAAGAAATACTTCCTAAGAGCCAGTCTGACCCTGCCCTGGCGCAGCTTGAGGCCATTCCCTCTTGTGCTGGCGCTTGTTCCTTGGCTCAAGAGACTCATCCCCCCTCTCTGCACCCTCCTTTCAGGGAGTTGTAGAGGGCCATGAGGTCTCCCGTCAGCCTCCTCTTCTCCAGACTAAACCCCCCCAGTTCCCTCAGCCACTCCCCATCAGACCTGTGCTCCAGACCCTGCACCAGCTCCGTTGCCCTTCTCTGGACACGCTCGAGTCATTCAATGGCCTTTTTGGAGTGAGGGGCCCAAAACTGAACCCAGGAATCGAGGTGCAGCCTCACCAGTGCCGAGCACTTGTCCCACAGGGAGGTAGGGCTGGAAGCCCAGATGCCTCCCATGAGTTCAGCCTCAGGAGCCTGAAAGAAGTTTTGTTTGCAAGAAGTTAAGGTCAAATAAAAGTGCTACAACAGGGATACGTACTTCACAAGATAAAGGAAATGTATTTATTCCTTTCATAGATTAAAGATGACTATTAGACATCGGATGCATGTCTAGGAGTTGGCTTTCTGGACCCGCCCTGCAGTTAAGAGAATTTCTATAACCAATGCTAAATAGAAGTGAAACTTCTATCTGGAGTTTTAAAGAGCTAAATATGGAAAAGCGTGGGAAAAGAGCAGACTGAGGCAGAATCTCTTCTAGAAAGTTACTGAAGTTAAGCCCACAAGATAAGTAGTTCAGCAAGGTAAAGAAAAGCTGACCTAAGAGTGAATTTCACAGTATTAGCCAGAATAGTGGTCAGAAATAAAATTCAGGGAAGAGCTAAAAGGTGCTGCTGTTCAGGTCAAACCAAGAACTTCAGCTACTACAAACACGGAGATAAGACAGCTGCAGGGCAGATTCCCTCCTCTTTAAAAGCAAAGCAGCCTTAAAATTGGCATTGTACTTCGGTGTTTCTAAACACTGAAAGAGTGCTATGGCGTACTGAAATTTCTCCTTCCCCAGCAATCGTTGTCATAACTGAAACTACTCATTTCAAAACCAAACCGATGGTTGACTTTGGCAACCCGTTTGCCAGGTTGCCAGCTAAGCATAGTTGCTTTTTCATTTTTCATCAGGCTGGTCCCAACAATTTTAACTAATATACTTCAGTTTGACTATTTTTGCTCGTTTTTTTTTTCTTTTGGACTGGCTATTATTTTCTGTTATACACAATATATTGAGTGGAAGAGTAGGGAAGTTAGGCTTGTATCCGCATCCACGTTCCCCAGACAATACATATTCCTTACTCTTACAGATCCTCCCCAGCAGGAGTATTTTCCCAGAATATTCCCAGAAAACTCCACACATTCAGACCAAGAGCTGACACGGAGAGCTCCCATGTTCTCAACATCCACTCCTAAGAGATGGAGGAAAGAGCGAGGGAAGGGGCAAGACGGACTCTCTGATGGCAAGTTTTGCACTGGGCCGGCTGTTACTCGGTAATGCTTTGAGCATACCTTGTCTGGAGTTGTCTCCTCCTCAAGAAGCCTCTTGCATTTCAGAACTCGTATAATTCTCAATTAAGCTTCCCACTCCAAGATAAATTCAGCCATGCTGACCCCTTCAGCTGTTAAGATCTGATGTACAGCGGGTGGGTGGGAGAGGGGAGGAGTCCATCTGTAGCTGAAATAAGATTTGCATGCGTTTTACGCAAATACAGAAAAAAGTTACAAAGAACTGAATTTTAAACATCATTTGTCAACTCCAGCCTACATTCTTTTTTACAACACAAGACGCATTTTATTACCGTTGCTGTCTAGGCCTGGTATGTGTGAAAGCTCCCTCCCAAACCATACAAAACATCTAACCAAAATGATAAGTAGTCAGCTCATGTTACCATTACCATACTCAAGCCAGTCTCAATTAAAAAAACACAAGTACCTCAGTGCAGCTTTAGTTTGAAGTACTTAAACCTGTCTTTTCAAAAAGACTTATCACAAATGGTTTGTTAGCTGTAGTGTTACAAGTTTTCTTCCATGGAAATAGCTGCAATTTTGCTTCATTGCTGAATGGCAAGATACTGTCTTAAAAGAAAAAAAAAAAAGACACAAACACAGGAATCCAAAGCTGGTGGTTATTTTTTACTTGAAGACTCTCTGAAGCATTAAAAAAAAAAAAGCATTGTTACAGTTAAGTGATTCCTTCTGGAATAAAACTGGACATGCTCAGTCAAGGTGATGACATGGAAAGGGCGGTCTAACTTTTACAAAACTGATATTCAAGCATCATCAAAACACGCAAAGGACAGGCTCTTACACACATTTGTTACATTGCAAACTTCGCTCAGCCTCAGTAAACATCTTTGGAATATTATTTTTAAAAAAAATATCAAGAAATTTAAATATTCACAGGACAAAACCATAACATTATTAAAAAAATGAACGGTACGATTTACAGAGATCAGCAAACACAAGCTGCCTATGGATAATCAAAACAGAACTTGCAGAAGTGACACTAGTCACAAGCATAGCTCTGCCACACAGAGGCTGGATTCCAGCCACTGGGAACACTTATGACTAGGAGGCAGTTCTGAAATTTGGTTACTTGCCTAAGGCAGGGAGGCAGTAAGAAAAGGTAGGTGTGCAGAAGGCAAAGGCAAGGTAAATTAGTGCTAGAAGTTCTTGTTAGACCAGGAGTCTAAAAGTACAGCACAAAAAAAAAAAAGGTTGGTTGTTCTTTTAAAATTAAAAGTTCACCAAAAGTTATCAGTATATACTTTCTATATTGCACAGTTTTAAAGTAACTTAAAACTTAGAAAACCCTGCATTTATAACAGCTACATTTCAATATATTCCAAGTGGAGTTAGCCCATATAGTTTTTAAACAATTTTAAAACAGCTTTTAAAACAATCCAGCACTTTTCCCTAACAACAGCATACAGCATTTCCGTGACCCGTGTCTTGTCAAGCCCTCTCCAAACTAATGAAATACACCATTTATCAAACACAGTGCTACTAGTTCTCCTTCGTATATCAGGGATTTATTGCTTTATTTTACTAGTGACAAAGGCTAAGATCTTAACTTCTAGAGAATTTAAGGCAATCCCATAAGACCAACACCTTAAGGGCATTTACAGCACACAGTTGTCTTCATTTAAACACCAGGAAAAGTTTGGTATTTAAAAATGACAGGAACACTCAGATTTTAACCAAAAGGACCCTTTCAAGCATCAGTTATATCTTCCTAACACATAACCCAGCACTGAAGTCATAAATCATTCCAGAGCACCGATGTTCAGAAAAAGAAAAAAATAAAGAAAAAAGTCAAAGGAGGAAGTTCCATACATCCTACGTAACAACTCATTCTTACTCATCCAAGACCTTGCTGGAAGATTCGCTCAGATATTTGGATAGCTGAATCACTTTTTTCATAACATGGAGAATGAATTATGACTTATCAGATATATTTAAAACGCAGCTTACAAAGAAGTGTTCAAGACTGACAAAAAACATGATGTATTCTTAACAGCTTTACAAGCCAATTCACCTGCAAGAGCTCTGAATATTGTTTTTCCCAGTATTTCTTTCATATCGCATGGAGTTAATTAGGAGCTCCTTGTCTGATGCTCTTCTTCATACTCACTAGGAAAGCCTGGCTTTAGAGAGCCAGGCTGCAGTGAAAAATATCAAGAACGTTTCTGTTTGCGGTCTTAATTACTCACGACCAAGTTTACTACTGACACAGATTTATCAACTGCCAGTCCTGCAAACCCACTCAGATGAACAATTTAAAAAAAAGAACTAAAAGAAACAAAACCGCCCCCCAAAAAAGAAAAAATCCAGCAAGAACAGGCTTGTCAAAAAAACCTAAGCGTGCTCAGCATTAGGCTAACCCTTCCCTTGCAAATACTCTGGAAATTAACTGAAAGAATATGGAAAATTCTTTACAAGCGATGCAAGATAACACTGGTCCAATGCGCATGTGCATTCTTTTTATTTCTATACAAAGTGAAAACAAATACCATACAGAAAACAGCAGACTACAGGGTTTTTTTAAAGAAAGAATTAGGGTAATTGTTTCAAGATGGTTTCGTGAAAACAGAAAAGATGACTTTCTGTAAAAGAAATTACGAAGCAGTTATTTCAGCTTCAGACCAGGTACAGCTTGACTGGATTTGCAGTGAAATTTGATTAAGCAGAAATCACTGATAATCTATTAAAAATAAGCAGAGCCCTACTGCCATCCAGCAGGATGAACTGATAGGATTTGCACTCAGCAGAGAACCCTGCGTGTAAACTATTCCCATCTGAATCGGAGTCACTGAGACAAACAAGACTTCACGGCGCTACTGGTAATCGTTTCTAGAGCAGAATTAGTTCGCCAAGAAGCTCCTATAGTTTTCTACAGCCTTTTCTAAAAGAAATCGATGCAAATAGCAGGTTTCTGGTCAGCCAGAGAATCCACACTACACAGAGCGCTTGTGGTAGTCTCCACCTGGGAGGATGGCAAAGACAAACTCTCTAGCAGCTTCTGTTCCTCTAAACGAAGACAGCAACTCATCTCTTTGGAAGAAGAAAGATTGGGGGGTCTGTAGCACTCATTGTCATAGCAGAAAGCAGTTTTTGTCACATAAAAAGCCTGGAATATGTCCCATAACTGAAGGAACTTTTCCCCTCAGCATTCCTTCAGAGCACAACTAGATAAGATTTATACCAAGAAACTTTTTTGAATGCTTTAACAGCAAACAGGTTAGTGCATTTTCCTTGCTAATGCTCCCTAATGCAACAAGTACACTGGTTTACATTCTGTTAAAAAAAAAATCCCTATAGAACAAGTCATTCAAGAAGCCACATAAATTATTTCTTGGCACTTCTCTGCACACAGACAGGAGAAGTTTCAGCCATTTGCAACAGCATGTTTTAGTTTTGAATACCTGATGCCAAAGATGCCTTTTTTTTTTTCTCTGAATTCATGAAATGCATCAATATTACCATGACAGGAGTCATTCCTCTCTTCAAGCTGAAGGATTTGACATTTATCTCCTTCCGAGTTGGTGACTCAAACACTAATCCTGCATGTAAATACAGCTAAGATTTATCCACTGTAGCAGCAGCGGTCACTGGGCGTTGCCTTACAGCATTCGGTGACGAGCTTCTGTTGGACACCTCTTTACCCTCCGTTTCATCATCTGAGATATCTTCCTCATCTGCTTCTTGCTCTTCATCCAGCTTTTTCAGCAGCTGAGCTGACTCTGGAGCTAGCTTTCCTTAAGGAGAAAGAAAAACATGCATGCACAAATAAATGCCATTACCATGTGAAATACACTTTTTTTAAACATCACAGGCTATCACAGAATTTTAATGAATTTAATCCAGGTAGCACTTTCCAGTATCAGTCACTTGAACTTCTATCTTAGGTAGAATTGTTGCTACCATGAGGTTACCCACAAATCAACTATTAAGAGATTACAGACTACCTAGACAAGGTAACATCCTCCAACTTTAAAAAAAAAATAAGTCAGGTTCCTACAAACCATAAACCAAGCATTCTGATCTTTTTTCATGACTTTTTAAGACTACCTTAAAAAAACTCCAGAGGCAAACCCCAAACAGAATCATTTACTATCCACAGAAACACAAATTCACTTTTAATCCTCACTTTTCCCCTAAAATTTATGCAAACCCCCTGTTTAGCAACAGGGAGCTCCACTCAAAACTTATCTCCCTGCACATATGGAATTTCATATCTTGCAGGTATGAAAATGCTGTAAAAACGTTTTTTCCCTCTCCTAAAAAAGTTTTGTAAAAATAGTTTAGCTTTAGCTAAATACAAACCCACTACAAAGCCTAAGGGCAAACAGCTGCAAGTAAAGCAAAGCATCAATCACAAGTGTGAGCTTCTTCACTAAATCTCACGTCCTGCAGACACAAGTTACCTACTGGTATTTATTAAATAAGATTTACCAAACAGCTTCACTGACTTAGAAGCATACAGCAGGCTTACTTGAGTGAGGGTACTGTGGTGGTCTGTGTCTTTTGGAAGGACAGATACAGTCTGCCAAGAACACCATTACCTGAAAACAAAGACAGACAAGTTTAAGCCTCCAAACATCCTGCACATTAGAATCAAAGAATCATTCAGAATGGAAAAGACTCTTAAAAGATCATCGAGTTCAACAGTTAACCTGGCACTGCCAAGTCCACCTCCAAACCATGTCCCTAAGCGCCACATCTACACGTCTTTTAAATCCCTCCAGGGATGGGGACTCCACCACTGCCCTGGGCAGCCTGTTCCAATGCTTGACAACCCTTTTGGGGAAGAAATTTTTCCTAACATTCAATCTAAACCGCCCCTGGCACAACTTGAGGGTGATTCCTCTTGTCCTGGCGCTTGTTCCTTGGCTCAAGAGACTCATCCCCCCTCTCTGCACCCTCCTTTCAGGTAGCTGTAGAGGGCCATGAGGTCTCCCCTCAGCCTCCTCTTCTCCAGACTAAACCCCCCCAGTTCCCTCAGCCACTCCCCATCAGACCTGTGCTCCAGACCCTGCACCAGCTCCGTTGCCCTTCTCTGGACACACTCAAGTAGTTAAATAATTGATAAAGATATTAAACAGAACTGGCCCCAGTACTGACCCCTGGGGAACACCGCTTGTGACCAGCCACCAAGTGGATTTAATTCCATTCACCACCACTCTCTGGGCCCAACCATCAGTCAGTTTTTAACCCATCGAGACAACATCCACAGCCTTTCCCTCACCCCCTAAGCAGGTTCCCCTGCCGTAGAAGGAGATCAGGTTAGTCAAGCAGGACCTGCCTTTCATAAACCCATGGCTGACTAGGCCAGATCACCTGGCTGTCCTGTACGTGCCGTGTGGAGGCACTCAGGATGATCTGCTCCACAACCTTCCCCAGCACCGAGGTCAGGCTGACAGACCTGGAGTACCCCAGATCCTCCTTCCAGCCCTCCTCGTAGCTGGGTGTCACATTTGCCAACCTCCAGTCACCTGGGACTTCCCCAGTGAGCCAGGACTGCTGATAAATGATGGAAAGTGGCTTGATGAGCACTTCCACCAGCTCCCTCAGCACCCTTGGGTGGATACCACCCGACCCCACAGATCTCTGCACGTCTAAGTGGTGCAGCAGGTCGCTAATTATTTCCCCTTGGATTATGGGGGCTTCATTCTGCTCCCCACCCCTTTCAGCTCAGCAGGCTGGGGACCCCAAGAACAACTGGTCTGACTATTAAATACTGAGGCACAGAAGGCATTAGTATAATACACACTAGCCACAAGCCAATCTGTTTCAAGTGCTTCACTTACAAGTCCCAGAATCAGTCCAGAAAACAGAGTTGCCAACGCAAAAACAGCATACGAGCCCCAGACTGGTATCCCAACATTTTCTGTTAAATAACCATGGCAGTGCTGGAATAAAAGACAAGAGAATCATTTCAAGAACAGCTGAATATCATGTCTATTAAGATTATTTTATCTTAATAAAAGTAGAGGTCTAAGCACATACCCTGATCCACATTGACAACTGAAACAAAGCTGACATACTGCTCATCCTGAAACAAAGCAGAAAAAAAAAATAACTGAAATTATCTTTAAGCCAGTCACATACCTTTATATTCTGATTTGCCTGACTGGTCATTATTTAGCCCCATGTTGAAGAACCTTCTGCTCATTTCTGGTTTCCCTTCTAACTACTTTGATTTTTATCTTCTGTTTTGTCTTTCCCATGAGGCTACCTTCGGTACCAACATCAGCTTGTATAACATTCCACATAAGGACAACTACGAAATCACCAACTGCCTTGACTTGGATCTGCTGACATAGGAATTTCAGTTACTTTTGTGGATGTTCTAAGTTGTACTTGAGCCAAGAGTCTATGAGAAGTTAGCTGGAACTCTCACAATCTTAAGAATTAAGCATCTGGAGATTTTATTAAAAAAAAAATTAACCTTAAAAAAAAAAATCAAGTTATATAAGAACCGAGAGCTCTTCAGATACTCGAGCCGTATTTTACATACAAGTGAAAAAGACCAGGCTATCTGCCGTGTATACCCTGCCAATTCTGACATTTCCCTGCTACTGTGAGACTTAGCATTAAGTATTCACTATCTTTAAAGGAAACAAGAATTAGAAACATTAAGCCAACCTAAGTTGCTAATGAGTGATCCATAGAAGAAGCCTGCATACTGTTTCAGTACGCTCAAAAAATGGAGCTGGTCCTCTACACTTGTAATAGAAAACTTATTAATCCTAAAATTAGTGCCCCATTTCACACATTCCTCGGTGTGGGCTAATATACTTTCTAGACCAACCACACAGTTTGAAGATTCAAATAGCACTGAGAGTAGACAAAGTAACAATGCTGAATTTCCTAGAAGAGCCACAAGAAATGTAGAATTTCAGTCTAGCATAACGCTTCCTAAACTGAGCACTGCTACAACACTTAGCACAGAGGTGTTTCAGCCATCATTGCTTTAACAGAAGAAAAACCATGAACAATTGGGTTTATTTGCCTCAACCAATGGTCTCTCCAACACACTTTACCACTCAGTTACTCAACTACTCAAAAACCACCAGGCAGCACAAACAGCAACAACTAAAAGCACTGCAAAGCCACAAAACTAGAAAGAATCCCAGAGACCATGTTTCCTCCCCACTTTTCCTTAACAAATTAATCTTCATCCTTCCACTCTGCTTTTTACCTTTGCTACAGATATGTCTTCTTAAATGGCCAGTCCATACCTTACAACTATGTTGCTACGTTATTTTATTGCTAATTTCCTAGAGTTTATCTAGGCAAAACATCTTGCTGCCATATAAACAAAAGAACTTCAAGTGTCAGTGAGTTACCTAGAAGAGCTTAGTAAAACAACACAGCCACCTACAACTATTTGAAGCCTCGAAAAGTAAACCTTGCTCAGGACATCTCTGCTATGCTCGTGCAGACAATCCTCCCACAGCTGACGGAGGAGGCATGACCACCCACCCAGCATGTCCACACACTTCTCACAGAGCCACTGCATGAGCTGTTAACAAGGAGGCAGCACCAGGTGCGGCACACCTAAGGACCTGTCCCAGCATGTCCTTAAAGTATAATAATTTGTTGTCAAACATTTATAAAAATCCTACCGAAACTTACAGGAAGGAGGAAGGACCAAACCATGATGAAACTGGTTCAATGGATTTCCATTCCTGCTCACTGATGAAATTTATGAAATCAGTTTTAGTTCTTGCACCCTGGTATCTCCTGAACTCTCCATCTTTACAGCTGTAAACCAAACAAAAGAAGTCCTTTATTTTAGACAGTCCAAGCACACACCATTTGTTTCCACTCAACATCTTCCCACCCATCACCCTGCCTTTTTTTTTTAAGCTTTACCTTGCTTTAAATAACATTGGCTCTAAAATGTTTTCCAGAAACCTTGACTACAACTGTTTCTAACATCTTGACTCCATGTGTATCTTGGCAAGCTTTAGGTTGCAATTTCACAAAAAGATAACGATCTTTCTAATGCACTTGTCACACGACTGCATTGAGATCAACCCACAGAGAAAAGATTGCAAAACAGAAGCACCCACGAAAAGACAGAATAAATAAGGCCTGAAGGGAAAAAAAAATAATCAACTGACAGTACTGTAAGGTCACAGCAAGTAAGACAGTGGTTGTCTTGGTGTGAAGTAACTCACATTCTTAAAGTGCATGGTTAATCTCATTCATCTGCCCCCCAAAAAAGGAAAAAAAATATCCACTCTTCTCCAAAAAAATCCTGCTGCATTGCATACTTACTGATAGATGGTAGGAAGAGCTGTTATGATAAATCGTCCACTTAATCCTGTAAGAAAATAGTTATTTTCAGAATAGTAGCGCACTCATGTAAGAACACGCAAGAAATGTTATTACACACCAAAATAAAAACAGCTGCTTCCACAGGTATCACATTTTAATTGTGATCAAACACAAACTTTGATTTGCACAAGTACTGCACAGAATCTAAAAGAAAAGGCCCCTGGACAAAGAGCAAGAAAGTTTCTCACTGGGGAAAAAGAGATGTTTGGGGATAACTGTTCTACTTGAGTATTTTGGCTGTAGCTCTTCAGAGGTGCTCTCCTTTTCCCCCATGACCTGCAACCTCCAGTGCTTGCAAAAAATAATCCAAGTGAGGCAGGTTCAAAAGTTCTTACGTGACTTTAGATAAAAGTGTCAGCGTGGAGAAGGTCATTTTTACAAATCCCACACAAACGAGGGCAATTCAGAGAAGTGAGCTTCAGCTAAGGGAGACCAGGCTGTTTGCACTCCCTTTTGCCAACAAATGGAGGTACTACTACAGGGAAGGCTGGAACCACATCTTTGCTCTATATGATACTTTAGAAGTATGGCCAAAAATCTCCTTGAAACCTTCCAAATCATTCCCTGGAGAAATCTTCTTGTTCTCTTTAACTATTAAGAAAGACTAAAGCATTTAGTCTACATATAGCAATCTACCTTAGGTAGAGATCAGTAAAGGATCTTTATTATTTCCTATTAATTCTGCTTATTTCCTAAAAGCACATACACTTGCACCGAGTATTCTCTCCCGAGTGCTCAGAAACCGGAAGCCACGGGGAAGGCGCACAACACTCCCCCCTGCCCAGACCCTCACCCGGCTGCTCCGTGACATCCACTTTGGCGATCTTCACGTCCAGGTCCTCGCCCCACTCGGCAAACTTCTCCCACTCGGGCTGCAGGTTCTGGCAGGCGGGACACCAAGGGGCATAGCTGCGGGCAGCACAAGTCCGTCACTACACGACACCGATCAGGCCCCGCGGCCTCAGAGCAGGCCGCTAAGAGACCCCCCACCCGCCGGGCCCCGGCAGCCTTAGCGCCCCCCCCCCCCGACTCACAACTCCACCATCCACTCGCCCTGCAGCAGCTCTCGCCACATGCCGTCCGACAGCACCTTCACCGGGCTCTGTTTCCCCAGCGCAGCCGCACCGGCCGCCAGCGCCAGACACAGCAGCCCACACAGCCGCCCGGCGGCCGCCATCTTGTCCCGCCGCGCCGCGCGCGCTTCCGCCTTCCCGCGCCGGCGAACGTGCCCCTGGAGACGTCACTGCTGGCTCCTCCCCCACGCCGTGGCGCACGCGCCCCTCACCCCCCGGCGTACTGCGCGTGCGCAGAAAGGAGGGCGCTGCGGGCGCTTCTCTGGGCGGGGCGGGGACGGGCTGGGGGCGGGCTCAGCGGGCGCGACAGCCTATAGAGCGTCGAGTTGTGGGGCTGGTGGACACCGGGCTCGGCCAATGGGGGGCGCCGGTTTCTGCGCTTCGCACGGCGGCGCCCTCCCTTCTCCCCCGCCATGTTCTTCACAGGTGATGGGGGGCGGCAGGGGCAGCTTTGGTGACTCGTTTCTGTGGTAAACCCCACTCCCAGCGTCACCCTGGGGATGTGAGGGAGAGCTACTGCTTCCCCCTGCTGCTGTGCAGGGGATGGCATCTCCACAGGGAGCCTGCTGTCTCCACAGGGACCCCAGCCCCTCAGCTGGACAGCAACAGGGCCTGCGCAGGCTGCCTGCCCTCCGTCAGGGTGCACAGCTGCCCAGGAACAAAACCAGCTGCAGCAAATACTACGGCTGTGTGATTCCTGCCCGAGGAATGGGAGAGCTGTGGGCACTCAGCAGATTGTGGCCCACCGTGAGGTGAGGAAACTGCTGTACAGGGTCACAGGAAGAACAGATTCCCCTCACTCCAACCCCTACTTCCCTCTCCTGCATCTTTAGTT
Organism: Strix uralensis; assembly: GCF_047716275.1. NCBI lineage: Eukaryota > Metazoa > Chordata > Aves > Strigiformes > Strigidae > Strix > Strix uralensis. Next base: position 129,990,919 of record NC_133975.1, read on the forward strand.
ACTTACGGCAGAAAGTAACTTAGTTCTCAAGCAAAAGTTGGCAAGAAGGTCACTGGTAACGAGCAGACAAATCCCACATCATTTCTCCACAGTCTATCAACACCTTAAGGTTTTCCAGGGAAGGAATCTTTTTTTTTTTTTCCCCATATGCACATACTTTACCACATCTTTTCCCAGCTCTTGGTCAGGAGTGGCTGTGATAATGTCACCTTCCCTTTTCTGCCTGGATCATTTCTTTCCTTGCATCTTCCGAAGAGGCCTTTGCCATAATTTCACATCCCACAATTTAGGGCCTTGGCAGGTGGAGCGAGCTGGTCTGCAGCAGCCATTAGAGCAATGCAGGAAAAAGAATAAATCAGTGCTTGGGGCTGGGTATTTTTTTTTACATTTTGGCAACTTTTCTGTAGTACAATGTGTATGTTCCTTTCTGTAGAAGAACACTAAGGCATTACTAAGTACTTGATGAAGCTTGTTATTCATTGATTCAGGGTTCAGTAATAAATCACTGCCTGCAGCACTCTCCCTGCTCACTGCCATTCCACTTT